>NW_006399982.1:3982597-4015626 GCF_000299155.1 Elephantulus edwardii
TTTTATCTGAGGGTTATCCCAGGAACAGGCCTCCCAGAAGACAGACAAAGGGAGGTAATATCTGTAAAGTCTAGCCAGGCTCAGAGGAATCTGCCCTGAGAGGGTGCAGCTTCAAAGAGTAAGTGACAATGATAACATGTTTATGCAAAATTTATTCTCTTAGCTGGATTAATCCTATCATGACTGAGTTCAACCTCACATAGAACATTTATGGATTTCTTACTAGTTAAATCCTGAATTCCAGGAGTTACTGTGGCTCATGCACCAAGAGTAGATTTTAGGTGACTTCTCTTCTGGGATATCTGACCTCACTGACTCTTGCAAACCTTTCACCCAGGGAACTAGCCTTTAGTACATATTGTGCCCTCCCAGATATATTCCTCTCCTGGTCCTCTGAGAAGTCATAACAGGCTTGGGTAGGAGTTGGGACAGCCAAGAGTCACCTTTTCAAGAGCATGAGGAGCATCTGTGGTTTCTCCGCTTCTTTCTTATAAGCTCTTCTAGCTGAGAAATCAAGAGACAGTGTTACATGGGACAGAACTAGGTTCAGTGAAACTCCATAAGAAGATGAATAGTTAAGACTTTGACTCTAAAGGTGATGAGACTAAAACCTCTAAAAATCATGCTTTCAGGCACATCTGTGCAACAAAAAACTCTGAAACTTCATGCCTTCGCTTATTTGATCTTCACTACCACATGACTGAGGCAGAGCTGTAAATAGTATGCCCATTTTATGGGTAATAAGACTGAGGGATGAAGTGAGCACAGGGTCATAAAGCTAGTAAATCACTCACTGTTAAGGGCTTTACCCTATCCTCTTTTCTCATTCCAGGGGTATAAGGTGGAGAATTTTATAAAATCTCTGGACTCTGATTTCCCACCCCAAGGATGTTTCTAGGAGATGTTGTCAACTGGGTAACTGGAGGCTTTTGGCTCCTGGCACCAAAAGTCAAACAGGAAAGGATCCCTAGAAATGTCACACACAAAAAAGGGGGAGTTGGAGGAATTAGGACTTTACCTCTTGCTTTGGCCTCTCTAGTCTTTTGTCTGATTCTTTGGTGACGCTTAAAGACAAAAATGTTGAGTATGAACCATTTTCTTTTCATGTCCAAATGTGGCAAAACTCCTAAAAACATTAATCCTTTTCTATATACCAATTTGTACTCTCCTACCTTTCCTTTGCCTACATTTTCCACCCCATTTTTATGAAAGTTTGTTTGCTTCACTTGAGGTATTCCATATGTATCTCCACTCCTGTCACCAGAAGAAGCTGACAGGGAAGGTTAGGGTGAAACAGGCCAGAAGAGATTTGAACCAATTTAAAGGTTGGTGATTAAAATAGCCAAAGAGCTTGAGCTCACAAAGGCCTTCAATGTTCATTAAATGGGAAAAACACTTAAACTGTGAGGTCTTCTGGAATCCACTGAGAAAGAACTCAACTTCTAATCTCTAGGCCTCAACTCAACCCAGGTAGAGAGGTTCTCAGACTCTCAAATAAAGTACACTCCAGGGAGGGGCTGGTAAGAAGTTCTTTCCAGGCTCTGAAAAGAAATGACTGAAGAAATGTAACTGAAAGTATGGTATCAAAATGAAAACAAAACAAAACAGAACCATTAAGAGAAGAAATAGAGAGCAAAGAAGCTTGTGCAAGACTTTCCCAAGCTAACTATAGTAACGGTGTTTCCCTACCCAGCAGCAGCTCCTGTTATGTGTCAACCGTAATCCATGGTGGATCCTTTTGGCCTGCCAGATAATTATGGCAATAATGAAAATAGGCCCAAAGTTAAATAAGGAGTAGTCAAAGTCCCACTGATCACAAATAGGTCTCAACATGGTCTACATACACATGATCAGCATTAGGAAACCAAACATTCCTACACCTAGGATATTCAAGGTCTTGGCCTAAATGTTTCCTCAAGCTAGGTCTTGTTATCGCCACTTCACATACCAGGGCTACTGGGCTGCATCACAAAGTCCTCTTGTTTCATAAGGCAGGTGTGCTGTCAAAGGCCTACATCTCATGTGCTCATGTGATGACTCAGTCTACAGATGAAGGTATCTGGCTATCTGTGAAGGTTGCAGAACCTAAAGGTCCCATCTCATCTCATTCTTTAGGTCTCTGGGTAGTGGAAGCTGTGGTTTGCACAGTCCATTAATCTTTAGGGTTAATTATTTCATTGAATCTTTTCTTCACTCTTCTTAACTCTGATGGGAAAAGACTAATACTTGCATGTTGGATAGCTTCTCACATGCTTTTACCCACCTATACCAAAGTAGAATGAAGGGCATTGATTGCCTTTGTGATATACATTATGCGAACTGACCTATATGTCCACCAAGATGACAGTCCTAAGCCTTCAAGTTCAGCGATTCATTCTCTCAAGGTGTTTGGTTATGGCCAAGAAGTTTGCATAGTTTTGCCCCCTATATGCTCTACTATATACCTAGATATATTTACAACACATACAAATCCCTATGTAGAAATATCCTCTGCCAGACCTTTATACAGCTCACAGGTATGGTCCTGCTTACCTGCCCACAGCTGTTTATATTGTGTATGTATCCATTTGTAGATCACTGTTTGCTATTAGTGTTATTGCAGGATTATATATGCAATAGCATTTACCTTTGTGGTCTACAACTCTTAGACACACCTCTTTCTTTCACCTTGGTCATATTGGGATGACCTCCTTCCTGTATTTTGTATCTTTACCTTCACCCAGGTTAATAGTATTTGTTCTCTAGTTAGTGATTTCCTCATTTCCACTGACTTCCAATCTGGGCTCTACCACTGCACTATGATAACTATCCTCATTCACAGGGTTTTCAAAATCCTGTTATTTAAGAAGTAGATGGCCCATTCTGCTTCCTAGTATGTTTTAATCAGGGATCTACACCAAAACCTGTCCACGGTGGGTAACCCTTAAGGCATTTGACACACCTGTGGCACATCTTTCAGTATTACAGCAACCCCAAGTTATCTCATTACAGCAAACTGACAGACAAGTGTTGTTCCACTTAGAAAACTGTTCTCCCAAAACATAGATCAGGCATGAGGGCAACAGACCTGAGGGCCCAACTGACTTACTTACAAAGGCTTGTCTACCAGGTCCTGAATGCTTAAAAAATGCTTCCAGCCCACAGCAGATTGTTAACGAAATAAAAATTTCATTATTGGCTAAAATATTGGCTAAAAATAGCCAATCAGCTTACACTTGATTGTTGTTGTTGTTGTTGTTATGTGCCTTCAAGTTGCCAGTGACTCATAGCGACCTTATGTACAACAACCCTAAACCCTGCTTTATCTTGTGCCTACCCCACTGTCTCTAACACACCTACTCCCATTACCCCAATCACTAAATCGATCCATCTCATAAAGGGCCTTCCTCTCTTGCGCTGTCCCTCCACCCTCCCAAACATGATGGCCCTCTCCAAGGGACTGGTCCCTCCACTGGTCCCTCCTCACAACATGCCCAAAGTATGTCAGACAAAGCTTCAGAATCCTTGCCTCCAAGGAGCAGCCCGGTTTCACCTTCTCCAAGTCAAATCTGTATGTACTCCTAGCAGTCCATGGTATATTCAAACTCTTCTCCAGCACCACAGCTCAAAGGCATCAATTATCTTTCTATCATCCCTAGTCCCTATCCAGCTCTCTGATGCATTGCACATAACTGCAAAGACTATGGCCTGGATTAGGCACACCTTAGTCTCCAGCGTGATGTCATGGCTCTTTAGTACTCTGGAGAGAGATCCCTAATAGCTGACTTTCCTAATGCAGTCTGTTTCTTGAATTCCTGGCTGCTGGTACCAAAAGTGTTGATTGTGGAGCCAAGCAAACTAAAACTTAACAATCTCAATCTCTTCACCATCCATAATGATGCTGCCAATTGTCCCAGTGGTAAGAATCTTTGTTTTCTTGGTATTGAGCTTCAATCTATATTGAAGACTGCAGTTCTTGATGTTCTGCAGCAAGTGCTTAAGGTCCTCCTCAGTTTCAGCAAGCAGGGTTGTGTCGTCTGCATAACACAGGTTATTGATGAATCTTCCTCCAGTCCTGATGCCACATTCCTCCTCATAGAGCCCAGCCTCCTGGATGATCTATTCTGCATACAGATTGAAAAGGTATGGAGACAGAATACATCCCTGGCAAACACCCTTCCCTATTTTGAACCATGCAGTGTCTCCTTGCTCTGTTCTGATGACTGCCTCTTAGTTCAAGTATAGGTTTCACATAAGCACTATCAAATGTTCTGGGATTCCCATTCTTCTCAGAGTCAGACATAGCTTGCTGTGATCCACACAGTCAAAAGTCTTTGATAGTCAATGAAGCAAAGATATACATTCCTCTAGTACTCTGCTTTCTGCCAAGATCCATCTAACATTAGCTATAATATCCCTAGTACCACAGCCTCTTCTAAACCCAGCCTGCACATCTGGCAGTTCTCTGTCGACATGCTACTCCAGTTGTTTTTGGATCATTTTCAGCAGAAACTTGCTTGCATATGATATTAATGATATTGTTCAATAATTTCCACACTCTGTTGAGTCACCTTTCTTTGGAATGGGAACAAATATCCATCTCTTCTAGTCAGTTGGCCAGGTGGCTATCCTCCAGATTTCTAAGAACAACTTAGTGAGCACATCCAGAGCAGCATCTGTTTGTTGAAATATGTCAATTGGTCTGCCATCAACTCCTGGAGCCTTGTTTTTTGCTAATTCTTTCAGAGCAACTTGAACTTCCTCCTTCATCACCACAGGCTCTTGCTCTTATGTTGTTTCATGAAATTCTTCTGTGTCAGCCAATTCCTTCTGGTACAGTGACTCTGTATACTCCTTCCATCTTCTTTCAATGCTTCTTGGATCATTTAACATTCTGCCCAAAACATCCTTAAGTATTGCCACTCGTGGCTTGAATTTGCTTTTCAGTTCTTTCAGCTTAAGAAATGCTGAGCGAGTTCGGCCCTTTCGACTTTCTGACTCTAGTTCTCTGCACATTTCATTATAATATCTTGCTTTGTCATCCAAAGATGCCCTTTGAAATTTTCTTTTCAGCTCTTCAGTGATACTGTGTTGGTCATCTTATTGGATATTACCTTCCCCTTCATCTATGTATACTAATTTTTACTCCCCTTTCCCTGCTTCCCATTCTTGATGACCATTCAAGAATTCTTCTATTAGTGTATGAACCTTTCCTTAGCTTCTTATAACAGTGGTCTTATACAATATTTGTCCTTTTGTGACTGACTTATTTCATTAAGCATAATGTCCTCTATATTTATCCATTTTACTCAATGTTTCTCAAATTCTTAGCTTGTTAATGTTACATAGTACTCCTCTGTGTGAACATTCCATAGGTTCTTTATCTGTTCATTCATTCATTAATGGACACTTGGGTCATTTTCATTTCTTTGCTATTGTAAATGATGCTGCTATGAACATGGTGTGCAGATATCTTTTTGTATCACAGCTCATATTTCTTTAGGGTATTTACCTCATAGTGGGATTGCTGGATCAAATGGTATTTCTTTTCTCAACTTTATAAGGAAGCCCCAAACTGCTTTCCATAGTGATTGCACAATTTTACACTCTCACTAGCAATGTATGAGAGTTACAATCTCTCTGAACCCTCACCAACCATTGTTGTTTACTGTCTTACTGAACTTCGCTATTGTTTCCAGATGAGGTGATAGCATGTTGTTGTTTTGATTTGCATTTCTCTAATAGCTAATGGGAGCTCTAGTGGTATAACTCTTGCACTGCTAGATAAAATCCACCAGAGGATCCGAGATTTAAAGTCTTAACAGTCGAGAATTTTTTTTTTAGCAATGTATAGCATATTTTTAGTGATAAGTGATACATAATGATGTACACAATTCCCATTATGTGAATATATCAAGTTGTTGTTCTTCTTAGGTGCCATAGAGTTGTCTATAACCACAGCAACCGTATGAACAACATCTCTCAACTTTGCCCTATCTGGCACCATCTTCACCATCTCTGATCTGCTCAAGCCTGCTATTACTGTCTCTGTGTCCATCCATCCTCTTCTCTTTGGCTAATCCTTCAACTTTCCTAGCAAGACATCCTTTTCTAAGGACTGAACCCTTCTGACAACATGCCCAAAGGATGTGAGATAAAGTTTCACTATCCTTGCCTCTAATAAGCACCCTGGTCACACTTTTTCCAAGACAGACTTGTTTTTCTCTTTTAGCAGCCCGGGGGATATCCAGTGCTCTTCTCCAATACCACAATTCAAAGGCATTGATTCTTCTGTCATCCTTAATCCAACTTTCAGATGTGTAGAAAGTAATAAAAAAGATAATGGCGTAGATTAAGTGCACTTTAGTCTTTAAATTGACACCCTTGCTCATTAGCCCTTTGGAGAGGTTACTGACGGTGTATTTCCTCAATCAGATACATCTTTTGATTTCCTGACCACTGGTACCATGAGTGCTGGTTGTGGATCCAAGTGTTGACAATTTCAATTTTTCTTTTATCATGTTACCTCTTGGACTAGTGGTGAAGATTTTTGCCTTCTTGATATTAAAACACAATCAATATTGAAGGCTGTAGTCTTTGATCTTCAGCAGCAAACACTTCCAGTCCTTTCTCTTTCAGCAAGCAGTGTTGGGTCATCTAAAATGCAGGTTGTTGAGTCTTCCTCCTATCCTGATGTCACATTCTTCTTCATAGAGTCTGGCTTCTGGTATGATTTGCTCAATATACACATTGAGCAGGTATAATATTTTGTACTATAGTTTTTTTATCCATTCAACTGTTGATGGACTCTTGGGCTGTTTCTAATTCTTTACTATTGTAAATAATGCCACACTAAACATGGTGTGTGCATATATCATTCATATCACAGCTCTCAAATGGAATCTCAAGCTCTCTTTTGGGGATGCCCTCTCTCAAATGGTATCTCTATTCCTAACTTTCTCATGAAGCACCAAACTTCTTTCTAGCATGGTTGTACCATTTTTCATTCCCACCAACAGTGGATGAGAGTTCCAGTGTCTCCATACTCTCACTAACATGAGCTGCAGGAGCAGTGAACCACTTAAAGCAAGGCCATTATGGCCTCCTACAGACTTCAACTTATTGATAATTGAACACTTAAACAGTTGATGACTGGCCCTCAGTGAAGATCAAGGCTCGACAACAGGAATTCAAGGATTCCCAAGGAGAAATGGGTGAGTCTCTTGGCTCCCAACCCCCTCCCGCAGAGCCCACCGCACGCACAGCCGCTGCAGCTCCATGAGGCTTCCACAGCCGGAACCAATGGATTCCCTCACCCAGGAGGGATGCTGGGCACTGGTCCTCCTCAAGAATGGTACAGTGAAGCCACCACACTGCCGCAAGGTGGACTTGTTCTGGAGAGAATTCGTGGAGCCAGGATGGCAGCAGTGGGGGAAGCGGGCACCCACCAGCCGCCCACACAAGAGGGGCCGTGCAGCCGCTGAGCGCCAGTGTGGCGGGGTGGGGGGTGCGCCCCCAATGGCCACCTGTGCTGAGGGGGGCTGCGCGCATGCCCCGCTGGCCACCTGCGTAGGAGGTGGGTGATGGGATGCATGCCCGCCATCTGCAGGTTTGGGTTTCCTTGGACAGGCAAAAGAAGACTATTACCTATACAATGGATTGCTGAAAGTCACTGTGAGTCTGATGACCTTAACAGTGGCAGCATGCACAAGAGGACCTTCATCCTAAATGCACCACATATTTTGTTCTGTTGAATGCTTCTGCCAAAAGATGGTTAGACCTGGGGGGAGTCTGTTCACAATTCTCAGGTTCCCTTTATCATATATAAAGGGGGAGGGCAGTGACACCTACTTCAAAATATAGTATGACCACTTATGGGGGGAGGGGGTAAAAGTGGCAGTGCTGGAATGGGAGACACTATCCCTGACCACAGAGTCCTCAGTCAGGCAAGGGGACCAGTCTGGGGTAGGGGCAATTGGAGGGGGAGTATACCAGCCAGCTCCTGGGGGGTGTTGCCCTGCTCGAGATGGGCTGCCCTCGGCCCCTGGCTCAGGGCGAGCCATCGCGGCCCTCTGCCTAGGGCGGGCTGCCCTCAGGCCCCGGCTTGGGGTGAGCCGTCACGGCCCTCAGGGTGAGCTCCTCAGTCCCCAGAGTGTGCCATCTGACCCCTGGGTGGGGAAGGGGAAAAAAAAGAATGCCTAGGGTATCCAGAGAATGTTACCTAGGCCACCTTCTGCCACCCTCCCCCCCAGTAAATCTGAAAGCAACACCCTCAAAGCCCTTCTATTTGTAACTCACAAGTTTGTTCTCTCTAGGTTTACTCCCCTTCCTATAGGTAACCTTAACACTGAGTTTTACTCCATAATTGACCCTGAACCCAGTGCCAGTGACAAAAAGGAAATACAACTGACAGCTAAGGAAGCAAAGGAGATGGAGCCTCTGGGTTCAACCAGCCATCCCCACTGGACCCACCTGGGAAAACACTTTGCAGTCCAGAGGGGAGCAAATGACAGGAAAATATCTTCTAACAGAGCAAGAAGGCAAGCAGCTTTAACCCAAGACCACCAGTAAGGAGATAAAGTGTCCTCCCTTCCCCCCTTTACATCTACGCCCCTGTTCAGCATGAAGAAGCCAGAGAGTCAGCATCCAATTCCCAAATCAATAAGACAGCTGGTTTAATTACCATTGGAAAATGCTTGTCATTCCTCTGTAGCATTTGGTCCCCACTGGACCCTCATCATTTCCTTCACCTGCTCCCCCCACCAACCAAACTGTGCAGCTCTGCAACTGCATCCTGGCCCACTCTCACCCTTCTGCCCCCAACCCTCACCTCCTTGCACCCCCAATATGTTTTTCCCATTAAAAGAAAAAAAATTTTTTTTAAAATTCAGCCATCCATTAACATTGCATAGTACTGTTTTGTGTGTGTGCCACAGTTTATGTATTCATCTAATGATGGACATTTTGGTTGTGTCCCCTTTTTATATTATGAATCATGTTGTAATGTACATGAGCATGCATATATCAATTCATGTTGTAGCTCTTATTTCTCTAGAATATATACCTACTAAGTCAGAGATGCACCTGATACAGGCCATGGTCTTTGCAATCAGTTGTTATGCATCAGAGAGTTGGGCAGTGACTAGGGAAGATAGAAGGAGAATTGATGCGTTTGAGCTGTGGTGCTGGAGAAGAGTATTGAATATACCATGGACTGCCAAGAAAACAAAAGAGGTTCATCCTAGAGAGGGTTAAACCAGGCTTCTCCTTGGAGGCAAGGATTCTGAGGCTTAGTCTGACATACTTTGGACATGTTGCAAGGAGGGAACAGTCCTTGGAGAGGGACATCATGCTTGGGAGGGTTGAGGGACAGTGCAAGAGGGAAGACCCTTTATAATGTGGATTCATTGCGTGACTGGGGTAATCGGGGTGAGTATGTTGGAGACAGCAAGATTGGCACAGGACAGAGCAGGGTTTAGGGCTGTTGTATATAGGGTCACCATGAGTGGCAAGAGACTTGACAGCACATAATAATAACAACAAGTCGGATTGCTGAACAATATAGTTATTTCTATTTCATTTCAAGCTTTTAAGGAACTACCTTCCCATTACCTGGAATAATGATTGTTCCATCAATACTTTATCAGAGTCCCCATCTCTCCACACAGTTGACAGTATTTATTGTTTTCTGGTTTATAAAAGTCAGCACAATTTTTACATTTGTTATTTGAAAATATTTTCCCCTACTTTGTGACTTTTGTTATCTTAACTATAATTTTATAAGTTCTTAATTTGTATTAGGTCTAACTTACTATTTTTGAAACAAAATTGTAATTTAAATTATTTGGCCTAACATCCAACATCACAAATATTTTTTCACTATGTTTACTTCTAGAAGTACTATAGTCTTCAACTTCACATTTGGCTCTCTAATTTATATTTAACTTTTTAAATATAGTGACAAGTGTTTGTTCCAGCATCATTTTTTAAGATACTAAAAATTTTGTATGTATTTATCTCAGTAATGTTCCTCTTACTGTAACAGCAAATATTATTTCCTTTTGTTATTATGTGTCATGAAGTCAAATATTTCCTTTTAGTAATCATTTATTCTGTTAAAAAATTACTTCTTATTGTGATTTGAGTGAAAGTTTACAGAGCCAATCGTTTTTCCATTCAACCATGCATACACATTTGGTTTTACTACATTAATTGCAATGCACACAATGTAACCCCACTTTCCCCCTATGACTCTCATTTCCATTAATGACACACAGCAATTCTACATTTACTAGAATAAAACCCTAGTCCAACCCTTTACCATCCTTACAATCTCCATTGTGCTTAAGTTTATTGTTAAAGTCAGTCATTAAAGTTCATCTCCCTGGAAGTTTATCCTCTTCTTTGCTGACTCTGTTTTCCAAAGCTTGATGTCCTTTTATTTAGTTATTTATTTCTTTTTCTTGTGATATGAATGCCAATTTACAAAGCAAGTTGGTTTTCAACCATTTGTACACATATTTTTCAGAGCACTGATCACAGTACAATATCATCTCACCTTCCCATTCCGTCCTTGTACTTCTCATTTCTATTACTCCCAGCCTACCCCTTCTTGCCTTCTGTACTTGATCTTTGGGCAACAGCTGCTCTTTTAACCTGATGTGATTAGCTATTATAGAAGTCAGTGCCTCCCTGGTGTTACTGGCTACCTTATAGGCCTGTTTATTTAGCTGAAAGTTGAGCCAACGGGTGAAATTTGTTCCAGGTTCCAAGGGTGACTAAGGGCCATAGTCTGCCTATGCATCCAGTGTTTGTTGACTGTATTTCTACCAGTCTCTATCGGGAAAGTAAGCATGGGGTTTTTATGGTTCTGAGTTATAGTCCACATCTTCAACACGTGTTCAGGATTATTTACTGTGCTAGCCAGGCACCAAACTAGATGAGGTTCACATGGTCCATTAGTCCTGTGGACTAATGATTTTAGTTCATTTTTGCTTGTCTTCCCTCTTGCTTATTCAGACAGAAAGAGACTAAAAGCTGCTTACAGTCTTTTAATACCCCAATCCTGCTTCCCAAAATAGGATGTAGAACACCATCTTCAGGAACTGTATTATGCCAATTGACCTTGACAAGACAATGGTCCCAAAGCCCTAGAACCAGCAATGCCTGGTTGGCCCTGCTATATACATGAATATATTTACAGCATATACTAAAATGAATGCAGAAATATCTGGCAAACCTTTGTGTGGTCACAGCATCAAGAACCAGCATCTTGAGAGTTGAGCTGCTGCCACTCAGCAGGTCAAGCCGCCGGTTATTTGCCAGTTCCTGCAGTCATGTGAGTTGGCTGCACTCTCCCCACAGAAGCTTGATCCACATATTTGGGATTTGCTAGCCTCCACAATGGCATGAGCTACTTCCCTGATGGTTTATGAGATTTTGTGAGGTATTTTCTAATTAGAGAATCCAACCACAAAGACGGGAGGGAGAGGGCTGGTGAGGGCTGATGCTGGAGATGACGTAGTAATAGAACATTCTGGAAAAGCTGGGATCTGAGACATGTTTAACCTGCACTTCACAGGAACTTTGTCTTAATCCTTCTAAAAAGAAATAATTCATCCAAAAATGAATCATAGACCTAAATGTGAAATGTAGAAATAGAAAACGTGTTTTACACTCTGAGTGGTGTTAACAGCTAAATGTTCAACTGTGAAGCAAAAGATTGGTGGTTCAGCTTACCTATAGGTGCCCTGGATCCAAAAGATCAATGATGAAAGTTTCCCTCTGCACACACAGGGTCACCATGGTTTCTCAGATGCATTCATTTTGTGCTAATCCATCAAGCCATACACCTGTACATATACAACTTGTGTATTTTTGTTTGTAACACTTTAATGACTTTTTTTTTAAATTAAAGCATGAAGAATTTTTGCTCATTAAAAGAACATTCTGATCTGGTGGCCTAGTGGCAAGAAGCTGCGCTGCAACCCCTAAAGCGTGCAATTCAAATCCCCCAGAAGCTCCCCCAGAGAAGGAGGGGCAATCTCCTCCTGTGCCAGTCAGATCCAATTTGATGGTACACAACAAGAAAGAAAAGAAAAAAAAGAACATTCTGAAAATAATCTGTCCAAGAAATGAATCAGTGAATGTTTTTACAGAGTGGATCCTTACATTTCTGTATTCCATATGAAGATGGGGATGAATTTCAGTTATTGCCACATTTTCCCTGAACTTTAGAATTCTGTAATAAAAGAATGAGCAGACTTCTCTAACCAAAGAGCAATGAAGGATACGTCAAGAAGATGAAAATAAAAAGAAGCTTTCATCAGCTTTTTTAGTAGCAGGTCAAGATTCTTACAAAGTAGGTCAGGCTTTTTAATACAGGACTGTCACAGCCCCTGCGGCTGCTGCTTTCGACAGGAGGCTAAAACCATGATCAGTCTGCAATCAGCCTGACCTCTTGCCTCAGGAAAACTCAACAGCTTCTGGAAGCTTCTTGTTGGCCCCAACCAGTGCACTGTTTACACGGATACCCACCACTGTCATCCTGTTCCTCCATTAAAACCACCTGCTGCAAAGTCCTCTTTAGCCGTCACCTGCCCAGTCCTTATTCCTCTGCCTCAGAGTTAAGGAGTTAGAGCCCAACGCTGAGCCAAGGAGTCTTACCTGCTGAACAGACATTCGTATAGCTTTGTTTATGGATATGACGGTCATGAATAGAGAGTGCTTGTGTGGGTAGGACAAAGGCATATTCAGGTAATGAATATAGTTAAGTCTCTTGTATTTAATAGAGTGGGTACAGATGCTCACATTTTCTCTTTCTGCTTTATTTTATACTGAATACAAAGGAGATGAAGTACTAAAAAGACTCAGTGGCCTCTAAAGCGTTACACAGCCATACAGGATGCCTAATTATTTGGTTTTAGAAACCTGTGTAAGTCAAGAACCAGACTTTACTCAATTGTGCTATGTTGCATTGTCACTCTGCTCTAGTTCACAATTATTTTATGCGGAGAAGATTTCAGGAAATTCTTATGGCTGACTCGTGGCTGTTGTAGTGGTGGTTGTTGCTGGGTGCTGTTGAGTTGAGTACTACTTAGGGCAACCTTATGAACACAGATCTGAACCCTGTCGTGTCCTATGCCAACCTCACAACCTGGCACACATTGAGCCCATTGCTGTGTTCACTGTGTCAGCCCATCTCACTGAGGGTCTTCCTTTCCTTCTCTGTCCCCCCACCTTTCCGAGCATAGTGTCCTTCTCCAAGGAATAGCCTCTCCTAGCAAGGTGCTCATAGTATGTATCCTTGTCTCCAAGAAGCGTTCTAGCTGCATCTTCTCCAAGACATCTCTGTTTGTTCTTTTGGCAGTTCATGGGATATTCAGTACTCTCCAGCACCACAGTTCAAAGACATCAATTCTTCTGTCATCCTTATTCATTGGCCAGCTCTCAGCAGTATAGTAAGTGATCAAAAAGACCACGGTCTGAATTAGATGCACTTTGGTCCTCAAATGAACCTCACTGCTCCTCAGTATTTTGGAGACATCCCTGACTACAGACTCTCCCAGTCAGTGCATCTCCTGATCTCCTGACTGCTGGTACCAAGTGTACTGACTGTGGATCCAGGTAAGATGAAATCATTGATAGTTTCAATCTTTATCTATCATGATGTCACCTGTCAGCCCTGTAAGACTAGCATGAAGAAAAATCCTGACAGATACCCCAGTGCTGTGAGTTTTGTCTCTCCACACAAACCCTCTGAAAGTTTCACTGTGTCTCATATTCAGAATATTCTAGTGGACACTTTTTATTGTTGTGTGTCGTAGAGTTGGAACCGACCCCTGGCTGATGCTCCAGTGGGCTTTCTGAGGCAGTAAATCACACGAAAGGAGACAGCCAGTCTTTCTACTGCGGAGCAGCTGGTGGCTTTGAACCTCGTTCCTTTGTGTTGGCAGGGCAGCAGTTCCTTATAACTAAGACACCAGAGCTCATGGACACCTAAGCTGTGCCAAATATTATGTTAAATTCAGTGGCTAGAAAGCACAGTTGTTGCCAGTCACATGCAACATTTTTACACATGTGCAACACTGTTAATGAATGACAGCTAAGAGTTCCATATTGTTTTAATACAGAAACCAGGCTTTTCAGTCAACAAGACCACCACCAGTGCTCACATGAAGCAAGTTCCACATTATGCAGAATTGTAGCTAAACACTAGATGGCGCCAGATGCACTAAGGGGAAGCACCTGCAGACTAACAGTCCGCGTGTGTGATCCTAGTACAGACTCATAGTGACCTTCTACCCAATTTCTGAAGCTGTGGATTTTTTTTAAAAAAATTCACTTTAAGTTGACAAATTATACTGTCTTTTATTCAAGAATTCATACAAAATGAGATAGTATCTTACCCCAACAGCAACAAAGTTCAAGACAGCAAACAGCAAATGTTAGTGAGGATGGGAGAGACTGGAACTCTCAAACACTGCTGGTGGGAATGTACAATGATGCAACCACAATGGAAAGAAGTTTTGCTTCCTCATAAAGTTGAGAATAGAAACACCATTTGATCCAGTAATACCACGACTAACTATATATCCTAAAGAAACAAGAGCTGTGACACAGATACAAGTACACCCATGTTTACTGTAGCATTACTTCCAGTAGCAAAGAAGAGGAAACAGACTAAGCATCCATCAGTGGATGAATGGCTAAAGAAACTAGGTACATTCACACAGTGGACTATTATCACTAAAAATTACCAAAATTCATAAAATACTGCACAACCGAAATATTTAACTCAGCATAATGTCTCCCAAACTCAGAAAGGAAATACTATCTGAAACGAATGTATGATTAGACATTATATGTATGACCACTAACAATCTGAAACAAGACATATTGACAGTGAATTGAGGGGGGAGGGAAAAAATGTGTATCAATGAATGAATGACAATCTATCCTTTAAAATCTCTCTAAAATCACAATAAAAATATTCAAGTAAAAAAAAAAGTACTGCACAACGAGGGTAAATCTAGAATAAATTGTGCTGAGTGGCATAAATCAGTGACAAAAGGGAAGTGCAGTATAAGGCCACTATTATAAAAAGCTAAGGAAAGCTTTAGAAAGCTCTGGTGGCCTAGTGGTAGAGAGCTGCACTGTCAACCTAGAAGTATGATGTTCAAATTCACCAGATGTTCTGTCAGAGAAAAAGATGGGCAATCTCTTGTGTGATTAACCACCTCTGAAAACCCAGTGGAGAGTCAGGATAATTGGTTCTAACTCACCAGTACATTAAACAACCTCAATGAAAATTTTACACACAGAATCATTCTCAGATGATTCCCAGGGAGAGGAAGAGATGGTGAGGTAGATAAAAATTAATGGATAAATTGGGTGGAGGTTAAAGGCAATAGACAATAAAAGGTTGATTAAATACTGTAATTACTTAATTACATTCATCAATTGTAATTAATGTTATAAATCAAAGTGTCTATGAACAACTGAATGCAAAGCCAGTATGATTTGTGAACGTTCATTCTGATAAAAAATGCTACTAAAAGGTTTTTATTCCTTTTTTGAAGAGTACACTTTTCAGTCTTAGCACTACCACTTTTTTTGTGCCTGTGGCCACTCTATTCTCCTCTCTAAATTTCATATTATTTTACCTGGGAAGTAATTATACCAATGCTTCAAGCTGGTTGGGAACATCTCCATCACAGCCAACAGAAAGGACAACATAGACATTTCCTTGCAACCAAATCTCTTGACCATTGGATTTTGACCTCTCCACTTTGAATGCTCAGTCCTCTGCCATCTCTGAGGGGGGCACAACTGCCTGCTTCCTATGATGGTCACATTCCCACACAGACATTTGGTTGCTATGCAACATGCATGCCCTTGTTTCCATAACACATGACTGAATTATTTGGATCCCATTCGGGTTGAAACCCAGAGTCTTACATACCACTGAAAAGTACTAGTAGGAGTAAATAGGCAATGAAAATTAAGCATTTGGCATAATCAGTGGCTATAGTAATAGAATAGAGATGGTGATATAACGCAAACTGAAGAGCAGTGGTGTCTCTGGAGACTAAGGTGTGTCTGATACAGGCCATGGTCTTTGCTACCACTTGTTATGCATCAGAGAGTTGGACAATGACTAAGGAGGACAGAAGGAGAATTGATGCCTTTGAGCTGTGGTGCTGGAGAAAAGTATTGAAAGCACCATGGACTGCTAGGAAAACAGATTCATCCTGGAGAGGGTTAAACCTGGTGGCTCCTTGGAGGCAAGGATTCTGAGGCTCCGTCTAACATACTTTGGACATGTTGTAAGGAGAGACCGACCGGTCCTTGGAGAGGGACATTATGCTTGGTAGGGTAGAGGGACAGCGCAGGAGGGGAAGGCCCTCTATGAGGTGGATTGATTCAGTGACTGGGGTAATCGGGATGGGTGTATCGGAGACAGTGTGATTGGCACAGGACACAGCAGAGTTTAGGGCTGTTGTACATAGGGTCGCTATGGGTCGCAAGCCACTCAACGGCACATAACAACAAGATGCACCATCACTGAAGGTCTCCCCTTGCTGCTAGGAGCCTTTCAGTTGACTCTGGCTCACAGTGACACTCTGAACAACAGAACAAAGCTCTGTGCTCTCCCGTGCCATCCTTATGACCTCTGTCACGCTGCAGTCACTGTCAATACATGTCTTTGACGAGCTTCCTCCCTTTCACTAATTCTCTCCTTTTCCCAACCATCATGTCCTTTTCCAAGTAGTGACACCTCCTGACATCATGCCCAAAGGATGTCTCACCAGCCTTGCCTCCAGAGCACCTGGCTGTGCTTCCTTCAAGACAGACTTGTTTGCTCTTTGGCAGGGCTCCGTATCTTCAATATTCTTTACCAATATCGCAGCTCAAAGGCACCAGTTCCACTTCTGTTATCTCACCCCACTGTCCAACTTTCAGATGCATATGAAACAAATGAAAATACCATGGCTTGAATCAGGCACACAATAGTCCTTAAACTGAAATCCCACACCTCATAGCTTTTAGAAGGCCTTAACGCATATTTGCCCAATGCACTGTTATCTTCTGATTTCTTGACTGCTCCTTCCCCAGTGTTGATTGTGGATCCAAGTAAAATGAAATAATTGTTAACTTCAGTCTTTCCTCTCTACATCATTATTTTGCCTACTGGTCCAATCATGAGGATTTTTGATTACTTGATGTTTAGACTGAGACCATATTGAAGGCTATAGTCTGATCTTCTGCAGTAAATGGTTCATATCGTCTTCACTTTTTGTTGGCAACGTTATGTCTTCTGCATAACACACATTGTTAATTAGTATGTCCCAGTGTCACATTCTTCCTCATACAGTCCAGCTTCCTGAATGATGTACTCAGCATACAGACTGAATAGGTGCAGAGAAAACATACATACCTTTCCTGATTTTAAATCATGCAGTGTTACTTTGTTCTGTTCAGACAATAGCTTCTTGGTCTAGGCAGAGGTTTCCCATGAGCTCAATTAAGTGTTCTGGGATTCCCATTCTTCTCAATGTTATCCAGTATCTGTTATGATCTATATGGTCGAATGCCTTTGAAAAGCCAATAAAACACAAGTAAACATCTTCCTGGTCTTCTCTGCTTTCAGCCAACATTCATCTGACATCAGCAATGATATCCATGGCCTCTTCTGAATCCAGCTGGAATTTCTGGCAGCTCCCTATCCATGTACTGTCCAGCTTTTTTTTATAATCTTCAGCAAGATTTTACTTGTATCTATTATTAACTTGGAGAAATGATGAAAGTTATACAAATGTTCAGGTCTTTTGTTCATAGGGTTGCTATGAGTCGTCTATGACTCAGTGGCACTTAACAACAATAATAACAATGAGAGAGCTCTGTTGGCCTAGTGGACAGAAAGTGATGTTACCAAGCCAAAGGTGAGTGACTTTAATCCATGGCCCTCAGGCCTGGTTTTAATTGTTTTTAGTCAAAAATTCTTCTAGGTCATATAGCCCTGGTCTGTCTACTTGCTGTACAGAGGTAACTCGTGGTTGCTGTAATGCTAAACACTGTGACACTGATGTGTTTAATGCATGGTTATCTATGGTGGACAGTTTGGTGGAACTCCCCAATTAAAACAAGCATGGAAGCAGGAGTGGCATCCACTTCTGAAATAGCTTGCCTCCGGAAACTCTATGAACTTGTAGAAACCATGAAGGTTATATAAGTGCTCAGGTCTTTCATTCATAAGATGACACTTAACAACAAACATTATTAATGATATTATTCAGTAATTTCTGCAGTCTGTTGGATCACCTCTTTTTGGAATGGAAACAAATATGTGTCTTTTCCAGTCATTTCCTTAGTCCTCAAAGTCAGGCAGTTATTTCCCTACAAGTAACCATGCTGCTATTTCTCTGGGAATCACCAGATGATAAGAGGGTAGGCCGTTAAATCCTGAACCTTCTCTCTACTTTCCAGTCGTCAAGTGTCTGGGATATCTCTGGGATTTATTCCTGCTTCAGTGAATTCATCTGTATCTGCTCCCTTTATCCCATCTATCTTTATTTATCTCATGCCTTCAGGGGTGAAGAGAGTTCATAAATCTTCATATGATGTTGTTTCCTACCTACCATCCCAGCTGAACTGTCTGCAACTCCAAGTTATGTCCAAATGTTGTGAAACTGATCTACTTTACCTAGGCTCAGGCTCTGGGATAAGAACTGCACAAATTCCTGATTCTCCCTAGTAAGAGATTCAAGCAAAGAAAAGGAGGTTGAGTATGACCTTTATCACTTCTGGCCTGATGGTTCTTCTGGGTCAAATGGAAAGGTTGCTAGTAGTTGTATTTTTCTAGGATCACACTCTAGGAATGTCAGTAAAAGAAATGGAAAAAAATTGACCTGACTTCCTTTTATTTCATTTTACCCATCATCTTATCAGTCTGTTCTCTGGTGACAGTTTGCATGGGAGTTGAATTGCGAACCCAGAGGCCTCACTTCTCTGATGGTTCAAATCCACCAGCTGCTCCACAAGAAAAAGATTTACAATCTCCTCCTATATGATTTATAGTCTCAGAAACTCAATGGAGAGTCAGCTAAGAGTCAGTTCTGACTCAACAACAAATGAGTGTGTCTGAGTGAGGTGCCCAGCAGAGATAGAGATATTCAGTAACTGTCTATTGAATAAACCATGTACAAACATATGCTAAACAGATGTAATAGAAATAGTATTAGTAATAAAATTATGGACACTTTCTTTTTCAAAAGCTCAGTATGGTATAATAAATAAGACAATTTTTTCTTTCAAATATTTTATAAATTCATTTCCTTTTTAAATATTTAGTAAGTTCATATAAAATTAATATCTTTTATGTGTGTATATGTAACTATCACTATAATAAGAAGCTATTTTATGCAAAAAATTTCTCTTTTGCAGCCTAATTCCCAATACTGTGTTAAGTCTCTTCACTAGGAAAATGTGCATTCTCTCCAAGTAGAAGGAAGAACTCTTGCTTGTTCTATACTGAATCTTTAATTCTAAGAACAATGCCTGATAAATGGTAGCCATCAGGGAGCTCTAGTGGCAAGAAATTGCACTGCAATCCCAAAGGCACATGGTTCAAATCCACCTGTTGCTCCACAGGAAAATAAATAATCTCCTCCCAAGCAATTTACTGTATCTGAAAACCTGCTGAAGGGTCTGCTATGGGTCAGTTCTCACTTAACAGTACACAACAACAATAAATATTCTGAATGTACAGCTGTAGGCATATTAATTCACAGAAGGAATACGAAAACAATAAAACAGAAGTAATGAGAATAGATTATGTACATTTTCTTACAGTATTAATAGCTTAAATGTATTAACCATTTGTTAAGTATACCATAGTGCCACTGTTGTAAAACAGGACTGACCTTGGGGTTGGGGGAAGACTGAGAAAGATGGGATAAATAATGTATACTGCATTGAAACAAATGAGAGAGAGATCTGTTTAAAAGGGATATATGATTAGGTATTATTGTCATGACAGGCGTCCAGAATGCAGGCTGCATAATGCAGTGGACTTGGGGGGGGGTTGTATAATAATGAAAGAATTTTTCTTTTTCTTTTCAAAGACAAGAGTGAACTAGGAGGGGAGGTTGGGCAGGGAGAAAAGTGCAACAACTAATGAATGGAAATCCAAAATCTCTGTAAATTGCATTAAAATTAATAATAATAATTTTAAAAGTAGAGGTACGAAGATGCTAAAGGTCTTTTTTTTTGAGCAGTCATACAATGAGTAATTTGAAGAGCTGCAATGAGAACTTCGGGTCATCACGTAAGAATTCTGTTAAAATGCAGATTGTGATTCTGTCTTATCTGGAGTAAAAAAATGCAAGTTACTTATAGGAGGGTGGTCAAAACAGAAGGAACCAGCTCAAAGCCCTGGAGAATTCTAAATCCTCAATTCATGTGGCTACAGCAGCTCTGATTTCCTCCAATGTACAAACATCTGTAGTAATTGCATATGTCACAAGGCTATGGTGGGTGAGAATTAATAAGTGATTACAAAAGTCTTTATAAATACAAACGCTGAAGAAATGGAAAACATCTACAACAACAGTAATTAGTTCTAATCACCATCTCTATAATGTATGCAGCTGTCTCTCACAATTCGCTTTGAGAGCTTAGTAATGCCATCTCAACAAATAAAATAACCTCCCTCTCCCTCAGACCCTATTGAGAACCTGTCCGTCATTCCCCCCAGCTGCTGAGGATCCCCACACCCACTTCCTACTCCCAGGTGATCAGCAGAAGCCTCAGTGCTGATATTAATAGCAAATAAGAGGTCTGCCTGTACCTTCTGAAACTCTTACATTTCAAACAAAATTGGGCAAAAGGGCATGGGAAAGTATGTTGACCCTTTAAAATAGAATTCCCTATCTTCATCTACTAAAATCTACAAAATAAGCATACCTTTCTTTTCCTGTAAGTAGCTATGATGAAATACTAAGTTGAAGAATCATTATTTCTTTGCCAGGAGTACTATGATGTGTAAAAAAAAAAGGCAAATACCAAATATACATGGTCATTTCACTTGTGTTATATGCTGTCAAGTCAACTTCAACTCACCATGAACCTATGTACAATAACTCTGAACCCTGCTCTATCTTGAAACAATTTAAATGTCTCTGACACACCTAATCCCGTTATCCTAATAAGAGTTAATCCATCTCATACAGGGTCTCCCTCTCTTGTGCTGTCCCTCCATCCTTCCAAGCATGATGTCCCTCCCTCTCCAGGGACTGCTTCTTCTTTCTTACATGCTCAAAGTATATCAAATGGAGTTTCAAGATCCTTGTCTCCTGGTTTCAACCTCTTCAGGACAGACCTGTCTGTACTCTTAGCAGTCCATGGTATATTCACTACTCTTCTCCAGTACCACAACTCATAGGCATCGATTCTTCTTCTGTCATCCTTAGTCATTGTCCAGCTCTCTGATGTATAGCAAGCAATTGTGAAGACCATGGTCTGCATCAGGTGCACCTTAGTCTCTAGACTGACATCACTGCTCCTCAGTACTCTGGAGAGGTCCCTGACAGCAGATTTTCCCAGCACAATTCATCTTTTGATTTACTAGCTGCAGGTACCAAGAGTGTTGACTGTGGCGCTGAACAAGCTGAAGCTGTTCATAATCTCAATCTTCTGTCTAGAATGATGCTGCCACTTGGCCCAGTAGTGAGAATTTCTGTATTCTTGATGTTTAGCTTCAACATCATTTAACTTATTGACACTTAAAATCAACCTACAAAGCCCCATACAACATTTCTTAATCATTAGCTACAATCAGTACAGTTCAGCAGAGTGTTCCCATCAGGTAAACAATGGAATGGATTTCCTGTGCCTTTAGCATAAGTAAGAGAGAAACAAACAGTAAAATCCCAGATTGGTTGTGTGTTAGGTTTTATGGCAGAAAGTCCTAAAGTAGAGGTGAGCCAGATCTAGGCATTTGGTCTTCACACTGGAAGATCACATATTACAGTTTGGCAATAGAAAGACTGTAGAAAATAACTTTGTTACTGCATATGAGATTCTAGTTTGCAAATGAAAAAATGACATAACTCATATAAAATATTTAGGAATATAAAGCACACGATAAGTGCTAAGTAAACACAGTAATCATGACACGGATGAATTCAATATCTATTTAGTGAAGGTCTATCATCCATTATAAATTGTTCTAAGTGTTGGAGATAAAGCAGTAAACAAAATTCCTCCTTCATAGATATATCTTGTATTTTATTAGCAAAAGGCAGATAATAAATAATTAAAAATATTATATAGTATGTCAGAGAATAATAAGGGCAGGACAAATGGTCAGAGAAGGTCTTTCGGAGGAGGTGATGTTTGAATAGAGACTCAAATGAAATTAGGGAGAGAGAAATGCTAAAATATCTGGCCAAAGAAAAGCAGAAGCAAGTACAAAGTTCCCAAGTTAGGGGCAGGAACAGCAAGGAGGCCAATGTGGTTGGACTTAAAACATGAGAAAG
The DNA here is from genome assembly GCF_000299155.1 of Elephantulus edwardii. NCBI lineage: Eukaryota > Metazoa > Chordata > Mammalia > Macroscelidea > Macroscelididae > Elephantulus > Elephantulus edwardii. Next base: position 4,005,118 of record NW_006399982.1, read on the forward strand.
GAGAAAACTGTAGGGAATTATTTTGGAATCCCTCTGAATCAGGAAGACTGAAGAAGAACTGGTGCCTTTGAATTGTGGTGTTGGTAAATGTACAGAATAGACTATAGAATGCCAAAAGGGCAAACAAATCTGTTCAGGAGGAAGTTCAACCAGCATGCTCTGCCAGAGGCAAAGATGGTGAAACTTCATCTCAACTACTTTGGGCATGCTGTCAGGAGGCATCATTCTTTGGAAAAAGATATCATAACTGGAAAAGCAGAGTCAGTGAAAGAGAAGAAGACCCTCAACAAGAAGGAGTGACACAGGGACTTCAACAAGGACTTCAACAAGTGTGATGGAGAGCATGAGGATAGCGCCGCATAGGGCAAGATTTGGATCTGTGGTTCACAGACAGGGTTGCTATGAGTCATAGTTGACTTGATGGTGTCAAACAACAATTTTACTGGAGCCAGAAAATGCAGAGCCCTGAAGTACCAGGCAAAATTTTGGATTGGCTTTAAGTTTTATTATAAGTGTGATGAAAAACCACCAGAGAGTTGAACAGGAGTAAGATGACCATATTTGTGACTTAAAAGGGCCCTCTGGATATGAACATGTACGGCCAAGCAAAATCAATAAGAGTGCATCTAAATTCCAAAATCAATCTCCATAATAGTCTATGTGTTTCCTACTGCCAAAGGGGCCCTTTAGAGTAGTGAGAGAAGATCTTCACCCTGAAACCCACAGCGTCCCTTTTCAGCAGGAAGTAGCTAAGAGAATACGCCATCCCCTTTTCCTTATGACTCGGGGTGAAGTCTCTCTCAGGGAGGAGTGATAGGGAATGGCAAAGGACACACTGACAAAGAAGATTAATCAGAACTGGCTTTGACAAGCACTGTGGCATTTGGACAAGAACAAACTGGGAGGAGGGTAGAGAGAATAGTGCAACATAGTGCAACAATGAATGAATGGAAACCCAAAATCTCTGTAAATGTTTATGAAAATTAATAAAATATAATTATAGGAAGGGAAAAAAAAGGGCCCTCTGAATGCTCTTTGAGAACAGACTGTAGGAGAAAGGAAGAAAGCAATGTAATTAGTTACTGTTAGGGCTCATGCAAACAATTAGAGGTGGACTAAAATATTTTCAGGGGAATTGGCAAGAGGTAATAAACCCACAGAATTTGCTGCTAAATTACATGTTGTATATGAATGAAAAGGAGGAATCAGTGATGGCTCCAAGGAGTTTGGCTGAGATGGGGAACATGAGGAGCAGCAAAAGCATTTCGTCCCAGAGATACTAAATTTGAAACATAGAGCTGATATCAAAGTGGAAATATCAATTAGGTGCTAATTGTTGTTGTGTGCCACTGAGTTGGAAATGACTCTCCAGCAGGTTTTCAGAGGCAATAAGTCATGACAGGAGATTGTCAGTGTTTCTCCTGCAAAACAGCTGGTGGCTTTGAACTACATACCTTCAGGCTGGCAGTGCAGCTCCTGACCACTAGGTCTCTAAAGCTTCCTTAATTGGAATATACAGGGTATTTCTTGTTCTCTGATCCAACTTCATTTTATCTTTTTTTTTCTTTTTTTACTTACCTGTTACACTTTACCCTCCTCTCCTTCCTTTCCCATTTCTGTTAACCATGCAATATAAATTCTGTGTGTAAACCTTTCCTTACTTTTTTACAATGTGGCCTTATACAATAATGGTTCTTTTGTGACTGACTTATGTCAAGCAACATAATTTGTTCTAAACCCATCCATGTTGTGCACAAATCCTTGATTGTTTTTTAGTGATTCATAAATAATTCTCCATTGTGTGAATGTACCATTGTTTCCTTAGTCATTCATCTGCTGATGACCATTTAGGTTGTTTCCATCTCTTTTCTATTGTAAGTAATGCACAATAAATATGGGTGTTTGTATATCAGTTTGTCACTGCTCCTTTCTTTATATCCCTACATAGCAGAGGGATGTCTTGATCAAACTGTACTTTCTATTGCCAACTTTCTAAAGCAGCACCAATTCCTGCCCACAGTTGTTGCACCATTTTACACTCTTATTATCAGTGGATGAGAGTTCAGATCTCTCTAGACCCTCACTATCATTCGTTGCTTGCGATCTTACTGAACTGCTACTGTTGCCAGGGTGAAGTGGTATCTCACTGTTCTCATTTGCACCTCTCTTTCTAACAGGGAACTCTGTTGATCTGGTTGGAAAGAAACTATGCTGTCTAATTCAAAGGCATATGGTTTGAATCCACCAGCAGCTCCTTGGGGGAAAGATGGAAAATGTCTGTGTGATTTATAGCCTCTGAAATTTCCACTAGAGGATCAGCTGTGAGTTGGTTCTGACTCAATGGCACATAACAACAACTCTAACAGTTACTGATCTTGCACTTTTCTTCATGTATTTGTCAGCCATCTGAATGTGTTCTTTAGTGAAGTGTCTTCTTATGTCCTTTTTCCATTTTATAATTGGGTTGTTTGTCTTTTCCTTGTGGTGTTAGAGCTTTCTATATATTTTAAGTATGAGATTGTTGACAGGTAATTATCAAATACTCTTTTCTCAGTCTGTATGTTCTCTGTTTATAATTTTGGAGAAGTTTTTTATGCATATAAAAATTTCACTAAAGGGAGCTCTAGTGGCCTAGTGGCAAGAAGCTGCACTACAATCCCAGAGATACGCAGTTCAAATCCACCAGATGCTCTGCTGGAGATGGAGGGGCAATCTCCTCCTGTACCAGTAGATTGTATGTGACGGTATGCACAAAAAATAATAAAATAAAATAAAAAATTTTTTAAAAAGAAGCCTCACTAAAAATTTCATTAGGTGATCTCAATCATTTAGTTCACCATCCTTTATCCAAAGGGCCCTCAGGTCGCACTTTGTCCTGGACATATTTGTTCTTTTGGTAGTCCAAGATCTTGTTAGTGCTCTGCTCAAACACCAACTCAAAGGCATCAATTCTTCTTCTGTCATCCTTAGTCACTATCCAACTTTCAGGTATGTAACAAGTAATCTAAAGACCATGGCTTGTATCACATGTACCTTTGTTTTTAAACAGATATCCCTGCTCTTCAGCACTTTGGAGAGGTCCCTGATGGCAGATTTTCCCAATGCAATATATATTTTGATATCTTTATAGATGGCACCTACAGTGTTCACTGTGGATCCAAGTAAGATGATCATTACCTTTGTTGTTGTAAGATGCCTTCGAGTCGAGTACAACTCATAGCGACCCTATAAACAGTCAGTCTGAACTTTGTCCTATCCTGTGCCATCCTCAACATCTCTGACACATTGCTGCAGTCACTGTGTCAATCCATCTTGCTAAGGGTCTTCCTTTCCTTTTCCGACCCTCCATCTTCCCAAGTATGATGTCCCTTTCCAAGGAATAGCCTCACCTAACTACATGTCCAAAGTATGAAAGGTGAAGCTTTGCCACCCTTGCCTATAAGGAGCACTCTGGCTGCACTTTTTCAAGACATATCTGTTTGTTATTTTGGCAGTCCGTGGGATATTTAGTACTATTCTCCAGCAACACAATTCAAAGGCATCAATTTTTTTTTTCTGTCATCCTTATTCATTGTCTAACTCTCTGATGTGTAGCTGATGACCGAAGACCACAGCTTGACTCAGGTGCAACTTAGTCTTCAAACTGGCATCACTGTCTTCATCATTTTGGAGAGGTCCCTGACAAGAGAGTTGCCCAATGCAATATGTCTCCTAATTTCCTGACAGCTGATAATTACCTTTAGGGAGATGCAAGTCAAAATAATCATGAGATATCATTTCACATCAACAATAACCAAGTATCTTTAGTGATGTCTCATTCAGTTAGTCATGATGCATCCTCTAGAAGCTAACCAAAGTCCTCTGTCCACAAGAGAATTAGAGTGCTAAAAGGGCAACACTGGAGGCCACTGTGGTGGTGCAATCTTGAAAGAGAAAAGGCCAATGAAATCCCTAGTTAGAATGCAAAGTGTATGCACACCCACGTTTTTTACAGCTTTGTTCACAATAGCAAGGATTTGGAAACAACCCAGGTGACCATCAACAAACGAATGGCTAGAGAAGCTGTGGTATAGTCACACAATACTTCGCTGCATTGAAAAACAAGAAACTCATGCAGTATTATTCAAAATGGGTGACCATAAAGGACATTATGCTGAGTGAAATATCTCAGTCACAAAAGGGTAAATTCTGCATAGTGCAACTGTTGCAAAACAGGAGTGACATCAGGTGTGGAGGGAGACTGAGAAAGATGGGATAAATGATGTATATTGCATTAAACAGATGAGGGAGAGAGAACTGTTTAAAGGGGATATATGATTGGATATTATTGTCATGACAGGAGTCCAGAACGAAGGCTGCATAGTGGAGTGGAGGAGGGATTGTAAAACAATGAAAGAATTTTTCTTTTACTTTTCAAAGAGAAGAATATACTAGAAGGGGAGAGGTGGGCAGGGATAAAAGTGAAACAATGAATGAATGGAAATCCAAAGTCTCTGTAAATTTTCATTAAAACGAATAAAAAATATGATAAAAAAGAATGCAGAGTGTATATAACTTGATTTACTTTTGTTGTTAATCTTAGAGGTTTGCTTAGGGACCTAGTGCTACTGAAAAAAAAACACTGCAGATGGGTGGCATTAAAGAACAGAAATTGTCCTGGATGCTAAAAGTCCCACTCAGTGTCTCAGCCATGTTGATTCTTTCTGTTGGCCTCTCTCCCAGTTTCTAGGAATCCAGCTGACAATCCTTGGGACTCCTTTGGTTATAGACAATTTTCACATGACACTTGTCTTCCCCTGTGTATGTCTCTGTTTTCTGTTTATTTTAATAACTCAAAATTGATTAGGATTAGGAAGGATTAGGATTAGGAAGGATTTAGGATTAGGAAGGATTAGGATTAGGAGGGATTGGGGAGGAGTAGAAAGCATTATGAGGATTAGGCAGGATTAGGGAGGATTAGGACTAGGAAGGATAAGGAAGAATAGGATTACCAAGGATAAGGAAGGATTAGGATTAGGAAGGATAAGGATAAGTATTAGGGTGCAAAGCCGCAATGCTAAAGCCCTAAACTATAACTATAACCGTAACTACCAAAACTATTATAACTACTAAAAAGAATTAGGATAAAGACTAGGAAGGATTTGGAAAAATTAGGATTAGGAAGGATTAGGATTAGAAGGGATTAGGAAGGCTTACGAAGGAATTATGAAGAATTAGGGAGGTTAGGATAAAGATTAGGATGGATTAGGATTAGGAAGGATTAGGGAGGATTATGAAGGATAAGAAGGATTATGATTAGGAGGGATAAGGAAGGAATAGGATTAGCAATGATAAGGAAGGATTAGGAAGGATAAAACTAAGGATAAGGATAAGGATAAGGATAAGGATAAGGATTAGGGTGCGAAGGCACAAAGGCTAAAGCCCTAAACTATAACTATAACCATAACCATAACTATCAAAACTACTATAACTACTAATAAGAATTAGGATAAGGACTAGGAAGGATTAGGGAGGATTAGGAAGGATAAGGAAGGATTATAATTAGGAGGGATAAGGAAGGAATAGGATTAGCAAGGCTAAGGAAGGATTAGGAAGGATAAAGATTAGGAAGGATAAGGATTAGGGTGTGAAGGCACAAAAGATAAAGCCCTAAACTATAACCATAACTACCAGAACTACTATAACTACTAATAAGGATTAGGATAAGGCCTAGGAAGGATTGGAAGGATTAGGATTAGGAAGGATTTGGGAGGATTAGGATTAGGAAGGATAAGGATTAGGTTAAGGATCCACTCTACTCTGGCATTTCCTCTGTAACACAGTGAAAACATGAAGACACAATTTCCACCCAGTAACACATTCACAGATGAAGTCATCTGGGCCAAGACTTTTTGGCTGGGAGTAGTCTTACGACCTGCTCAGGGTCTTCTATTTTGATGCCTCTGTCCAAATTTTCTACCTCGGTCTTTGTTGGTTTAGGTTGGCAGTGAGTTTCTAATAATTTGTTCATTTTCTCTAGGCTTTTTAATTTATCACAGTATAGTTCTTCATAGTATTGCTATTACTCTTTTTTTTTTTCCCATTTACAAACCTTGGCATTTTCTGAGTGCTAAGAGTATCTTAGGGAGCCCAGTCTGCAATGAGCTGTGCTGACAACTCAAAGGCCCCACTTCTCTCTGGTGGTTCAAATTCATCAGTGGCTCCAAGGGGAAAAGATAGACAATCTCCTCTCATGCCATTTACAACCTCCAAAAACCCACTGAAGGGTCAGCTATAAGTCATTCCTGTCTCTACAGCAATGAATGTGAGCTTTTTGAAGAGCATCTTTGTTATGTGTCCTTCAGACAATACCTGATAGTTTGTTAATGAGATGACTCACAGTGGGTCTCTAGGACCACATGGTATACCAATTAGCCAATCATGCCTACATGATGCAGTTCAAATAAAAATGGATGCTCAGGTGAGCTTCCCATATTGGCAGTACTTTGTGTGTATTGTCCCATATTACTGTTGGGGACCATTTTAGAATCTATCTTAGACATCTTCTCCTTGGCTGCTAAACATATTTATCGTTTTCCTGTAATAAACCGTAACTATGAATACAAGCTTTCAGTGAATTCTGAGAGTACTTCTTGAGAACTATTGAATGTGAGAGTGGTTTTGGGAAACCTCCAATTTTGCCATCAGCTCTGCTGGAAGTCTGAATGACTGCTCTCAAACTTTGCAGTGTGGCTAACCTCACATAGTGCCCCATTCTTTCAAAATGCTCTTTTGAAAATTGGCATTTCTGATTGCTGGTGTAGAATGCAAGGAGTAATGGGGCTTCTGGCCTGTTGACCTAGCCCAACTGAGGCACTAAGGCTTTAAGTTAAAGGACCAGGCAGCCTGAAAATCAGGAAGATGTGTGGACCCGAGTTTGTGGTTGATACCTGTTGGACCTTACCACAGATGGATAGGAGTAAGCCAACCAGAACCCAACCTGATGGAGAGGTTTGATGCCTGGCTTAGTGTAGATGGCTACAATTGGATGATGGCTTGCTCTGGGTTTCCATCTTTGTAGTAGAGGATACAAGATGCAGCAATTTGGTGTTTGCTTTTGTTTTTGACAGGACTATCTTAGCATACTCCTGATCACTGGTCTCCTAAAAACATTATTGAAGTGGCAGGTTCCTAAATCTGAAAAATTAATGCTCTGCTTTCTGGAGCACCTGTGCCTTAACGAGGACTCCAGCATGTCAGCCATGAAATTTTTCTGTGTGATAGTTCTGGGGGCCATCCAACAGTACGGCTCTCTTAAAACTATATTATAACCAAATCCACAGCCGTGAGTGACCTGGAAAGATAGAATAAAAATGCCCCATAAAAGGATCCAAGGGTGTCTAGCTTTACAGACCCAGACTACTTCATATTCTCTCATAGATCAGCTCCTGTGCTATTAACTGCCTCTGAAAACCCACTGGAGGGTCGGTTCTGACTAGATGGCACACAACACAACAGTAGAATCCTCACAGTATCCTTTCCATAGCACTGTTGCCTGTTTTTCTCTTAGAGACATTATGATATCGTGTTCTTTTACCATCTCTACAAATCCCTGAAGCTCAAACCCCTTGGCTGTCCTTCAGACTTTGAAGGTCATTACAATTACTGTGGCTTCTGTTACATTGGTGCTCATCATCTCCATGGATGCTAATGAGTCCAGCTCTTGTACTATCAGCCCTGAAATGAGGAGGAAAGCCACCATCATGATGCTTCTGTGCCTCTCTTCAGTGCTTACCTGATGATCTTGGCCTTGGTTTTTCTAAAGAACATCATGAACTGTTGTGTTTTATAGTTTCATGTAATAATATAGCCATTGCTTCTTTCTACTTTTCTCAGCCTCTTTATCCTTTCCTCTCCTATCTGTGAGCATAGCAGGTACACGTCTATTTCACTCAGCTGACTATAATTTTCTGTAGGCCTCTAGAAGCCACTCCAACTAATAAGGGCCATTATGTCCTTGCCAGGGTATTAAATACTAGGTCCAGAAAAGTACCTACAAGCAAATTATTTTTCTCTTTTTTTAGCACTATGCAATTTTTTTGAAAGATAATTTTTATTTCCTTTTTATATTCATGAAAGGTTACAATTCCTATTGGTTTATCAATCACTCATATACATTTTGCTTTATAACATTAATTACAATTGTTAGTAATTACCATGTCTGATCAATCCTTATTGTATATTGCCTTTCCCTTCACCCTTCACCCAACTTAACTATTTATTAGTTTTTACTCCTCTCTCCCTCCCTTTCCATTCCTGTTAACGAGATTACTTCTGTGTGTAAACCTTTCTGTAGCTTCTTATAATAGAAATATTATACCATAATTGTCCTTTTTTGACTGACCTAGGTCACTCAGCACTATTTCCTCTGGATTCATGCAGTTATGGAGTGTTTTACAAGTTCTTTATCATTCTCTAGTGTTGCATAATACTCCAGTGCAAAAATAGTTTATCTGTCCACTGATAGATATTTAAGTTGTTGTCATCTCTTTGTTACTGTAAATAATGCTGCTATTACCAATGGGTGTCCATATATCTGTTTGTGTCATAGCTATTATTCTTTTAAAATATATATCTAATAGCGGGACTATTGGATCAAATAGTATTTACATTTCCAACTTCCTAAGAAAGCAACAAACCGCCTTCCATCATGGTTGCAACACTACATTTTCACCAGCAATGTATGAGAGTACCAGTCTCTGGACACCTTCCCCAGCATGTTTGTGGTCTTTACTGAACATTGCTATTGTTGCTGAGGTGAAATGATATTTTGTAGTTTATTTTATTTGCATCCTTCTTACAGAATAGTTTATCTGTGTTTCTCTGACTATGCAAAGGCAATCAACTGTGTAGATCACAGAAAATTACAGCTAGCACTGAGAAGAATGGGAATTCTAGAACACGTGATTGGGCTCATGCACAACCTATATTTGGACCAGGAAGCAGTAGTCAGAACAGAACACAGAAACACTGCATGGTTCAAAATCAAGAAAGGAGTATATCAGGGATGCATCCTGCCTCCATACCTTTTCAATCTATATGTGGAACAGATCATTAGGGAGGCTAGGCTGTATGAGGAGAAATGTAGCATCAGAATCAAAAGAAATTTATCAACAGCCTGCACAATGCAGATGACACATCCTTGTTTGTCAAAAATGAGAAGGGCCTACAGCATTTCTATCAGAAGGTCAAGGACTATAGTCTTCAATATGGATTGAAGCTCAACATCAAGAAAACAATGATTCTCACCACTGTGCCAATTGGCAGCACCATGATAGATGAAGATTGAGATTGTTAACAATTTCAGCTTGCTAGGTTCCACAATCAACAGTCTTGGCACCAGCAGTTAGGAAATCAAAAGGCGAATTGCACTGGGAAAATCTGCTGTCAGGGACCTCTTCAGCGTGCTAAGGGCAACAACATTAGTCTAGAGACTAAGGTTCACATGATCCAGGCCATGCTATGCATCAGAGAGCTGGGCAGTGAATGACTAAGAAAAAGCCTTTGAGCTGTGGTGCTGGAGAAGAGTGTTAAACATTCCATGGACTGCCAACAGAACAAATAATTCTGTCCTGGAGAGGGTGAAACAAAGTTGCACTGTGAAGGCATGTATTTTTAAACTCTATCTTATATACTTTAGGCACATGACCAGGAGGGACCAGTCCTTGGAGAAGAACATCATGCTTGGAAGGGTGGAGGGACATCACAGGAGAGAAAGACCCTTAGATAAGATAGACTGATACAGTGTCTGGGTTAATGGGGTTAGATGTGTCGGAGACAGTGAGATTGGCTTAGGATAGGGAAGTGATTGTAGCTATTATACATAGGGTCACTATGAGTTGCAGGCAACTCAATGGCACATAACAACAACAGTTAATGTTGGTGAAGAGTATTGACTGCTAAAAGGAAAAATAAGTCTTGGAGAAGGTGCAATCAAGTTAAAGGCAAGGAAGGTAAAACTACATCTCATATAATTTGGGGATGTTGTCAAGAAGGGCCAAACTTTGGAAAAGGACCCATCATTGTGCTGGAAAAGATGGGAGATCAAAGAAAAAGAGGAAGACCCTTGAAAAGATGGATTGACACAGTGACTGTAATGATGCAGGATAGGTCAAGGTTTAGATCTATTGTTCATAGGGTCAGAGTTGACTCTATGGCACATAACAACAACAAGAACTAGTGATGTTGACAACTTTTTATGTGCTTACTAGCTTTTCATATACTTTATTCAACAAAAGTCTATTCATATCATCAATGATATTGTTCTATAGTTTCCAAACTCTGTTGGGTCACCCTTCTTTGGAATGGGAACAAATATAGATCTCTTCCACTCAGCTGGCCAAGTGGTTGTTCTTCGCACAACTTGGTGAGTACATCCAGGGCAGCATCTGTTAGCTGAAATACATCAATTGGTATACCATCTATTCCAGGAGCCTTATTTTTTGCTAATTCCTTCAAAGCAGCTTGAAC
>NW_006399982.1:4019418-4021101 GCF_000299155.1 Elephantulus edwardii
GACCATAGCCTAAATCAGACAAACTTTAGTCTTTAAATTGACATCATTACTCCTCGATAATTTGTTAGGTCCCTAACTGCAGACTTCCCCAGAGCATATATCTCCTGATTTCATGACTGTTAATTGTAGATCCAAGTAAGGTGAAATTATTGATAGTTTCAATCTTTTCTCCATCTTTCATGATGTTGCCTGTCAGTCCAGTGTAAAGAATCTGTTTTCTTGACACTGAGATGCAATCCATGCAAAAGGCTGTATTCTTTGATCTTCTGCAACAAGTACTTCAAGACCTCCTCACTTTCAGCAAGCGAGGTTGTGTCATCTGCATAACACAGATTATTGATGAGTCTCCCTCTAATCCTGATGCCATACTCCTCTTCATAGAGTACAGCTTCTCAAATCAAGAAGATTTACTTGTAGATTTTCTTTTAAGAGTTTTATAGATTTTAGCTATCACATTTTTGCCTATGGAATACTGAATTAATGTTCATCTCTGAAAACTAAAGTAGGATTATTATTTGGCATACATTGTGTTTCATTCATGTACATTGTGTTTTATACAATCATAATAATTCTATTTTATATAATTATTATTTCTCTATGCCTATTATCGAGGAGCAGGAGGTATGGAGGGCTCTAGGCGCTTGTGGCATTCTTTTTGCCCAAGTGGGGGTTGGCAGAGCAGACTTGCCAGATGAACTGGGGCTCTCTGGTCCAGAGTTTGCCAGCATTTGGGCGTGCCAGAATAGTGAGATACCAAAGGGCCCTCGGGCATGTCTTTCATTATTTTTGTTCAAACATTCCTCTAGGTTGTATAGCCCTGGTGTGTCCACTTGCCATACAGCCGTAACTTGTGGTTGCTGTGAGGCTGAACACTGTGACACTGATGTGTCAAATGCGTTAATGGTTGGTCACCCATGTTAGACTGTGTTGGGTGGAGCTCCCCGATTAAACCAAGCATGGAAGCAGGAGTGGCATCCACTTCCATAATAGCTTACCTCCGGAAACCCTATGAACCTGGAGAGAGGATGAAAGATACACAAATGTTGAGACTTTCCTTCATAAGGTCGCTATGAGTCGCCTGCGACTCAGTGGCACTTAACAACAACAACAACATGCCTATTATCACCCAGTCTTTTCAGGTACCCATGAATCATTCCTGATTCCTTCACCTTCTCCCTACCCCCACAAAGGTAAAAGAGCAGCATCTGGCCAATGATAAAAGCATAGAAAGCAGCTTTAATTGAAGGATTCATGAAAATAAGAATCACTGGACAAAACTGGAAAGAGTGTAGTTACATTATAGTTAATGTTATAAAACTAAATATATATGAATAATCAAATGGAAAACCAATTTCTCTGGAAACTTTCACTCAAATAATAAGGAAGAAAAAGGAAAAAAGAAATTTTCTCACTGTCTTACTTCTTAACATCTTAACACTTTTATGGTAAGGCTCAATAGAAAACAGTTTTACTCACTGCTATTCACTGAGTTTCAACTTCCAGCTTAAGAAGATGGGGTCTTTTCTAGGTGACTTACTATTTGGGAATATACCATAAAGTGATATTAAAAATTAAGTATTTGCTGACATAATAATGATAACGAAGTTGGTGGTTTAAGAAGTTTCCTTTTGGGATCCAAGATGGCGGCAGAGGCAGAGACAGCGTGGTGAGCTGCGGGAGCAG
>NW_006399982.1:4023531-4031519 GCF_000299155.1 Elephantulus edwardii
AAAAAAAAAGAAGTTTCCTTTTGCAAGAATTCAGGTACATGGATCCTTTCTTTTATCTTTTCGTAATTTTATTGGGAAAAACATAATGGGGGTACAAGGAGGTGAGGGTTTGGGGCAAAAGGGTGAGGATGGGCAGGGATGCAGTTGCAGAACTGCACAATTTGGTTGGTGGGGGAGCAGGTGAAGAAAATTAAAAGGATCCAGTGGGGACCAGATGCTACAGGGGAATGGTAAGCATTTTCTAATGACAATTAAACCAACTGTCTTACTGATGTGGGAACTGGATGCAGACTCTCTGGCTTTTTCATGCTGAACAGGGGCATTGATGTGTAAGGGGAAAGGGAGGACACTTTATCCCTTACTGGTGGTCTTGGGTTAAAGCTGCTTGCCTTCTTGTTCTGTTAGAAGATATTTTCCTGTCATTTGCTCCCCTCTGGACTGCAAAGTGTTTTTCCAGGTGGGTCCAGTGGGGATGGCTGGTTGAACCTAGAGGCTCTATTCTCCTTTGCTTCCTTATCTGGCAGTTGTATTTCCTTTTGGTCACTGGCACTGGGTTCAGGGTCAGGTCTTGGGTAAAACTCAGTGTTAAGGTTACCTATAGGAAAGGGAGCAAACCCATTCATCCTTGGGAATCCTTGAATTCCTTTTGTTGAGCCTCAATCTTCACTGAAGACCAGTCATCAACTGTTTAACTATCAATAAAGAGGGGTCTGTAGAAGGCCATAGTAGCCCTGTTCCAAGTGGTCCACTGCTCCCGCAGCTCACTACATTGTCTCTGCCGCTGCCGCCATCTTGGATCTCAGGTACATGAATCTTAACAAGTCAAAGAAGACAGTTTGGAGTTGTATTGACATAAGCAAATATAAGGGTCATGACGTGCATTTATAACACAGGAAAAGGAAGTTGTGAAACATCTCAAGGGAAAAATAATCAGAAATTATTAATTTATATGTTCTAATGGATGGACAGAGTAATGGATCAATGTGAAATCTATTTCAGACTCCTAAGAAACAAGGTGGTCCAATTGAGACTATAGTGAACATCTGTTTTCTAATTTTTATCTGCCCATCATTCCTTTCCTCCTTAATTCTACTGAAACTTCTCCTTTAGAGGACACTTCCTGCTTCACTCCATGTTGTCCTTATGGGGTCACAAATTATAGTATACCACTTCCTGGTCACAGGTGATAAGCCTGAGACTCAGATCTAGCCAATTACACCATCTCATTCTTCTGGTTTCTGTAATTGTCCTGGTCATTGTTACTTAAATCATTGTTATCAATGCCTTCCTGTACATTTTACCTACAAATTCTGGGACAGAGATGTTTTCTCTTTCACTCGGGGGCTGCTAAATAGGATAATGATATGATGCTGAAATTACTCCTATGCCCCACTTTTTACTGTATGCAAAAGCCAACGTGCAATAGAGGTAAAAGCAGGAGTGAAAGGGGCCATGCAAGAGAAAATCAGACCCAAGAAATGATGTGTTTTGAGTACCTAAACTCAACTCCACTCCAATCTCCTCAAATAATAATTATAAATTATAAATACAATTCCTAATGGTTTTTCCTTACTCAGATATTTGAATTGAATTTCTGTCATTTCCAAATAAACGAGAACACAGATACCTATGGAAAGAATTGATCTGATGAAAAAGTTTGAGATGATGGAAGGAAGATTAAAATGAGTCAATCAATGGCAGGATAGGATAGTCTGTCTTTTAAGCAAATACATCACCACCTGCAGTGCGTAAACATACATACCACTCCTACTCTGTCCATGTAGTTAAAGGCCAAAGAGAGTATTATAAAAAAAAATAGAGCAATGCTTATGAAATTAGAATCCCAGCAATGGATAATTTTTAAATCTTGAGCAATATAATAACTGACATTTATTAAATTCTTACTTCATGCCAAGCATTATGCTAAGTGTTTTATTCATTTCATTTCTACTTCACAGATAAGAAAACTGACTCAGATGGCTCAGAGATGAGACCACCTCCAAGGACATAGGTCTACTAAGTGCAGCTTGGAGCTCTGAACAGAGCTTTCTCTGATTCGGAGCCCATGCTCTTAACCACCGTACTATAATGCCTCCTCCAGCATCAATTTGTGTCTATTATATTAAATTTTTAATGCTTTAAAATTTATAAATGTCACTTTATACTGGAATTCCAACTTGATGGTACATATATGTATGTATGTATGTATGTATGTATATATGTTTTTGTTATGTACCATCAAGTTGGAGCTAACCCTCCAGCAGGTTTTCAGAGGCAGTACACTGCACAGGAAGATATTGCTCATCCTTCTCCCAAGGGCAGCTAGTAGATTACCATTAAGGCACCAGAGTATGTGTGTGTGTGTGTGTGTGTGTTGTGTGTATTTTTATACACACACACACAGAGAGGGAAGGAAGGGAGGGGAGGGAGCAGAAGTGAGAGAGGGGAGGGAGGGAGGAAGGGTGGATCTTTTTTTTCAGATAAGAGAAATTCTGAGTATATTCAATACTTTTGAAGACTAGAATATAAAACTTCAATAACTTCTTATAATTTCTAATAAGCTGTCATTTCTCTCCTTACAAACTTTACCAAACAAAGATAAATTCTCTGTTGGATTCATCATTTCAAAAACGTTCATGTCACGTGACCAGAAAAACTCCCTGAATTATCTTGGTCATCACTTCTGGAGCAGAAGCTTTTTGACCTAAAAGCATAAAGTTAGATGAGTCAATTAATTTTCAGCATTAGAAAAACAATAAATACATGGTGAGCAGATGACCTGTGGCAATATGCCACAGAACAAAGTCCCAGCACACCTCAAAACAATCAGTCTAAACATGACAAAAATCATATTTCCACATTAGTATATTTTTCTTTTGGGACATATGACCACAAGAAGCACAATGACTGGCTGACTGCCAGATCTGGCCTTTACTGCCTCCAGAGAAAATGCTCTTCTTCATAGTGAAAGCTGTGAAGTATCTTTATCTCCTATCCTTCCCCTGTTGGAAGTAACACCAATTCAGACGTGTTCTCTAAAGTTTAATATTGATAATTCTATAGAAGCAGTGAGAATTAGCTTGATATGAACAGTAGATCTTATGTAAAGACGCAAAAGTTTGTAGCAGTAATATAGGAGATTTGTCTCCTCTTTTTCATTAGGTTTTTTCCATTTACAGTCTTTCCCTGTCTTTTGCCATAATTTTCTGCAGAATATTTGAAAGAACATAATATAAAATAAAGGGAAGTCTTTCTATGAAGATGGTACCAAAGAAGGAAGAGCCTGTCTTCCCAAAACTGAAGCCAAAGCAAAAGCATTAAAGGCCAGGAAGGCAGTCCTGAAGGCCATCCACAGCCAAAAAAACAAACAAAAAAAAAAAACCCTGAACGTCACCCACTTTCCAATGGCCTAAGACACTGAGACTCCAAAGGCAGCCCAAATACACTCCAGAAGAGCGCCCTCAGGAGAAAAAAGCTTGGACGTTATGCCATCATTACATTTTCCCTGACCATGAGTCAACCATGAAGAAGACAGAAGGAGATGGTAGAGGATAAACTCTTGTGTTCACTGCAGATGTCAAGGCCAACAAGCACCAAATCAAACAAGTTGTAAAGAAGTTCTATGACATTGATGTGACCAAGGTCAACATTTTTATTAGGCCTGATGGAGAGAAGAAGGCCTATGTTCGACTTGTTCCAGACTATGATGCTTTGGATGTTGCCAAAAAAATTGGGATCATCTAAACTGAGTCCAGCTAATTTTCCTCACCATAAATAAATAAAGGGGAAATCAGAAGCACTGTAAGGTCCTCAATAGACAGATTATGATAAAGATTTTTATTTTTCTTAGTCTGTCCAAGATAATAACTTGATCTCTGGTAGCCTAGTGGTAAGGAGCTGTGCTGCAATCCCAAAGGTATATAGTTCAAATCCACCAGCTGCACTGTGGAAGGATGGGCACGCTTCTTCCATGCAGTTTACTGCCTCTGAAAACCTGTTAAGAGAGTCAGGTACAAGTTGGTTTGGACTCTACATCACACAATAATCCAAAGTATTTAGTAGAAATTTTCATCATCATTTATAATTTCGTGTTATCCATGTGAGAATCTATTAGAATGTGGGAAACCTTAGTTGAGCATGATATTCTCACCAATTTTCTCTAATGTGGACATTTATCTTCCTGATGGACAGTGACAGCATAAAAATAAAAATTTCCCACTGCCTTCTAGAAACATTCCCATCTAGTTTCTATCTCCAGTTCCTCCACTGAAATGGTTCTTGCCAGTATACCCAGCAATACCCTCATGTTAATGTTTAACATTCTGGAATTCAGCAGTAGTTCTTATGTGGGTCTGTGCTCCTGCCTTCCTTCTGAGTTCTTGCTTTGTTCCTCTTTTGGTTTTATTCTCTCATAACTACTTTTTCTTCCTGTCTAGCCATCTATTCAGTCTTCCTTCAGACCCTTTCTTTGCTTGCCCCTTAAAAGGATTTGCCCTTGACTCCCTTCTATGTTCTTTCCAGGTAGTGTCCCTGGATAATCTCAACTACATCAATGGCTTCAAAAACTAAGATCTTATTTCTCTCTAACCCTTACCTTCCACACATGCACTCAACACATATATTCTTCTCATTGCCATCTAGATAATCTACAGGATCTCAAATTTAACATTCTATAACGGAATTCATTTCCTACCAAAACCTGAATCTACTCCTTCAATCTGTATTTCTATGACCAGTCCCACAGTCCACAGTTACCTCATCCTGATTTCATGAAGTAATTTATAATCTGTCCTCTCCTCCACCACACTTTTATCTTTTCACTTGGCTAACTTCTATTCATTATTCTGTTTTCAGCTTACATATTACTTCCCCCAAATATCACAAGTTAGTATAATGTAATTCTTCTGTGTGTTCCAAAAGCATCTTAAACTTCTCTCATAGCATTTATCACAATATATAACATCATCGTCAGATTATTTGCCTGTATTTTCCACTAAACTCCAATCACAAACCAGATCTACATTGTTGTTGTTATATACCATCAAGTTGCCTGCAACTCATAGTGACCCCATGTACATTAGCTCTGAAACCTGCCCTATCTCATCTCTGACACCTAATCCCATTGCTCCAGTCACTAAGTCAATCCATCTCATCCTGGATCTTCCTCTCCTGCAGTGTCCCTCCACCCTTCCAAGCATGATGTACCTCTTCAAGAATTGGTCCCTCCTGACCACTTGCCCAAAGTATGTGAGATGGAGCCTCAAAATCCTTGCTTCCAGGGAGCAACCCAGTTTCACCCGCTCCAGGGCAGACCTGTTTGTTCTCCTCTCATTATGTCCAGCCTCCCAAATGATCTGTTCTGTATATAGATTGAAAAGGTATGGATATAGGATACATCCCTCAATATACACCTTTCCTGATCCTGAACCATACAGTGTTTCCCTGCACTGTTCTGAGCACTGCTTCCTGGTCAAAGTGTAGGTTTTGCTTGACCACAAACAAGTGTTCTAGAACTCACATTCTTCTCAAGGTTAGCCATAATTCATTGTGATCCACACAGTCAAATGCCTTTGCACTGTCAATAAAACATACATAGACTTTACTCTGGTACTCTCTGCTTTCAGCCAAGATCCATCTAACATTGGTTGTAATATCCCTAGTCCACGGCCTCTTCTAAACCTAGCTTACACATCTGGAAGTTCTCTTCTAGTTATTTCTGGTTAATCTTCAGCAGGATCTTGCTTGCGTGTGATGTTAGTGATATTGTTCTGTAATTTCCACACAATGTTATAATCTCTATTCCTAAAATACTTCCCAACACATAGTAAGCACTCACGAAAAATTTGTTGAAGGAATGAGCAAATGAGTCACCAAGTCTTCAGCTGAGTTCAACAGTTCATGAAATAGGTAAATTATTGAGCCTGTTCTTTTATCTACTATACTGTCTTAATTCGGATCCCAACAATTTCTTGGATTGGATTTCTGCAACCATGTCCCAACTCAAATCTGAGTCCTCAGATTTGAGGCTTGAATTCATCATCAAAAAGAGTCGAAGATCTGCTCTGAAGTTCAGTATTGTTAGTTAAAATTTGTTGTTGTTATTGTTGTTGATTGTCATTGAGTCAAGCACAACTCATAGCGACCCTATGAACAAAAGATCTGAACACTGTTCTGGAACTATTGTCATTTCTCTAAGTTCATAGAGTTTCCAGAGCCATGTTGTTTAGGAAGTGAATGCCACTCCTGCTATAGCTAAATCATCCATTCATATATAAGGAACACCATATGCACCAGCTACTAAAGCCAACCTTGAAGAAATTTAGGATTTCTAACAACTTTTGCAGTCTAAAACTTATCAAACATGTAACCAAAGTGCATTCATTAATACATGATGACTAGATGCAAAACTTGGTAACAAAGAAGAATTGATAGTAGGAACATAAGCCTTCAATGACAGAAATGAGGCAGTAAATCACATGACAATTTTATACAATCTGTCATTTATTCAGGGCTCACACATTTTATCAACAGCAGAAATATTTAGAATATTCAGGGGCCTTGTTTAACAGAATGCACAGGAATCAAACTGAGTAGATCTGTAAAAAGAGACGGTGACTGTAAAATTATCAGTCAGAAGAAAAATTGTGGAATAGATCATAAACTGCTCTTCTGTAAATTTAAACTGAAGTTGAAGAAAAAACAAATCCACAAGAACCAAAACATGACCTTGAGTTTATTTAACCTATTTGAATTTAAAACCCATCTGAAGAATAGATGTGATGCATTGAATACTAATGAATAAAGACCAGAAGAGTTGTGAGATTACATCAAGGGCATCATCCATGAAAAAAGCAAAAAGTTATTAAAAAGACAAGAACAGATGTCAGAAGACACTCTGAAACTTGTAGAGAAGCTAAAGTGAAAGGAAAAATTTGTAAGAGAGCTTAACAGAAGATTGCAAAGCCTGAGGACAAAGTTAGAAGTAACAAAAGGATTCTCAAAATGTAGCACAGAAACATGAAGTGAGCACATGCTGTTGGGAAAATAGCACTGATAGACTTGCTTGATTCAGGGCTGCCAAAGCCTTGAATTTATAAAAAACACAATATTTGTGAAGACAAATAACTGAAACACATAACACGCTGTTGTTAAGTGCCATCAAGTCGAATATGACTAACAGCGACCCTATGAAGAAGAGATGTGAACCCTGTCCTAGCCTGCATCATCCTTATCATCCCTGACACATGTGAGCTCATTGCACAATGTATCAATCTGTCTCACTGAGTGTCCTCTTCTCTGCTGCTGATCCACACTCCACCTTTCCAAGCATGGTGTCCCTTTCCAATGAATAATCTCTACTTAACATGCCCAAAATATGTGAGAAAAACATCACCATTTTTTCCTTTAATTCATAACTGTTCTTTTGACAGTCCATGAGATATTCAGCACTCTTATCTAACACAGTGATATGAGATATGCCTAAATATCTGTTACATGTAAGATATTGTGAGGAATACATAATCGTTGTTCTCAAACAGCATATAAATAGCCTTTCCAGAGATTATCTTTTTCTTACCTAGATTAGATTTTTCTTCTTCCTTTCTTCAGCTCTGGGGTTTTTATTATTATTATTAATTTTAGTGAAAATGTACAGACTTTATATTTCCATTCATTCATTGTTGCATTTTTCTCCCTGCCCACCCCTCCCCCCCAAGTTTGCTCTTTGAAAAGTAAAAGAAAAATTCTTTCATTGTTACATAATCCCTCCCCCAAAGTCCACTCCACTATACAGCCTTTGTTTTTTGACTCCCGTCATGACAATAATACCTAATCATACATCCCTTTTAAACAGTTCTCTCCCTCATCTATTTCAATGCAGTATACATAATTTATCCCATCTTTCTCAGTTTCCCCCCAACCCCAATGTCAGTCCTGTTTTACAACAGTGGCACTATGTAGTATTTGTCCTTTTGTGACTGAGATATTTC
>NW_006399982.1:4033899-4047265 GCF_000299155.1 Elephantulus edwardii
AAAAAAAAGAATGTTCTGAAATTATGTAACAGTAATGGTTACACAATTTTGTGGATATGCTAAAGCCCCTGAGTTGCACAAATTCGAAATGGGAATTTTGTAGTATGTTAATTGTATCTCAAGCTTTCACTTCAAAATTGTACGTTTCCACCATAAGAAACTAAAAACAGACATGCAAATTAACCCCAATGCAAGCAGAAGGAAGAAAATAGCAAGAAGAGCAGAAGTCACTAAAATTTTAAACATGAAATCAAAGAGAAAAATCAATGAATCTAAAATGATTTTTTAAAGATCAGTAAAAGCCATAAACCTCAGACAAAGAAGGGGGAAATATGCATAAGTTACCAATATAACTAATGAAATACTGATTGATACTATAGATCCTACAGGCATTGAAAATAGAGAAATGTTGTTGTGTAATGTTGAGTCAGAACTGACTCATTTCCAGAGAGAAATTTTATGAACAATTACATATCTACTGTATTAATTTTCATTGCTGAGTAACAAATTATCCAAAAAGTAATGGCTTAAAACAACACACATTCATTATCTCACACTCTCTCTGGAAGGGGAGTTCCTGTACATTATAGCTGGGTGCTGTGTTTTCAGACTCAGAAGACTTCAGTCTTATGAGATGTTGACTGCACTGTGTTCTCTCCTGGAGGTCTGATTACTATAGTAGGCAGAATAATGGTTCTCTCAAAGATATTTACTCACATTCTAATCCCAGAAAGTATAATCACAGTGCTTCTTAGAGGCAACGAGGATAGTGAAGATTCATCTAACATACTTTGGGTATGTTGTCAGGAGGCACCTTCTTGAAAAGGTACATCATGCTTGGAAAGATGGAGGGTCAGCGAAAGAAGAAAACCCTAAACAGTGACTGTAACAATGGGCTTGAGTATATCATGGATGATAAGGATGGCAGAGGTTAGGTCAAAGCTCAGATTCGCAATTCAAAAGGTTACTATGAGTTGTAGTCAATTCAACAGCATTTAACAACAGCAAGTCCCTAGAACTTATAGATATTACCTTACATGACAAAAGAGAATTTGCAGACTTGACTAAATTCTTTTTAAATGTGGAGATTATTTTGGGATCTGGATAGGTCCACGTAAACCAGTAACTGTGGAAGGAAGTCAGAAGAGTCAGAGAAGGAGTATGGCAACACAGCAAGAGATGAGAGTGATGCAATGTGAGAAAAATTCAGTCATTGCTGCTTTGAAAGGTGAAGGAAGGCATTTGCAAGACAAAGAATATAAGTGGCCTCTAAAGATGAAAGGCTAAGCAATTAATTTTATACCAGAACCTCAAGAAGTAACGAAGCCCAACTGAACCTTGATTTTAGTCGTATGACTCATTTTGGACATCCGACTTCCAGTATAATAATAAATCTGTGTTTACTTAAGCCACGAAGCATGTGATAATTGTTTAAAATTGCAATAGAAAACTAATGCACTGCGAAAGAATCCATCCACAAACTCATTTGTATTGTTGTCAGAATTCATTCTTTCAGTTATAAAATTAAAGACTCAAAACAAAAATTAAAGACTCAGATTTTTCCTGAATTTTGACTGGAGGCTACCCTCAGCTGCCAAAGGCTCCCTTTGTCTGATAAAGACATCTATTAAAAGCCTACAGCTAGCATCAGACTTAATATTTTAAAAGGTGAATGTTTTTCCCCTTTGATTACCTGTTGGCTCTTTGTACTTCTAGTAAATATTGTACTAAGAATTCTAGTCAATATTACAAGGAAGTAAAAAAAAACCCATACAGATTATAAAGGAATAAGTAAATTGTCTCTATTTTCAGGCAACATGATTGTCTGCATGGAAAATGCAATTAAATACATGAAAAAGCTCCTAGGACTAATATGGAAGTTTGGTAAAGTCACAGAATTCAAAATTAATATGAAAATTAATTCTAATTCTCTGTGGGGAATAGATGGGCAGTTTTCGTCTATGTGATTTACAGCCTTGGAAACTGAACGAAGGGTCAGCAATGAATGAGTCGGTTCTTACCTGGAGGCCTTAAGAGCAATAAACAATTGGAAATGTAAAGTATTAACATTGTACCATATACAGTAGCACTAGAATAGCATAAAATACTTAGGAATGCATATTACCAAAACATGTATACAATCTATATACTGAGAACAACAAACAGTAAGAGAAATAAAAAAGACTCCAACTTTCCTCAGACTAACTAGCTACTTAATGCAAAATGGTACAGCTGCTATACAAAAGTTTGGCAGTCCCTCAAAAAGATGCACACAGAACTTTGATATGATCATACGACTAAGAAAGTTGAAAGCTTTGACCCAGTGTTCATTATATTACTTGATACTCAATAGCCAAAAGGGGGAAACAACCTAAATGTCCATCAACAGCCATAAAGAAAAAACAATCCTGATATATGGTGCAAGTTGGTTGAGTCTTGAAAACATCCAAATATTCATCAATGGACTAAACAAACTATAGAACATACATTCACATGATAAGGGTATTATAGGAAAGGGAGCTCTGGTGGCCTAGTGGCAAGAAGCTGCGCTGCAGTCCTGAAGGTGTGCAGTTTGAATCCACCAGATGTTCTGTTGGAGAAGGAGGACTGATTCGATGGTACACAACAAGAAGGAAAAAAAAGAGAGAATTACATGAGTTTTGCAGCTCTTTTTTAATTTGTCTAGTAGTAGGTCTTCCAGGTTTTTCTGGAAAGTTCTATCATCCATTTAAAAAAAGAAAAGGAAGAGAGAATTATGCATCACCAAAAAATGTTCAAGAATTCGACACAACCAAGATGACAACAGCAGGGAAGCAGCGTGAGAAGCCCAGAGGCACACTGAACCCCATTGAAACAGGTCACCACGGCCCTCCACAGCCCACAGTTTATCTATACCTAAACAAACAGCTGACTACTGGTCTTCAAAGTTGACTGAGGCTAAACATTAAGAGGACAAAGATTCTTGAAAAACCATGCAGAAGTCCTGCCACCCCAGGTCACCTGCCACCAAACCTGTGCTACTGTAGCCCTGTGGAGCCGCCATAGTGGCCAGAACCAGAAGTGCCCTCACCTGGGGCGAACACCTGGCACTGGGCCCTGTGGCCAGTACGACGGAGCCCCTGCATGGCTGGCAGCAGCAGGTGCCAGCGGCTAGGGGGAGCCCTCCCACCCCCACCCCCACCCCCAACCCAGAAGGAGACTACAGGGTGGCAGCAGCATTATGGAGCACTGGAGGTAAAGGACCTGATCCAGGAGAGCATCTCACTGTCAGTAAAGGAGATTTCCTTGGATAGATCCTTGACAGCAGATCTCAATGCACCACATCTTTTGATTTCTTGACTATTGCTGCCAAGAACTGTTTTTACCTTGGGCGGGTCTGTCAACCACTCTGGAAGCCATTCTCCATTTTTAGAGCGAGAGGGTAGTGTTGCCTACTTTGAGTTGCAATTGGACCATTTAGTGGAGAGGAAGGGGGCAATGATGGTGACACTAAAGCCAGAGATGCTGTCCCTGGCCTTGGTCTCCAATGGGACACAGGGTCCAGACCTCAGAAGAGCTTTGTGGTGGGGGGCTGACACCTGGCCCCCGAGGATTGCCACCCAGGCCCTGAGGAGAACCATCTGGCCCCCGAAGAGTGCCACCCAGCCTCCAAGGAGAGCCACCCAGCCCGTGGGGAGGGCCATCAGGATGTAAGTCGCTGGGGAGAACCACCTGGTGTGTATAAGTAGCTTTATCTAAGCCACTTTCCTCCATCTCCTTCTCCAGTACATCTATAAGTAACACCTCCAAAGCATTTCTTTTTGTAACTCACAAGTCTGTTCTCTCTAGTTTAGCTCCTTTCCTATAGGTAACCTGAACCCCAAGCCCAGTTCCAGAGACAAAAGGGAAGGAGAATGGAGCCTCAAAGTTCAGCCAGCCACCCCCACTGGACTCACCTAGGCGAACACTTTGCAGTCCAAACGGCAGAAAATGTTAGGAAAATATCTTCTAACTGAATGAGAAGGCATGCAGCTTCAACTCAAGACCACTAGTAAAGTGTTAAAGTGGGCTCCCCTTCCCCTTCATCTCAACACCCCTGTTCAGCATGAAGCAGCCAGAGAGTATGTGCCCCTATTCCTAAAGGGGAAACCCACAAATGAAAAAGACAGCTTCTTTGTAAAAAAAAATAATAGTAATAAATAATCACCATTGAACTATGCTCACCATTACCCTGTCTTTTCTGGTCCCCACTGGATCTTTCTCATTTCCTTCACCTACTCCCTCCAGCCACCAAATCATACAACCCTGTGATTTCATCCCTACTCATCCTCACTCTTCTGCTCCCAACCCTTACCCCTTTGGGTCCCCAGACATGTTTTTTTACAATTAAAAAAATGTTCACATTGAAATTAATTTTAAAAAAAAGACACACACACACACACAAAGAACCTATTGGAAGGTCAGCTGTGAGTCGGTTCTGACTCAACAGCACACAACAAAAGCAAAAATAACATTAGTCTCTATTAGACTAGTAAAGCAACTTCAATTTAAGTGTTATTATCTTGTTATTCTCTATAATCATGTGACGAAGCTTACATTTCAATAATTTAACATGCATAGGCTTACATGTTGTGATCATTAACTTTGTGTGACTGGCCAGACTTTGGTGCCCAGTTGTGTAATCAAGCTCTGGTATTGATGTTTATGTGAAGATCTCTTGGAAATGCTATTAATATTCCTAATCAGTTGCCTCTAAATAAAAGGATTTGCATTTTTTTAAAAGTTCAAGAATTTTTGAAATGTTGCACAACTCTAAGACAAATTATGCTGAATGACATAAGCCAGTCACAAAAGACAGTATGTTATAGGACCTCTATTGTAAAAAGGTAAATGAATGTTTACCCAAAGATAGAATCAATCTTGGAGGGAAAACAGGGATGGAGAGGGAGGAAGAAGTATCATGAAATCTATCTACTGGCTACTATTTAAAAAAATAAAATATAATTAAAAAGAGCCTGGTGATCTTGCTCTAAACCATCAGCCACTGAAAACCCGATGTGGCCATTCACATGAATCAACTCAATGGTAAGTAGAACTGTTTGTTGTTGTTGTTATGTGCCATCGAGTCGCTTGCGACTCATAGCGACCCTATGTACAACAGCCCTAAACTCTGCTGTGTCCTGTGCCAATCACACTGTCTCCGACACTCCCATCCCGATTATCCCAGTCACTGAATCAATCCACCTCATAGAGGGCCTTCCCCTCCTGCACTGTCCCTCCACCCTCCCAAGCATGATGTCCTTCTCCAAGGACCGGTCTCTCCTCACAACATGTCCAAAGTATGTTAGACGGAGCCTCAGAATCCTTGCCTCCAAGGAGCCACCCGGTTTAACCCTTTCCAGGACGAATCTGTTTGCTTTCCTAGCAGTCCACGGTATTCTCAATACTCTTCTCCAGCACCACAGCTCAAAGGCATCAATTCTCCTTCTATCCTCTTTGGTCATTGTCCAACTCTCTGATGCATAACAAGTGACTGCAAAGACCATGGCCTGTATCAAACGCACCTTAGTCTCCAGAGAGACACCATTGCTCTTCAGTACTTTGGAGAGGTCCCTAACAGCAGACTTTCCCATGGCAATGCGCCTTTTAATTTCCTGGCTACTGGTGCCAAGAGTGTTGACTATGGAGCCAAGCAAACTAAAGCTGTGTACAATCTCAATCTCGTCACCATCCATCCTGATGTTGCCAATTGGTCCAGTGGTGAGAATCTTTGTCTTCTTGACATTGAGCCTCAATCCATATTGTAGGCTGCAGTCCTTGACACTCTGCAGCAAGCACTTCAGATCCGCCTCAGTTTCAGCAAGCAGGGCTGTGTCAACTGCATAACGCAGATTGTTAATAAATCGTCCACCAATCTTGACCCCACATTTCTCCTCATAGAGCCCAGCCTCCCGGATAATCTGTTCTGCATATAGATTGAAAAGGTATGGAGATAGGATGCATCCCTGGTGTATGCCCTTCCCAATTTTGAACCATGCAGTGTTCCCTTGCCCTGTTCTGATGACTGCCTCTGGTCCAAGTATAGGTTTCGCATTAGCATGATCAAGTGTTCTGGGATTCCCATTCTTCTCAGAGTCAGCCACAGATTGTTATGATCCACACAGTCAAATGCCTTTGCATAGTCAATGAAACACAGACTACACTAATGAAAACAAATTAATAAATCTGTTTTGAAGGAAGTGCAACCAGGTTCTCCTTAGAGTCAAAGATGGTGAAACTTCTTCTCACAAGCTTTGGACATGTCGTCAGAAGGGGCTGCAGCTGTTGTTGTTACAGAACCAAGTACAATTCATAGCAACTCTGAACATCAGTCAGAACCCTGCCCTATCCTGTGTCTTCCTTATCATCTCTGGCACACTAAAGGTCACTGTTACAGTCACTGTGTCAGTCCCTCTCGTTGAGGTTTTCCCCTTCCACTGATCCTCCACTTTTCTGGGAATGATGTCTTTCTCCAAGGACTGGCCCTTTCTAACAGCATGACCAAAGTATGTAAGATGAAGTTTCACCATCCTTCCCTCTAAGGAGTATCCTGGCTGCACTCTCTCCACTACATTGTCTTGGCAGTCCATGGGATATTTAGTGCCCTTCTCCAGCTCTCAGAATCAATTCTTCTTCATGCTGAGAAAGTTGGAGGGTCAGAGAAAGAAAGAGTTTCAACAAGATGGATTGACAAGTTGACAGTAAAAATGGGCTCAAGCCTGTTGGCAATCATAAGGATGGCATAGAATAGGGCAAAGTTCAGATCTGTTATTCATTGGGCCGTTATGAATAGTAGTCATCTTGATCCCACATAACAATAATGAGAACAATATGAAATGGAAGAAAGAATAAAGACAAAAATCAACAAAACAGAGTTCAAAAACAGACACACATAAAAACAGTCAATTTATTTTTTACAAAGGTATAAAGGAAATCCTGTGGCAAAGTACAGGCTTTACTACAAAGGGTATTAAAACAATTGGACAGCCGTTTATAAAATGTGTGGGTGTGTTGTGTCAAATGCCAGTGAGTGACCCTGTAAACAATAGATCAGGAACTTGCCCTATCCTGTACCATCCTCAGTATCCACCATGCTCAAGACCATTGTTCCAGTCATTGTGTCAGTCTATCTTGTTGAGGGTCTGCCTCTCTTTTCCTGACCCTCTATCCTTCCCATCATGATGTCTTTTCCCACCAAGCCTAATGGAGATATTTCTTAGAATAAAAGAGTCTGAAGAAAAAAGTCAGTAAGAAAAAAGGCTAGAGTTCAGGATGATTAATAGATGAAGCATGTTGTTGTTATGTGCCGTCAGGTTGTCTGCGACTCCTAACGACCCTATGTACAACAGCCCTGAACCCTGCTCTATCCTGTGATAACCTTATTGTCTCTTACACACCTAACCCATTACTCTAATCACTGTCAGTCCATCTCACTGAAGGTCTTCCTCTCTTGCGCCGTCCCTCCACCTTTCCAAGCATGATTTCTCTCTTGAAGGACTGGTTCCTCCTTGCAACATGCCCAAAGTATATCAGACGAAGATTCAGAATCCCTGCCTCCAAGGAGCAGCCTGGTTTCACCCTCTCCAGGACAAACCTGTTTGTTCTCCTGGCAGTTCATGATTTAATAATCTTCTCCAGCACCACAGCTCAAAGGCTTCAATTCTATCATCTAGTCATTGTTCAGCTTTCAGATGCATAGCAAGTAATTGCAAAGACTATGGCTTGGATCAAGGACACTTTAGCCTCCAGACTGACATTGTTGCTCTTCAGTACTCTGGAAAAGTCCCTGACAGCAGACTTTCTCAATGCAATTCATCTTTTGATTTCCTGACTGCTGGTACCAAGAGTGTTGATTGTGGAGTCAAGCAAACTAAAGATGTTAACAATCTCCATCTCTTCACTACTATCATGATGCTGCCAATTGGCCCAGGGGTGAAAATCTTTGTTTTCTTTTATTTTTCCTCTTGGTTTTTTATTTTAATAATTTTTAAATAATTTTAATGAACATTTGCAGAGATTTTGGATTGATATTCAGTCCATATTGAAGGCTGCAGTCCTTGACTTTCTGTAGCAAGCACTTCAGATCCGCCTCAGTTTCAGCAAGCAGGGCTGTGTCATCTGCATAACGCAGGTTATTGAATCTTCCTCCAGTCCTGATGCCACACTCCTCCTCACAGAGCTCAGCCACCCAGATGATCTGGTCTGCATGCAGATTGAAAAGGTATGGATATAGGACATATACCTGGCGTATACCCTTCCTGATTTTGAACCATGCAGTATTCCCTTGCTCTGTTCTGACAAATGCCTCCTGGTCCAATTATAGGTTCCCCATAAACACAATCAAATGTTCTGGGATTCCCATTCTTCTCAGAGTTATTTTGTTGTGATCCACACAGTCAAATGCCTTTGCATGTTCAATGAAACACAGAAATAAAAGGAAATGGGAGGAAGACGCAAGTAGAGGAACTTATAATCAACATAAGGAAGATTTCCTTGCTCTCTGAGACTTTAGGAAAGGAGATAAAAATAAGTGGATGGCAAAAAGAAGACCTACTAACTATTCAGAATCAGGAAAGTCTGTCTTCAAAAGGACAATACTGAACTGTTTCACTAAATTTGTGATTCTTTGATGAGTACCATACCAGTCTAATATTCAATATTGTCAAATGCCACTTCTAATAAAGAAGCCGTGAAGAACTCATATTTGTTTAGATGAAAGGCTATTAAGGAATTGTTGTCATGAAGATAGAAGCTCTGATCAGACGTAACATTATTTGACCTGTTTACCTCAGTTGAAAACTCCCCTTTAGCCCTATTCCTCATCTGCATTGTTTGATGTCCTCAATTCAACTCTGAGGAGAATGCTAGTAAGATTCTTTCATGTGTAAACAGTGGAAACTCACTGACTGACTTAAGCATAAAGAGCAGGAGTAGAAGTAATAAATGAAGAATATCCAGAGATGGGGAACTTGGGTGAAAGTTTACCACTCTGAGGTCCAAGCAGCAGTAGTAGATGGAGCCTCTCTTCCAGGCATATTCTGACTAACTCAGATTCAATAGTTCTGAGGTTCTGTGCTACAATAGTCTGAATTTCAAATTTCTGGAAGAGAGATTGATTGGACCAACCCAGAATGAGGCAAGCCACCAAGTCTAAAGCCATCAAGACCTTATCACTGTGCACTGGAGTCATTCACAGGGAAGGGCAGTGTATGCTGAGCAGCGACCTCAAGAGGTGTGTATCACCAGAGCTGTGGTATAATAAAAATAAAAGATATTATTTCTTACAGATCAGTCCTTGGGAAGGGACATTGTGCTTGGGAGGGTGGAGTCACAAGAGAGGAAGACCCTCGATGAGATGGATTGATTCAGTGACTGGGTAACAGGGGTAGGTGTGTCAGAGACAATAAAGTTGACTCAGGATAGAGCAGGGTTCAGAGTTGTTGTACATAGGGTCACTATGAGTCGCAGGTGACTTGATGGCCCATAACAACAACAATATAAAAAAAAAGGTGGTGTGTATCATAAACAGAAAGTCTACACTGATTCTCTTCTACTACATGACTTCACCATCAAGATGTGGAAAGGCAAAATCAGGACTCAGTGGTATTCTGATTCATGTTTCCCCCATCAAACCCCATCACCAACAATCTGATTCTGACTGATAGTGACCTCATAGGCCAGAATAAAAGGCTATTTTTTTTAAATTGTGGTTCAAGTGCAAGTTTATAGAGCAATTTCATTTTCCATTCAATAATTTATAGACACTTTGTTTTGAACGTAAACTACATTTCCCACTTCCTCCCTGGGTTCCCTGTCTTCATTCATACTCATTTCTTGTCCTTTCCTGCCTTCTGAGTTTGTTTGGGGTTTTTTTTGGTGGGTTTTTTGGTTTGTTTGTTTGTTTATGCTGTCCTTTTAGTCTCCTAAGGATGACTGTTCTGAGAAGTACGTTCTTTTTTCTTTTTCATAATATTTTTCTATTTCTTTGCTTTGATTGAAATAATGCTAAAAATGCTTTTAATAACAAGCTTTAGGTGAAATGCTTATTAATGCTGCTGATTTACGAGGGTCATGTGCGGTCCAAAGCAAATTTTTCTTTATAGAAAGCTCATCTCCTTTGCCATGAACTCTTCACTCTCTTGTTTAGGAGGCAAGAAGTCCAAGTTCAGAATGGGAATTCTTTCTTTGTGTCAATTCTGAGGAAGGCCCTTGTTCCTTTCAGAATGTGCAGGCCCATCATTCAGAAATGTCCATGCACCTTGGCCGTCTCTGGTGACATTCTGAAGGGTGTTACTGTTCACTTTATAGACTTGTCTATCATATGGAGATTGAAGTTGTCAATGATTTTATCTTACTTAAATCCACAATCAACACCTATAGAAACAGCAGTCAAGAAATCAAAGGAGATGTGTTGTACTGGACAAGTCTGCTGCCTAGGACTTCTTTAAAGTTCCAGTGATCAAGGATATCTCTTTAAAGACTAAGGTGTGTCTGATCCAGTCATGGTATCTTCAGTTGCTTCCGTAGAATATGAAAGATAAACAATAACAAGGAAGACTGAAGAAAAACTGCTGTCTTTAAACTGTACAATTTTAAGAGAGTATTGACTATATTGTAGATTTCCAAAAGAAGCAACAAATCTATCTTGGAAGAAGTAAAACAACAGTGCCACCCACTTAGAAGCAAGGATGGTGTGATTCATATACTTTGGGCATGTTATTAAGAGCAGCCAGTCTCTGAAACAAAAGGAAGATATGCTGATATAAAAACTGAGCAGAAGATTCTAAAAGGCAGCTCAAGCAGTCAGGAAATCAAAAAGATGGATTACACTGGGAAAATCGGCTGTCAGGGACCTCTCTACAGTACTGAAGAGTAATGATGTCATTCTGGAGACTAAGATGCACCTGATCCAGTCCATAGTCTTCACAATTACTTGCTATGCATCAGAAAGCTGGACCATAACTAAGGATGATGAAAAAAGAATCCATGCCTTTGAGTTATGGTGCTGGAAAAGAGTGTTAAACATACTGTGGAATGCCAAGAGAATGAACATGTCTGTTAAAGAGAGCGTGAAACCAAGTTTCTCCTTGGAGACTAGGATTTTGAGGCTCCATCTCACATACTTTGGACCTGTAGCCAGGAAGAACCAGTTCTTGGAAGGCTGAAGGAACAGAGCAAGAGAGGAAGACCCTAGATGAGATGGATTAGCACAGTGACTGGAGTAATGGAATGAGGTATGTCGGAGACGATGAGATTGGCTCAGGATAGGGCAGGATTCAGAGCTACTGTACATAGGGTCACTATGAGTCACAGGTGACTCGGTGGCACCCAACAACAACAATAGGATGCAGTACAGTATAATGAATAGGAACTTGGGAGTCAGAAGTCAGAATATCTTACCTGTATTTTAATATGACTTCAACCACATTAGAGAGTTCTGATGACCTAGTGGACAAGGAGTTGTGCTACCTTCCTAAAGGCACATGGTTTAAACCCACCAGGGAGCTTCATGGGGGAAAGATGGACAATCTCCTGTATGTTGTTGCTATGATTATATACCATCAAGTCAGAACCAACTCATAGCTGACCCCCCAACAAGTTTTCAGAAGCTGTAAATCACATGAGGGACTTCCCAACTTTCTCTTACAGAGTGGCTGGTGGATTTGAACTGCCAAGCCTTCACATTTACTGAGCTACTCCTTAACATTAAGCCACCAGAGCTCCCTTTATGAGTCCACCACATTAGGCGCCCTGGTGTTAGTGGTGGGTTAAGCATTGGGATACTAATGGAAAAGATGCTGGGTTAAATAGCACCTAATAACAACAAATGTTTACAGATACAAATTTTCACCTTTCTCCCTCAAAGCAGCTGATAATTTTAAATCATCATGCTTAAACATTGTGCCACTATGTTATTGTTAAGTACCGTCGGGTTGACTATGACCCTATGAACAGCATATCTGAACCCTGTTCTATCCTGGGCCATGTTCATCATCTGACATACTCCAGCCCATCATTAAAGTCACTGTGACAACACATCTTGTTGAGTATCTTCCTCTCCTTCGCTGATCCTCCACTCTTCCAAGCATGATGTCCTTTTCCAAGAACTAGCCCCTCTTCACACGTGCCCAAAGTACGTGAAATGAAGTTTCACTGACCTTGTTGTCAAGGAGCACCTTGGCTACTGGTAAATTCCATGATGAGTGAGTTCTTGTTTCCTCCATAACAAAAGTCATTGCCATAAAGTCTGAACCAACTATAGCTGACCCTCCATTGGGTTACCTAGGCTGTGAATCACACAGGAGATTACCCATCTTGCCCAGTGGGGCTGCTAGTGGATTAGAAACCAGGTGGGCTGCCTTTGAGTTAGCAACACAATTCTTTACAGACTAAACCACTAGAGTTAAAAAAAAGAAAACAAAAAACATGAATTGTGTTTGCGATAAAAACACTAAATGCACGTGGAAGTTAAGGGGTATTAAAAATACAACAAAAAAGGGAGAGAACTATATAAACGGAATATATGATTTGGTGTTATTGGCATGACAAGAGTTCAGAGTAAGAGTTGCATAGTAAAGTGGTCGAGAGAGGGGGACTGTATAACAATGAAAGAACTTTTTTCCAAAGATAAAAGCGAACTGGGGTAGAGGGGGGACAGGGAGGAAAATGCTCAACAATGAATGAATGGAAATCCAGGTTCTTTATAAACTTTCATTAAAATCTAATAAAAAATACAGATACAATTCATTTAAAGAAAAAGATTCTCTGCAGATCATTTGTGTATCTTCAGTTATTGCGTTATAACTCGTTGGGAGGTGTTTTATGACTTGAAATCTTTTTTGTCATCCTCTTCAAAGCATCTAAGTTTGGTGCAATGCTTCTTCTGACAAGCTCACTGAATGCTGTGAGGGGACGAGGCTGCTGCAGCAAAAAGTGGGTTACATTAGGATACAGCCTGGTTGCTTGGGATAAAAGACCAATAGTTTAAGCAAGCAGCACGGGAAGGGCGGAGATACTAAAGGCTCGTGTAGAAGTTGAGTGCTTTAAAGACAAACCCTGAGCCGGGAGGCCTGAATGAGCAGCAGAGCCTGATGGCAGAAGTACGGCCCCGGGACGCGGCCGCTGTAAGAGTCATTCCTGGGCAGAACCCACGGAACCCCGCCTTTTTCTGGCGCGAGCTGAAGCGGTGAGAAGCGACCACAGCCCCCCACGGCGCCCTCTCTCGGGCCACTTCCTCTGAACGGACACTGACCTTGCCGCGAGCGGCCGGATTGGCGCAGTCCCCGCGCCGCAATGCTGGGCGCTGGCGAGGGACACCCACTGGCACCTGGGTCGACGGCTGTCAGAA
>NW_006399982.1:4047615-4056218 GCF_000299155.1 Elephantulus edwardii
CCCGCCCGCCTCGGACCCGCGTGCCGCACCTGGACGGTCCTGGTAAGCGGGGGCGAGGGGAAAGGGGACCTGGCGGACACCCCCCCAGGAGGCGGGGCTGTGGGCTTCGGACGGCCCTCGGGGGACTCGAGGTGTTTGTGTGGGAGCCGCCCCCAAGGTGGCCCTTGTGTAAGAGAAGGAGCCAGAGCGCCTGCTGCCCCAGAGCTCTTGAGTGAGTTAAGAGCCACCTCCCTGGAGGCACCCCTGGGTGAATGGAGCCTCCCCGGAGTGCTTTCTGCATTCGCCCCCATAAGGGCTCCAGTGTAACCACAAAGCCGCAAGGGTGGTCCCTGGACTTGCCTCTCTTGGAAGACCCTTTGGGAACATGAAAAAGCCTCAGGAAGCCTGCACAGTGATGAGGGACCTCCCGCCCTTCCCCAGAAGACCCCTTACATAAAAGAGGACCCTAGACTATGCCCTAGAACTGCTAAAAAGAACATCTGCTTTGACAGAGGGATCCTGCATGAATTCCTGTGCCAGGAGTGACTTCCTGTGTACTAACTAGGATTTTGGCCTTGACCCCCTATTACAGGGTTCCGTGTGCTCTCGTTTGTGTTTTCCCCTCACCCCCTGGCTGAGAGGAGGAGGCCCTGTAGTGCTTCTGCCTTTGTCTATTGCCTCCCATTAGGAATCCCCCCAAACCATGGTGGCCCAGTTGGCTCCGAGATGGATTAGTGGACGCAAGAAACGCATTAAGAGCATAGGGTTCAAGTGAGGCATGAGGACCAAAGAGGCCTCTGAAGCAAAGAGAGATTTTGATGCCCTGGGCTTGACCATCCAAAAGGAAGCAGTAAGATAAAGTGGAATAACTGAATCTTGCAGGTCGTGGAAAAGAAAGCCTTTGAGGCTTTTGATTATATAGGATTACTGAGCACGGATGTGCCACCTATGATATACTCCGTATATTTAAATATCTCATATGACCCTTCAAACAACCTTATGCAAATTGTCCCCCTTTAAGCTTTAGGATTTGGAGATTCAGAGAGGTTAAGTAATTTACACAAGGTCACAAAGCTGTAGAGGGGGGATTTTATTTGAGAAGAAATATTAAGAAGACACAGAGCAAGAATGTATATTAGTTTCAGCAAGGTGCTAAGCATAAGGTTTTGCAAATAGTATAGGCTCACTAGCTGTGATAGTTAAATGACTGATGAGGAGAGATTGATTCTGATGCAGGAACCGATTTCCACTGAAATCCTTAGGGTGTGGCTTGGCAGCCCCATTCTGATGGTGCTTTAAGGTGGATCTCAACCTGACTCTGAGACAGGGCTCTGTGTGGTCTTTGACCAGGACTTGCTCTGGGGAACAAGAAAGAGGCTTTAGTTGATGCAGTGTTTTGAAGCCACACTCCTTGCTGCAGAGTCCTTTAGGGGAAGGGAAGAGAAGCCGGCTCACACTGTCCTTATGGTCCTCTCTGACTATGTGCACCAACAGACACACTCATCCTCTAGTACAAAGGGCGTGTGCCTGACCTGGAGATGAATTTTCTGGTAAACCTTGGCCTGCCTCCCCCTCACCCCCAGTTCTTTCAGTCTAAGTGCATCCCAGGGATTTGGGCTCCAAGATGCAGTCTTATTTCTTCTCCAGAATATTGAAGAAATTAGCAATGGAATTCACCACAGAGCCATTCTGGTAGTTTTTCCTGTTCCTTTTCCTCCTCCTTCCACAAGTCAAATCTAATGACATCTTACTTTAGTAGAAGTGGCTTTCTTAGGTTCTCTTGGGGTTACTGGTGAGAAGAGAGGCCAAGCTAGTGAGAAAACCACCTGGCTGTTACACCAACTCTTATTTATGTTTTTAACTCAATGATGGCAGATTGAAGCATGGGTGTGGCACCTCATTCACAGATCAAAGGAGTAAACTTTGAAGAAGGTTTAATTTTATTAAATACCTTCCCATTACAAAGGTGTTTATTCCTAAGAACATCATTTGAAAAATTCAGACTTATCTCATTAGTAAACCAAAACAAGTATTTTTTTAAAAAATCAGAATGAACAAACCTTCAAATAAGATCTTTAATTCAAAGACTTTTTTAATTGGCATTTTATTCATAAGTCAGTGTTTTAACTGAGTGCTTTTGATTTCATGCTCATTTGTGACCCTGGAAAAATCACTTGATAGGTCTAGATAATTTCCCCCAATCTTGAACCTTGGATGTAACCCTCTCCAACACTGGATGATCATTAAAATTGCAAAAATCCTAAGAATAATGTCTTCACTCCCCTTATTACAAAATGAGTCTGCAAATCACATCATTGCTGAATAGGCCAAAAGGATGTCACCAGGTAGCCCGTCATCATATAAACAATTACCTCTAAATGGAAATAAAAGGGAAGATTGTTCACCTCCATTTCATTTGAGTGTATTCTAATGTGTCTGGATAGCAATATTTTGATTTCTCAACATCTGAAATTCCACATATTTTAGGGTTTTCTTCCACATTTACCTTTTTTTTAAAAATTAGTACTTCCATTTCCTAAATACACAAATAGTAGGACCTCCCCAGTCTCATTGCCTGCATGCCTCACATTTTTTCCAGTACACCTGTTTCTACGTGATCTTATTCATGCAAATAGTCCCTTTTCTCTTTAGCTGCAGAATCTATTATCTTCCAGTCCCACATGTTTCTTTCCAGCAGGGCTGCTTAGTTTCTGTTATCTTCATTTCCCAAATTGATTTATTCATTTCTGATGGGAATATCATTATCCATTCCACTCCTCAATCTTAATGGTCAAGTTCCGACAGAAATTGCTTATCAAGTTTGGACCAAGAAACTGAGACTACCAGTGTCCATCTGGAGATGAGAATATTTTTCCCATTATCATTTCCCACTCCATCCTCTCTTCCAGCAATCCCTGCAGAGCCCCATGTGCACTTATGAAGTGCTCCCCACTTGCCAAGCACTATGCTATGCTGAGTAGTAGATTTCCTTGCCCTGGAGGAGTTCATATAGAATCGGTCTGCATCTCTGATCATGTACAATAAAGAGTAAGAGACAAGGAGAAGATGACAGTTTTATAGAGTATCTACAGAAATCATTGTAGTCTTTTCCCCAAGTGTTACTGAAACTCAATTGCTGTTTCCTGCCTCCTCTGAAAGCCTTCTTTTGCCCTTGCCAAACTTACTTTTTACCCATACACTTTGAGTGAACTGGTCATACCCCTGGCTTCCTGCGATAACTCAGTCCTTAACAGAATATTTTTATGCAAATAATGTGTGTATTACATGGTTTTGCAAGCCACAGAACCCTTTCATGCATATTTCCTATGCATTGTGTGTGTGTGCATGTCATTTATGTGGGCATATTCTGTGTCAAAATACAGGACCGTTTACAAAGTCTTTTTATGTGCATGAACTCTATTTGGTTTTGAGAAATTTTTCATCTTATTGAGGTCTTCTAACAAAAATTACCTCATCCTCACTTGAGTCACTGTACAAGAATTATGAGTGACCCCAGAAGAGAAACTAGTGATTCACTCCAGTTACCTCTACTAGCTCTTGAGCTGTGGAGAAGTTTCCTTTGGAGTTCCAAGGCCAAACAGTAAATTCATTGGTTAGTTCTGGAATTTAGTAGGTCTCTTCCCTCTTTCTAGCCTCAGAAAATTCACATTTCTGGGTTGTTTGTGTATTTTGTACTTGTTCATTTCCTCCTTGAAATGTAAATACACGCTTTGCACAGTGGCAGTATCGTAGCCAGTGAGGTTTATCTGAGGCACGATTATTGCTAATTGAAGTGTAAATACATATTTGTTTATAAAAAATATTTTAACCATATTACCTCAAATCAAAGGGAGCTTTAGTGGCCTAATGATAAGGAGCTGCACTGCAATCCTGAAGACATTCAGTTCAAATCCCCCAGCTGCTTTGTGGGAGTCAGTCTCCTCTGACGTGATTAAAGTGCCTCTGAAAACCCACTGGAGGGTCAGCTATGGGTCAGTTGCCACTCAACAGTACCCAAAAACAACCTCAAATCAATTCTTTGGGCTGATGCTAGTTCTCATAAATGTGAAAGCAGGTTTCCTTGCCTATTTCCATCTCACACTTAGGCTGGTTTCAGTACCATCTGAGGCATGATGGCGTTTCTGTATAGCTTTATGCTTTATCATGTGCTTTTACCTCTTCCTGGAATGCCTTTTCTTTCCTTACCCTGGGGTAACTCCCACTCATCTTTCAAAATTTAGCTCAAGCAACACCTTTTTTTCCCAATCCTGATGCCCCTTCCCTACACATGCACATACTCACACTGCATTCTCACAGGTTTAGTGAGGTTCCATTTGTTCATTCTGCCAACAGTTATTAAGCGCCTGATCTATGCCTGATACATAGTGAGCTGTACTCACTAAATGTTTGTCGAATCATCAGACAAGTGAAGGATGATAATTTAGGTGTAACAACTGCATTAAATGGGGCTGAATCTGTGCTTTAGGAACCCAGGTCAGAGAACAGAAAGTACGTCTCCATCTTACCGAAAAGCCTGCTTGCTAAGTGCAATCACACCAACCAATCACTGATGGTGTGATGTTCCTTAACTGTTGCTCTGCTTCTGTGGGAAGTCAGCATTGTAGCTTTTAATGAAGAGTCAGCCCAGGCCCCATGAGGCCAAAGATCAGGCTATATCATTTTGTTCTCATGGATTTTAGAGCTTTGTGGGCCTCCAGTAAACATAAAACAACAGCAAGATCTCCCTCACACCTCATCCTCTTGAGCTGAAGCCAGAAAGAAAATTTTACTCATTCTTTAGCCCTTTTACTTCTTGGAAACCCCAAAAGAGCATATGTAGTAATTGTGACTACACTCTGTCTTCCTGGACTGACTTAAGCTGGTGCTATTGTACTGGTTGTTATTGTTGTTGCTAGGTGCCTTCAAGTCAAAGACAACCCTCTGAACAACGCATCTGAACCCTATCCTTTCTTTTGCCATCCTCATCGTCTCTGACATACTTGAACCCATTGCTGCAGTCACTGTGTCTTTCCATCTCGTTAAGGATAAACTGGTAACTGGAGAGAGATGGTGAACCACCAGATAGATCAATTTCCGGGTCTTCAGAGATGAAAACTAATAATAGCATGTGGGCTACCACCAAGTAATCTAAATGGTTAGCTAGAACCAGGTTCTGTATTGAAAGGCTAGTTTCCTAGAGCAGTAACCATTAACTAAGTAGAGTATCACACTGGTGGCATAGTGGTAAGAAGCTATGCTGCAATCCTGAAGGCATGTGGTTCAAATCTGCCATTTGCTCTGTGGGAAAAGAATGGGCATTCTCCTCTCGTTCCATTAACTGCCTCTGAAAACCCCCTGGATGGTCAGCTGTGGGTCATTCCAACTTAACGGTGTACAATAGTATCACAAGACCATTTGAATTTCCACAAAGACCAGAAGTCCCATGGAGAGCTACTTGTTGGGTTGTTGTTGTTGTTATGTGCCGTCAGGTCGCTTGCGACTCATAGCGACCCTATGTACAACAGCCCTAAACTCTGCTCTGTCCTGTGCCAATCGCACTGTCTATGACACTCCCATCCCGATTATCCCAGTCACTGAAGCAATCCACCTCATAGAGGGTCTTCCCCTCCTGCACCGTCCCTCCACCCTCCCAAGCATGATATCCTTCTCCAAGGACCAGTCTCTCCTCACAACATGTCCAAAGTAAGTTAGACGGAGCCTCAGAATCCTTGTCTCCAAGGAGCCACCCGGTTTAACCCTTTCCAGGATGAATCTGTTTGTTTTCCTAGCAGTCCATGATATTCTCAATACTCTTCTCCAGCACCACAGCTCAAAGCCGTCAGTTCTCCTTCTATCCTCCCTAGTCATTGTCCAACTCTCTGATGCATAACAAGTGATTGCGAAGACCAGGGCCTGTATCAAATGCACCTTAGTCTCCAGGGAGACACCATTGCTCTTCAGTACTCTGGAGAGGTCCCTAACAGCAGACTTTCCCATGGCAATGTGCCTTTTAATTTCCTGGCTACTGGTGCCAAGAGTGTTGACTTGTTGGGTAACCTATTAAAAACTCATTGCTTTTGAGTTGACATCAACTCAAAACTGACCTTCCATTGGGCTTCTGATGCTTTAAATGACATGGAAGGAGATAGCCCTCTTATCTCCCTTAGAGCAGCTGATAGATTCAGACTGGCAGGGAGGGATGGCCTTTGGGTTAGCCGCACAGCGCCCTGTGAACTACACCACTAGAGTTAACCATCACTATATTCCAGTTGATTGTGACTCATAGCAGCCTTATAGGATAGAACAGAATTACCCTGTGTAGTTTCTGTGGCTGTAGATCTTTATGAGAATGGGTTCCACACTACCACTTTTTCTCCTGCAGTTGGTAGATTCAAACTGTGGACCTTGAGGTTTACAACAAGTGTATTAACTACTGCACTATCACTAGGGATCCTCAATGGAGAGTAAGGGAGCTCCCTGCTCCAGACTTTTGCTAGGTCCTCAGAGTTGTTGATCTGCACAGTGGGCTCCCAGTTTGTGCTGCACATTCTGCATATTTATAGAGACCGTGGTTCCGCTGGTTTTCCTCACCCTGTGTATGATCACCTTCCATGTTAGGAATGTGGCCTTCCCTGAGGATCTCACATACTCCCTCAGGCACATGCTTCCAGCAGTCAGTGCTTAACCAGCCTAAAAAATCTTCACCCTTGTGTAAGTATCCCACCCCTAGGTATGTTGTTG
The DNA here is from genome assembly GCF_000299155.1 of Elephantulus edwardii. Taxonomy (NCBI): domain Eukaryota; kingdom Metazoa; phylum Chordata; class Mammalia; order Macroscelidea; family Macroscelididae; genus Elephantulus; species Elephantulus edwardii. Next base: position 4,054,336 of record NW_006399982.1, read on the forward strand.
TTGTTGTTGTTAAGTGCCATCGAGTCGCAGGCGACTCATAGTGACCCTATGAAGGAGAGTCCTCGACGCTTGGGTACCTTTTATCCTCTCTCCAGGTACCCCTAGGTATAGATGCTGCTAATTGCTGTAGTTTTCCAGCACAAACCCAAGACTGAGGATGTCCATTTTCAAGCTTCTTACTCTTTTAGAGCATCTATTATCTTGTAGGCCAGGACACTATGACCCACTACAGAGACCTTTACTTTTGTAATGTTAGTCTCTCTGTTCTTATTATGATTGTGGGAAACTGCTAAATTCCAAAATTTAGTAGTTTCCTGTCTCTCGTCAGAGAAATAACTTCTGTGTGAGATACCTGTTGCCATCATTGCTTGCCTTCACTTACCTCCAGATTCCGTCTTTGAAGATCAGAATAGATGTGCTGAGCTGGTTACTACATAGTTTGTGGAATTAAGTTTGAATTATGTTTTGTTCAGTGCCCATTTTGAGGAAGAGAAAGGAAAAATGCTTACCACTGAAATCTCAAGTAAACGTCTCAAGTTTCCCAGTAATTGCTGAAATATTCATTGAAAAAAGATTTAAGGAACATACTCTGTAGAAAGTAGTGGGAATCATCTAGAATTTTCCTTCCTCCAGATTCAGTGAAAAAAACTGGGATTCCTTTTCCCACCTGCTCAGCCCTTTCTCTTTTGTTTTCTCCTGTCCCTCCACTGAAAGGTTTGCTTTCCTTGTTCCTGCTTATACGGAAAACTTGCTACCCTCCAGGAGATCACTGTTAGCTGCTTTTGAGCCTGTTCCAATCAGCTGTCACTCTCATAGCAAGAATCAAATGAAAACAAGTAAATGTGATTTACATTTAACATGCAGTATGAGGCCACTCCAACCTCTCGGGAGGGTTACTTCTCCTGCTCTCCACACTTACGTGTATACAGAGCACTAAAGAAGAGAAATTCCCGAACTGTCTTCCTCTTATTTTTCACGAGCTGTGGCTGTGAAGCAATCCACCCCCTCCACCTCCTTTCTCTCCCACTACTTTGCCAAGGGTAGATTACCTAACAAGTAAGGTAAGCACGGATTTACTTGTGCTTACATACCTATGTCGCGAACAATTTTACAAGAGTTTTAATGTAAAGAGCATGTGAAACGGTTCACTACAGGTTGGTAATAAGTAAGTATGAATAATCAATCCCTTGCTTATCTTGCTTACTAAGTTTCTGGAAGTGAAATCTGTCCCTGTCAGGGGTTGTAAATTTGAAAAGAAGCTTTGATTCTATAGGAAAGTGCTCTGACTGTGGGGTTGGGAGAGAGACAGGTTCCAATAATACCTAAAAGCAGAATCTTCTGATGTTGTTTCTTAAAAAGTAAAATTGGTGATTGCAGATTATTAAGTAAGCCCAAGTAAACCCATGTTTACCTTGCCTATTGGGTAATCTATCACTGCATTATAAGCAGGTGTTCTGCAGAGAATGGGTGTGCCTTGCATACACACATTCCAGACTGCCTGCATATTTCTTGCTGGCTAACAAACACATCTAGACAGCCTTATCTTATCCAAAATAATTTCTAGTTGTCATCTTTCTTAATATATTTTCCGTTGTTAAATATGACCACCTGATCCTACACCTTGAGATTCCCCTGCCCCCCAATAGATCTTCCCTAGATACCAGAAATTCTTTGACACATCATTCTGGGAACAACATCCTTTAATCTCTTTTGTCATTCTTGTTAGACAGGCAGAAAACCTAAATTTCATCCACCAGCAAAAGAAGTAATCCTCAGTTGTAATTTGTGACACCTTTGTGACTTGATTTCCTTTTTTTTATATTTTTTTTAAAAAATTATTCATTTTAATAAAAATTTACAGAAACTTAGAGTTTCCAGTGTGA
>NW_006399982.1:4058744-4096709 GCF_000299155.1 Elephantulus edwardii
CTCTCCATTAAGAACAATGTTGGCTCTTGGGTTTTCATAGATACTTTTTACTATGTTGAAGAAATTCCCCTCTAATCCTATTTTGTTGAGTGCTCGATTTCCTTTTAACTCACCTTGTTAATACTTATCCCAGCTCTGAGAGAGGCTGGATTTTTCTCACTAGCAGTTTGCTTGCCCATCACTAATCACAGAGGATAAGGTCTGTTGGTTTAGTGTGAAGGGCTTGTGCTGTCAACCCAAAAGCATGTGATTTGAATCTACCAGCTGCTCCACAGGAGAAAGATGGGTAATCTCCTCCCATCAACCACCTCTGAAAATTCACTGGAGGGTCAAGCTATGAGTCTGTTCCAGCTCAGCAGTAAATGATAATCACGGAGGATGGTATATGATCTAACACAGTTTCATTTTGTCATAGAAAGAGTCACTATAAGTTGGAGCTAACTTGAAAGTACCTAAATATAATATCACTACCACTTGTATCTCTAAAATTAGAGCTAATTTTAATAATTTCTTAAATCTCAAGGGCACATCTTGATGTGTTAGCGTACTCACGTTTTTCTTCATAATCTTTTGTTATTAAATGTGGCTTCCATTTCAGGAATGGGGAGCAGCAATTTTAATCAAGTAGGTTTTGTATACATGTTTAATCTTTTCCATTAACTACTAAGGATTCTCACCTCCTTCTGTCGTGTCCTGAGTTGATTCTCAGAATGAAAGCCTTGCCAATTCAAATTGATTTGGAGTCTCATTTGGATGTTTATGTTTTATTTTAAATGGTTCTGTTCTACAGACCTCTGTCATAAGAGGTGTGATGTGACCTGAAAAATTCACAACAGCCCTCCCAGAACCTGTGGTCAGAGCTGAGGAGTGACTTTTGTTTGATTGGTGGATTATTTTTTTTTTGGCTGATTGGTGTGTTGGCTTTGTTGTTGTTGTTGCTATGTGCCGTTGAGTCGCCTGTGACTCATAGCGTTGGTTGTGTTGGCTTTACTGATGGTTAACAGCTTCAGTCTACATTGAAACTCCTTTAAAGTGATTTGAAATGTCCCGAAATCATTCCAATAATAATTGTTAACAATTGAGATACCTTAATAGTAATTCCTACTATTTTTACAGAGAATAATGAGTTGTAGCAAAAGTCATTAAAGAAAGAAATAAAAATGCCAAAATACCAATCAGAAGATATTGCAACATAGAGAAGATAAAGTGGATGAAGAAATGAAGTAAAAGAGCTAAACAGATTACAAAGGACAGTTCAGGCAAAGTATTAGCAGACAAAGTATTATTGTGAAGTGTGCAAAGACCTGGAGTTAGAAGACCAAAAGTGAAGAATACACTCATCATTTCTCAAGCTGAAAGAACTGAAGGGAAAAACTTACACCTCAAGTTGTAATACTGTAGGATTCTCTGGGCACAATAATGAACGATGCAGGCAACATTAAAAGAAGATAGTGGAATACCTGGATTGAATGATAGATAAATGTAGAACAAAATCCAAAAACACAATAATAACCAAGTTTACTAGTCTGACAAAGACTGGAGGAACTCTCAAGGCTGTGGCCCTTGGGCACCCCTTGAGCCTAAACTTGATCTCATCCCTGAGGCCCAGCTTGTAACTAAACAGACAGATCTTAAAAGTCAACAATAGTGCTAGTCAATAAGCCTTTTATTTTAATAACTACCTTTCCTCTGTAACTTGATTTGTGCCACTGTTAGAACCTCTCCTTGGAATATTATTGCTTTTAATTTTTGACTCATGTACTTTTAACTTGTTAGCTAAATTTGTGTCTTCTAGGCTGCAGCAGTTCCATGATGCATATTCAAGGATATGAACATGTATGGCTAAGCACAGTTGATAACAGTGCATCTAAATTCCAAAATCAGTATCCACAATAGTCTACATGTTTCCTATTGCCAAAGGGGCCCTTTAGCGTAGTGAGAGAAGATCTTCACCCTGAAACCTACAGTGTCCCTTTTCAGCAGGAAGTAGCTAAGAGAATACGCTGTCCCCTTTTCCTTATGAATCAAAGTAAAATCTCTCAGGGAGGAATGATAGGGAATGGCAAAGGACACACTGACAAAGGAGATTAATCAGAACTGGTTTTGACAAGCACTGTGGCAATGGGACAATTAAGACAGACTTTCAAGGAATATTCAGCCTGAATCCTTCTGATCATGGAGGTTTTTGAAAGTATATCTTTGAGTTTATTATGTTTAATTTGTTTTATTTGTTTGTGTATAAAGGATGCTTATCTAGATGATAACATAATTATGATAAAAACAAAAGGGGGAAATATGGGAGTCAATACTAAATATTTGTAATAAACTGAAAGCTATTTTTAAAAAAATTTTTTTAAAGTCAACAATAACATCAGGAAGCTATTCACTCCTTAGAATGAACAGTCAACCATAAGATCACAAGGGTAGCATTTGCCGAGCAATGAAACTCAGAAGTTAAGTAAGAGAGAATACAGAAAGTGGAAAACAAGAACCACAGAGATGGTGGGAATAGTGATTATACAATGTGGAAATAGTAACTAATGTCATAAAACAAAATATTCATGATTGATTGAAAGGAATACCAATCTGCTTTATAACCTTTTATTCAAATTGCAATTTTTAAAGAAAAAAATAGAAGAAATACACAGAGTCACCATATAAAAAAAATTGGTGTGTGTTTGGCCATTACAGAAGGTAGCATGTAATTAAGAACCAGAGTTCTAGGAGCATTGGTGTAAAACAAAATATTGCTGAAGATCATCCAAAAATGGCTAAAAGCAGTTCCATTGGCAAGAACTTGCCAGACATTCAAGCTGGGTTTAGAAGAGGCTGTAGCGCCAGGGATAACATTGCTGGTGTCAGATGGATCCTGGCTAAAAGCAGAGAATACCAGAATAGCTGTTTGTATGTTGACTAATCAAAGTCATTTTACTGTGTGGATCACAACAAACTGTAGCTAATATTGAGGAGAATGGGAATCCAGGAACACCTAATTGTGCTTATATGAAATCTATACCTATGTTGCTTTCTGTCAGTTCGCCAGCAACTTGACAGCCACACCCTGATGGGAGTAAGCATGAGGGAGATACACCACTCTGGGAGAGGATCAGAAAGTCAGTCCAGCTCAATTTTATTGGGACTACACTGCACTTATATACACAGGCATACCAGATAGGCTGGGCTTACAGATGTGGGACACGCAGATTGGTTAGGAGAACCTCAGCCTCATGCGGACCACTCCCAGCTCAACAAACGCAGCAGCCGTCTTCCCTGGTGGCGAGCTTTCTCAAGCCGGTACAGCCAAACACAGGGAAGCTTTCTCTACCCAATATTAAAAGCCGTTTGGAGGCTTGCACTTATCTGGAGCTTAGGTGATCTGTCCTGGCCAAAGATCCTTCCTTCCTCCCCAACATCCTGCAACATACCTAGACCAAAAAGCTGTTGTCTGAAGAAAACAAAGGAACACTGTATGGTTTAAAATCAGGAAAAGTAAAAATAAATAAATAAATAAATAAATAAAATCAGGAAAAGTGTGCAACACTGGTATATCCTTCCTCCATATCTATTCAATTTGTATATTGAACAAATAATTATGAAGCTGTACTCTATGAAGAAGAATGTGGCATCAAGATAGGAGAAAGACTAATCAACAGCCTGAATTATGCAGATGACACAGCCTTGCTTGCTGAAAGTGAGGGGGCCTGAAGCACTTGTTGCAGAAAATCAAACACTACAGCTTTCATCTTAACATCAAGAAAACAAAGGTCTTTAACAGTGGGCAACATCATGATATATGGAGAAAGGATTGAAACTGTTAATGCTTTAATCTTGCTTGGATCCACAATCATCACCCTTGGTGCCAGCAGTCAGGAGATAAGACATACTGCTTTGGGCAAGGCTACTGTCAGGGACCTCTCCAAAATACTGTACAGTGATGCCAGTTTGAAGATTGAGGTGTGCTTAATTCAGACTAGATTTTTTCTGTTACTTGCCATGAATCTGGGAGCTGGACAAGTGAATAAGGATGACAGAAGAAGAATTGATGCTTTTGAGTTATGGTATTGGAGAAGACTATTGAATATCCCATGGAGTTCCAAAAGAATTAACAGATATGTCTTGGAAAGAGTGCAGCCAGAGTGCTTCTTATAGATAAAGATGGAAAAGCTAAGGGAGCTCTGGTGGCCTAGTGGCAAGACGCTGCACTGCAACCCCAGAGGTATGTGGTTCAAATCCACCAGATGCTCTGCTGGAGAAGGAGGGGGCAATCTCCTCCTATACCAGTCAGATCTGATTTGACAATACACATAAAAATAATACAATAAAATTTTTTTTTAAATTTAAAAAATATTAAAAAGCTTCATCTCTCATATTTGGACTTCTTTCTAGGAGAGGCTGTTCCTTGGAAAAGGATATCATCCTTGGAAGGGTAGAGGGTCAGTGAAAGAGAGGAAGATCTTCATTGAGATGGATTGACCCAGTGACTCTAGCAGTGGGCTCAAGTAGTCAGAGATGGTGAGGACAGCACAGGTTAAGACAGGATTCAGTTATGTTGTTCTTAGGGTTGTTATGAGTTGTAACACAATGGCACATAACAACAACCGGAATTATGGAATACCTTGCAATCCCAGAGGCTTGCAGTTCAAAGCCACCAGATGATCTACTGGAGAAGGAAAGACTGTCCCCTCCTGTACCAGTCAGATCTGATTTGATGACACACACACACACACACACAATAATAAAATAAAAAATGAAATTTAAAAAAATAATTATGGAATACCAATTGAGATGTTTCAGCAAATAGAGATAGCCTTGGATGTGTTCATATGCCAAGAAATTTGAAAGATAGCTACCTGGGTAGCTAACAGAATGCTGAAACTATCAAATTATATAACTAATATAAGTAATTCTTGCTGAAGATAAATTTAAAAAATGGCTTGGAGCAGTATATTAATAGGGAACTGCAAGAAATTCAAGATGAATTGAGAAGAAGCTGTGGAAAGAGGGACATCATTGCTGATGTCAGATAGATCTTGGTTGAAAGCAGAAAATACCAGAAAGGTATTTACTTTTTATTTATTGACTATGCAAAGGCATTCAGCTGTGGATCATAATAAATTATAGATGACATTGAAAGAAAGGGAATTCCAAAACACTTAATTGTACTCTTGGAGATCCTGCACATAGCCTACGAAGCAGTCATTCAAACAGAACAAGGGTGCAAAATCAGGAAAGGTGTGTCATGACTGTATCTTCTCACCTGTATTGAACCTATATAGAGAGCAAATAACCTGAGAAGCTGGATTATATGAAGAAATACATGGCTTTATGATTAGAGGAAGATTCATTAACAACCACCACTATGCCAGTCACATAACCGTGCTTGCAGAAAACAGACATAAAGTATTACTAATGAAGTTTAAAGGGAGCTTTCATGGCCCAGTGACAAGAAGCTACCCTGCAGTCCTGAAGGCACATGGTTCAAATCTACCAGTTGCTCCATGGAAGAAGAATGGTCAATCTCCTACTGTTCCATTAACTGCCTCTGAAAACCCTTTGGAGGGTCAGCTATAGGTTGGTTCCAACTCTGTGGTACACAACAACAACAACAAATGAGATTTAAAGACTATAGCCTTCAGTATGAATTACACTTCAACATAAAACAAAAATCCTCATACATGGGAAAAATAAATGACATCATGTTAATGGAGAAAAGCTGATGTTGTAAAGAACTTTATTTTCTTTTCCTTGATCCACAGTTAGTGTCCATAGAGGCAGCAGTCAGTAAAATCAAGTAATATATTGCAATAGGCAAATTTGCTGCAAAAGACCTCTTTAAAATGCAACAAGAATGTTACTTTGAGGACTAAGAAGTACCTGGCTCAAGCTGTATTATTTTCAGTCTCCTCATACATGTGTGAAAACTGGACAATGAATAAGGAAAACTAAAGAACTGATGATGCCTTTAAATTGTGGTGTTGGCCAAGGATATTATATAATAGACTTACAAAAGAACAAACAGTTCTACCATGGAAGAAGTGCAGCCAGAATGATCCTTGGAAGCACAGATAGTTTTACAAAATCATTGCCTCTGCGTGCTGCATAGTATTCCATTGTGTGAATGTACCATAATTTCTCAATCTATTCGTTTGTGGTTGGACATTTGGTCTGTTTTCATGTTCTTGTGATAGTGAATAATGCTGCTGTGAACATTGGTGTATAAATCTCCATTTGTGTCTCAGTTCTCATTTTCTTAGAGTATATTCCATGTAGTGGAATAGCTGGGTCATAGGGAATTTCTACGTTCAGCTTTTTGAGGAAGCACCAAACTGCCTTCCAGAGTGCTTGTAACATTTTACAGTCCCACCAACAATATGTAAGAGTTCCTTTCTCAACACATCCTCTCCAACATTTATTACTTGCTGCCCTGTTAAACTTTGCACTGTTACCGAACTGTGATGGTACCTAATTGTGGTTTTGATTTGCATCCCTCTTACTGCCAGTGATTTGGAGGATTTCTTCATGTGTTTGCCATCCAAATAGCTTCCTCTGTGGAAATTCTTTCTATGAAAATGAATAATTAAAAATTCTTTCTAGTCTTACTATCCAGCATGCAGGAGCAATGATTTTGTAAATTAGTACCTAATTTGGGAGGGATTGGAGAGCATTATGCTGAGTGAACTCAGTCCCACAAGGATAAATATTGTATAAAACCATTAATGTAGAATGAGTATAAGGATCCAAGAGGGGTGGGAGAGGTTGGAAGCAGAGGGATAAGAATGTGCAGGGGGAGGGAGAGATTTATCATGGGGTTGTACAATTTGATGGGTATGGGGGTGAGGGAAATTGAAAGAATTTATTCTTGAAAACAATGTATTACAATTTTGTAAATAAACTAGAAGCTGTTGTTATGTGCCTTTGAGTTGCCTGCGACTCAGTAGCAACCCTATGTACAACAGCCCTAACCCATGCTATGTCCTGTGCCAACCTCATTGTCTCTGACTCACACACCCCCATTACTCCAGTCACTGAATCAATCCATCTCATAAAGGGTCTTCCTCTCCTGTACTGTCCCTCCACCCTCCCAAGCATGGCGTCCCTCTCCAAGGACTGTTCCCTCCTTGGGGACAGACTATGTCCAGACTATGTCAGATGAAACTTGAGAATCTTTGCCTCCAAGGAGCAGCCTGCTTTAACCTTCTCCAGGACAAGCCTGTTCATTCTCTTAGCAGTCCATGATATATGCAAGACTTTTCTCCAAAACCACAACTTAAGACATCAATTCTCCTTCTCTCATCCCTAGTCATTGTCCAGCTTTCTGATGCATATCAAGGGACTGCAAAGACCATGGCCTGTATCAGGTGCACCTTAGTCTACAGACTGACATCGTTGCTCTTCAGTACTTTGGCGAGGTCTCTAACAGCAGATTTTCTCATCACAATATGTCTTTTAATTTCCTGGCTGCTAGTGCCAAGAATGTTGATTGTTGAGCCAAGTAAACTAAAGCTGTGAACAATCTCAATCTCTTAACCATTTATCATGATGCTGCCAATCAGCCCAGTGGTGAGAATCTTTGTTTTCTTGATATTGAACTTCAATCCAAATTGAAGGCTGCAGTCATTGACTTTCTGCAGCAAACACTTCAGATCCTTCTCTGTTTCAGCAAGCAGGTTTGTGTCATCTGCATAACACAGGTTGTTGATGACTCTTCCTCCAATCCTGATGCCACATTTCTCCTCATAGAAAAAAGTCTGGGTTTGTGTTTTTTTTTTAAAGAAAAAAAAAGGATGCACGGATGGTGAAAATTCATCTCACATTATTTGAACTTGTTATCAGGAGTGCCTACTCCCTAGAAAAAGATGTCATACTTGGTAGTTGTTAAGTACCGTCGAGTCGGAACCAGCTCATAGTTGGCCCTCCAGTGGGTTTTCAGAGGCATTGAACCATACAGAAGAAGGTTGTCCACCTTTCTCCCATGGAGCAGTTGGTAGATTCAAACAGCATGCCCTTGGTTTGGCAGCATAACTCTTTACCACTAAGCCACCAGAACAGGATGCTGCTGACCTAGTGGTAAAGAGCTGCACTGTCATACCAAAGACACATAGTTTGAGTCCACCAGCTGCTCCATGGGAGAAAGATGGGTAATCTTCTCCCATGGTATTTGTTGTTGTTGTTGATTGCAATCAAGTCAAGCAGACTCATAACAAACCTATAAACAAAAGGTCTGAAGCCTTTATCTATCATCATTTCTCAAACTTCATAATTTCCAGAGGCATGTTGTTTAGGAAGTGGATGCCACTCCTGTTTCCTGCTTCCATGGTGTTTACTACCTCTGAAAACCTGCTGGTGGGTCAGTTAGTTGTCAGTCGATTCTGACTCAATGGTCCACAACAACAAAGTCACCAGAGCTCCCTATACTTGTTAGGAGATCACCAAAACACAAGATCCTCAACAAGATGGAATGACACTACTAATGGTGACAATAGACAGCAGAGATTATGAGAATGGTGTAGTATGGAGCAGTGTTGTGTTCTGTTATACATACACCCTGTGAGTCAGAGGTGCCTTGACAGCACCTTGACAGCAAGACTGTAGTGTTTAGTTTGCTGATACATTATTAATGAACCAGTTCATTGTAGAGTAACCTTCCTAACAGGCTGACCATGTTCAATACCTTTTACTTTGTGAACTGAAAATGCCAATAAGAGCCACATGCATACCAGTGATTTTTCTCCAATGAATCATTCTTATAAAGATTTAACATATTTATTCCAAGTGTCCACATAAGGTTTTCAACATTTCCCCCATGTGTGCCCTTTTTCTAATAAACGTGAAAGTTAAGACTATCCCTTAAAATTCTGATAGAGCTATTATTGTTTGTTGGCATTGAGTCAGTTTTGATTCACAGCAATCCCATGTGTGCAGAGAGAAATGCTCAATAGAGATTTCAAGGCAGAAGAAAGAAAGAGAGGCAATCTGCTTCCATAAGATTAACTGCCTCTATAAACCCACAGGTATGGGTCAGATCCGACTCAACAGCATACAGCACCAATAACAAATGTTTCAAAAGTAGGTTGCTAAGCCTGTCTTCAAGGTACCTCCTCAAGGTTTGTTCAGACTACCAGCCTTTCTGCTGATAGTCTCAACTCAAACTCAGCTCATTGCTATTGAGTTAGAACCAACTCATAGCTGACCTCCCAGGGGATTTTCAGGAGGCTGTACGGGAGGGGATTCCCTGTCTCTCTCCCAAGGAGTAGCTAGTGGATTCGAACTGCCAGAGAGGTGGCAGTTCAGCTCTATATGGACTACACCACCAGTCCACTCAAAGACTTAAAGATACACCTTCTGTATATACCCCCAAGAACCAAGAATGTAAGGTTCTACTGTTTTGTAGTCTATATTTCAAAAGAAGGTGATTTATTTTATGTAGTTTTACAGATACAAAATGTATGTTTTTTCAAGCTATTCTTTTCATTCTAGAATTTCTGCTGTGCACGTCCCACCTGCCCCAAGATACAGTAGAGTTACCATTCTAGAATCATTGCACTGTTTCTGTTGGATTCAGTTTCCTTTCCCTGAAGCCATTTCAAATGTACAGTTCATAACATTAATCACATTCACCATGTTGTGCAGCCATTTCCAAATTATTTCATCTCCCTTAACAGGAACTCTGTGTCCATTAAGCAATAATAACCCTAAGCACTATTAATATACTTTGGTCTCTATGCACATACCTATTCTAGATATTTTAGATCATATAATTTTTTTCTGTGTCTGGATCATCCTACTCCACATCATATTTTGCATAAGGCTCAGGAGAGGAAGACCCTTGATGAGATGGTCTGATTCTGTGATTGGGGTCGTGGGAATTAGTGCGTTGGAGATGGCGAGATTGGCACAGGATAGAACAGCATTTAGGGCTCTTGTACATAGGGTCGCTATGAGTCGCAAGCGATTCGATGGCACATAACAACAACTTTCAAATAATCAAGGTGTGGATTGCACTGGGTAAATCAGCTGCAAAGGACCTTTTTAAAGTGTCTAAAAACAAAGATATCATTGAGAACTAAAGTGCATCTGACCCAAACCATGGTATTTTCGGTCATTTCATATGTATGTAAAAGTTGAGCAATCAAAAAAGGAAGACTGGAGAAAAATTTGTGCCTTTCAGTTGTGGTGTTGGCACAGAATGGTGAATATGCCATGGATTGACAGAACAAACAGTTCTAACTTGGAAGAAAGTAGAAGCAAAGATGGCAACACTGTGGGACCAGTCCTAGGAAAAGATAGCATTCTTTATAGAAAGTTAGCAAAGAAGACCAAAGATAAATTGATGCCTTTGAATTGTAGTGGTGGCAAAGAATTGATTATACCATGAACTGCCAAAAGAACAAACACATCTGTCTCGGAACAAATCAGAGTACTCCCTAAAAGCTAGGATGGTGAAACTTCATCTTACATACATTGGACATTCCAGAGGGGCCGGTCCCTAGGAAGGAACATTATGCTTGGAAACGTAGAGGGTCAGCAAAACAGAGGAAGACCTTCAAGGAAATGGATTGACACAGTGACTGCAATATCAGGCTTAGGAATAGCAGAGAGTGTAAAGAGAGCCCAGAGCACAGGATCAGGCAGATGTTTATTCTTTTGTGCAAAGGTTGCAGTGAGTCAAGGCCAACCAAGTTGCACCTAATGATAATGTGTACAGCAAATCAAGTTTTTTGCAAAGAACAGTTTGTTGCAAAAAAGGTAATTGGTTCAGTCATGTCAAAGTGAGAGCAAATTTACATAACCTTAAAAGACAAGTTAGGGTTGTCCATTAAGTCAGATTTTTCATAAGCAGGGGTCAGCCTGTATGCCTAAGGATCCAATTGATTGGATGTATGGTAAATCTATGTTGAATTTTTTGAGGAATTGCCCAGTTGTTTTCAGCAGCAGCTGGGCTGTTTTATAATCCCACCAAGCCAATTATTTCCTTATGTTTGACAGCACTTTTTCTTTTCCCTTTTTCTGATAATAGCTAGCTATCCTAATGGAGGTGAAATAGTGTCTCATGGTGGTTTTAATTTGCATTTCCCTAATGACATGGAGCATCTCTTCATGTGGTTATTGGCCACTTGTATCTTTTCTTTGGTGAAATGTCTACTCAAGTCCTTTGTTCAGTTTTTATTAGGTTGTCTTTTTACTGTCTCTTCCTTTGTCTTTATTGCATGAATATAACACAAATTATTCAATCATTCCCCTCTCTGGGCTTGTTTCTACACTTTTATTACTCTAAAAGCACTTCAAGAAATACTATTTTACTTTTGCCCACAAGTCAAAAAGAGCAGTCTCTTTATAGAGTAGAATTTTTCTTCAGGCAAAGATGTATTTGTAGCTGTCTATCTCTGGTTAGATGATCCTAAGTCTTTGCTTCTCAGATTACATCTCTGGAGCCATTAGCAGGTGATAAAATCATTTTAGAGAGTCACTCTTAGGGTTGTTTTCATGAAATAGGGTAGAGAAGATAGAATATTAGGGAGCATCCAGATAGGATCGTTCTACAAAACTGTTTAGGTACAGATCTAGAAACATGCATATGTGCAATATTGGTAAAATAAAATTAAAAAGAAAACTTCCTGAGAACCCAGAAAAACTTTTCACAAAGGTGGTTGTGTTGATTGCTGTCGAGTTGAGCATGACTCATGAACAAAAGACCTAGTACCTTTCTTTAACTATAGTCATTTCTACACACATTAAAAAAAAAACAAACAAAAAAAAACTATAGTCATTGCTCCAAGTTGATAGAGTTTCCATAGGCATGTGGTTTAGGCAGTGGATGTCACTCCTGCTTCCAAACCTGTTTTAAAACTGGGAGCTCCGTCAAACACTGTCCACATTGGGAAACCATTATGGCATTTGACATCCCCCCCCCCAATGGCACAAGGTTCAGCATCATGGCAAATCCAGAATACCTCAGTACAGCAAATTGGCAAAGAGTGATGTACAAAGCAAAAGAATGTTCTTCCAAATATAACAACACAGTGGCAGTGGTTAAGTGTCATCAAGTTAAATATGATTCATAATGACCCTATGAACAAAAGACCAGAACTCTGTCCTATAATTAACATACTTTCTCTGTGTAAACCCATCAGTTTTAATATTGAATATGTGATAAACCAGGGAGTTCTGGTGGCCTAGTGGCAAGAAGCTGTGCTGCAATCCCAAAGGCACGCAACTCGAGGCCACCAGCTGCTCCGCGGGAGAAGGATGGGCAATCCCCTCCCGTGCGATTAACTGCCTCTGAAAACCCACTGGAGGGTCAGCTATGGATTGGTTCCAACTTGATGGTTCATAACAACAACAATGTGATAAACCTGAATATGATGCATATCACAGGGAGTTTGATAAATAGGTCACTACAACAGAAAGAATCCCCATCCTGTGTTATAGCCATATGTATAAATATATAAACACCCAACCCATTATATACATATTATCAAGATAAAAACTAGCCACTTAGTTTCTGTTTCCCTTGAGGGTTAACTTTTAAGTGAAGAGCTCTGGTGGTGTAGTCCATGGAGAGTTATACCTCTAACCCTAAGTCTCCACTTCTCTGGCAGTTCAAATCCACCTGCAGCCTGAAAGGATAAAAGCAGGCAGTCTCCTATGTGATGTACAGTCTTGGAAACTCACTGGAGGGTCTGCTATGAGTTGGAACCAACTAGATGACAGTGAACTTGAATGTTTTATCGGCAGATGGACTCTCTGGGTGACACGGATTGTTAATGTGCTCAACTACATTAGTTGGAGATTCCACCCTGAGGTGCCTTAGGGTGGAAAAGCCTGCCAGTCAGTCTGGTGGCCTAGTGGTAAGAAGCACTGCAATCCAGAGGCACACAGTTCACAAACACCAGCTGATCCTTGGGAGGAGAAGAATGGGCAATCTCCTCCTGTCATTAACTGCTTGTGAAAACCTACTGCAGGGTCAGCTGTGGGTCGGTTATGACTCAACAGTGCACAACATGGAACACAGTTCTGCTCTGACATACAGAGTCACCCTGGGTTAGAGCTGAGTGGGTCAAATAAAGGGACTTTGCAGCACCATTTGTCACCCATTTTTCATTCTAAATTCACTGGTTAATGGGTGTCACCATCTCTGTGTGTTAATTACCTTTATGCAAAAGGGAAAGATTAAACATCTCACATCTTCCTGACAAGTGTTAGTTTGCACACTGAAGTTAGGTTCCTTTCTAACTTTTAAAAAAAGAACCTCAGCATTAAGTCAGTTCCTACTACTCATAGTTACCTCCATCCAGTTGCTGAGGCTGGAAATCAGGAAAAGAGTTGGTGGCCTATCTTTCTCCCATGAAGCTGCTAGTAAATTGAAAACCACTAGAGGCCACAACCTTTGAGCTAGCAATGAAACCTTTTACAGACAAGACCACCAGGGCTCCCATAATCCTTGATAATTACATTTCAAAAAGATGGCTCCCAAATCCTTGAAAAAAGCTTTCCTGGGTTTTAATACTATCAAGAGGCTTACTTATCTTTTAAATATATCTTTAAAGTTTTCTTCGTATTTCAAAGAGACAGAAAACATTTTATAATTAATTACAAGCTTTCTAAAGAAAATGGTCTTTAAAAAGGGAGGAAATCTCTTTTTTTTTCCACCAAGGATAACTCTTTTTTCATTTGTATTTACCTTATAGCATACAAAGTGCAGCATAAAATCTATTTATTTCTCTAGATCACAGTAAAAAAAGTTTAAAAACACACCACTTCAAGGTTTCTGAGGGAAACCTTGTGGTTCTGAAAAATTTGTGATTACTCAAAAGTGTCCTAGTGAAAACACTAAACTGACTCTGCTAGAAATTCAAATAAAAATTTTATTGAAGGAATAATTACATTTTATAAATGGAGCATCATGTCACAATCAACAAGAGAATGGGACTTGTGTTTTGCCTTGCAGGGAAAACAGTGAAATATTTATTCTGTACAGCGAACAAAAACTTCGTTTTGCATCAAAAGGAAGTGTAGAGAAGAAAGGAAACATTTACAGGGGGTTTTCTGGCTATACCTTTATTAATAACATTTATTTTCTCTTTGCTGAGGAAGCTCTGGTGGTGTAGTTGTAAAAAGTGGCACTGCATTCCCAAAGGCACACAGTTCAAATCCACCAGCTGCTCTACCAGACAAGACTGGTCAGTCTCCTCCCATGCAATTCATTGTTTCAGAAAACCTGCTGGAGAGTCAACTATGAGTCCATTTTGACTCAACAGCACACAACAACAATACAATGTGGCTAAAGTATTATTTTTTAAGCAACACATGTAAACATTTTTTGATGTGGGGATTTAGTGATTAATTGTAGGTCAGGTCAATCCTGGTTGCGATCCTTAAAATGTAAAAACCATACATACCATTTGGTAGGAAGGAATGAAGATTAAATCAACTCTGTCTAGTATGAAGTTGTTGAAATGTAAACATTGGCCATTTTGGCTAAGAGAGAGTGAGTTAGGACACAGATAATTCCTGAGGGTTGAAATACAGAGTTTATTTTCACAAATGAAAGTCCAGATCTCTATATTATGTGTGTTACAAATAGTCAAGCCATAGCTACCATCTACTGCCCAATTTCAGTAAACTCAATTTTTATCTAGTTGCAAATTTACAAAGAATTAGCGGAACAATTATCAACAAGTAGAAATTTAATTTGAGAGTTAGGATGTGGATCTAAAACATGATCTATATATGCTTTGGCTTATAAGGTTATTTGTAGATTCTATCTTCATTTAAAAGCTCTCTAGATGTATAGTCTGGAAGCAGGAGCGACATTCACTTCTGAAATGGCTTGCCTCCGGAAACTCTGTGTACGAACAGTGCTCAGGCCATTCGTTCATAGGGTCGCTATGAGTCGTCTATGATTCGACGGCATCAAACGACAACAAAGCTGCATAGTACACTATGTATTGTGCTGCCAACCAAAGAGTCAACAGTTCAGACCCACCAGCAGCTCTGAGGAAGAATGATTTACAGCTTTGGAAACCCTGAGAGGTTCACTAAGAGTCATGCTAAGCCTCATGCAGTAGGTGAGATGTTTGGGAATTTTATGTAACATTGTCAGTCTTATTCCTGCTTATCAAGATACCTTCTTTGGCGATAACTACATGAAACCTTCTTAGCAGGCACCAAGCAATTCTTTCTATACCTTAGAAATTCTGACTCTTCCTAACTTTGTTTTTTAGCAGCAGTAGTACTTTGACAAAACACACATACAAATCCACAACAACAAAAAAGGCTGAATGATTTCCTTGGAAAAGTAGAAATGAAAATCATTTGATTCAAAATGGAGATTTGAATTGAGGCCTAAGTCACCTAATTCAGATGTGCCAGCACTTCTCTTTTTAAGATTCACACCCACATAAGACAGGCATGTAGACAAGAGTTGTGTGTCAGTTTGTACCCACCTTTCTACGCCTGTTCCTCTCACTGTGAGTTGCTGATTTACTTTTTCTCCTACTATAAAGCACAACTAGGTCTCCTGAGGCTTTTGGAGACTGTAGGTCTAGTCTTTTACTAAAAGAACCACACTCACCAGAACACATAAAACGTACATACACACATGTACAAAACACACATAGTTCTTTTCCTTTTAAGCAAAAAATGTTGTTATGTGCTATCTAATCAGAACCAACTCATAGGTGACCATCCAGTGGGTTTTCAGAGCCATTAAATTGCATGGAAAGAGATTGCCCATCTTTTTCCCACAGAGCAGCTGCTGGATTCGAACTGCCTGCCTTTGGGTTGGTAGCACAGCTCCTTGCCGATTAGGCCACCAGAACTCCCACCAGAAGCAAAGAAAAGTATAACTCTTTTCCATTGATGGCAACTTGGGTTGCTTCCATCTCTTTGCTATTATAAATACTTATGCAGTGAACATGACTATGTGCATCATTCATCAACAGCTGAATGGATAAACTATATAACATGTACAGTGAGTTCTATGCAACATTAAAGAGTAATGTAGAATTTGCAAAGCATTACTTACGATGGAACTGAAGGACATTTTG
The DNA here is from genome assembly GCF_000299155.1 of Elephantulus edwardii. NCBI lineage: Eukaryota > Metazoa > Chordata > Mammalia > Macroscelidea > Macroscelididae > Elephantulus > Elephantulus edwardii. The sequence continues at coordinate 4,074,794 of NW_006399982.1, forward strand.
CTGAGCTAAATAAGGGAGCTCTGGTGGCATAGTCTGTAAGGAACTGTGCTGTTAACCCAGAGGTGACAACTTGCTAGTAGTTCAAAACCAGTGGCTCCTTGAGGAAAAAAAAATGGACAGTCTCCTGTGTGATTGACAGCTTCCTGAACACCCATGAGAAGGTTAAATATGAATTGGTTCCAAATCCATGGCAATGAAAGTTTAAATAAGTCAGTTGCAGAAGAACAAATATATGACTGCCGTAAAATAACTAAGGACAGATTTACCCATCGAAACATTCTTGGATGGTAATCAGAGATGATAGAGGAGGGGAAAATCAGTAATGGACATGTGTTAAGATGAGTGACTGGAAAGGCAATATAAAATAAGGATGTGATCAGCACAGTATCACTAGAAAAAGGGAAAACACAGAGACATGTACAGTAGATACAGACAGACCTCAAATGGTACACAGCATTATATTCATAATCCTGCACTGTCAGTAATAATGGGTATTAACCTACAAATTATTACATAGTCTGACAAGCAGGAACAGACATGGACAGGCAAAAGGTACTATGCTCATGACGAGATAATAGTTCTATGTGCATATTTGTTCAGTCTGTATCTTGAGAAAATAATTTGAAAAGCTGGACTTTATGAAGAATGTGGCATGAGGGTAGGAGGAAGACTCACCAACAATTTGCATTGTACAGATAACACAACCTTGCTTGCTGAAAGTGAGAACTTCAAACACTTGCTGCAGAGCATCTAAGACTAAAGCCTTCCATATGAATCACATCTCAACATCAAGAAGACAAAAATCCTCACCCTTGGGTATTAGACAACATCATGATAGATGGAGAAAAGATTGATATTATCAGTGACTTACTTCATCTTACTTGAATCCACAGTTAACAATATTGGTACCAGAAACCAAGAAATCCAAAGACATATCACATTGGAAAAGTCTGCTGTCAAGGATCACTCCAAAGTAGTAAGGAGCAATGATGTCAGTTTAAAGACTAAGATGTGCCTGATTCGGGCCATGGTCTTTTCTGTCACTTGCTATGCACCTGAGAGCTGGACAGTGAGTAAAGATGACAGCAGAATTGATGTCTTTCAGTTGTGGTATTGGGGAACAGTACTGAATATGCATGGACTGAAAAAATCAAACAACTATGTCTTCAAGAAAGTGTAGCCAGAGTGCTTCTTAGAGGCATGGGTGGTTGCAGCTTTGTCTCGCATACTTTGGGTATGTTGCTAAGAGAGACTATTCTTTGGAGGGGGTATCTTGTTTGGAAAAAGTGTAGAGTCTAAAAAAGAGAGGAAGATCCTTAACCAGATGGATTGATACAGTAACTGCAACAGGAGACTCAGATGTGTCTTAGATGAGGATGGCACAGGACAGGATCTCCTGAGAGTCCAGATTTCTTGTTCATAGATGGCTGAGTCATTCTTGACTCAATGACACCTAACATCAACAATAAATTTGCTAAGTAAGCCTTTCCTCAAAAATCCCTCCTTTGCCACTTTCCTGTAAAAGATTCACTTAAAATAGATATCACTGAGTCCTGCTTTAATTTTACAAAGAGATGGTGAAGGGGGGGAGTGGTCCCTGGAGGAGAAATACTTCCTTTCGGGATGAGAGTGTCAGAGACAGTGCAATTGGCACAAGACAGAGCAGAGTTTAGGGCTGTTGTACATAGGGTCGCTATGAGTCACAAGCAACTCGACAGCACATAACAACATAATAATCAGTCAGTTTATTAATTCTAGAATATTATTTTCCTTAGTAACAGCTAACAGCAGGCAGGAATTTATACCACTGGGTGTATATACTGTCATGTCATGTCCCAATAGATGCTCCAAATAAACTTTTTTGGCTGGTATTTTTAGTTAATAACAAACCTGAAAGATTTGTCATCAGATTGTATGAGTATTACAACTTTATAGGTCATAATTGAAAAGTATTAAGAATCTAATCTCTCCTAAGCATTTGTTCGATGCCATACACATTGGTCAAGACTGGAGACAGATACCATTCATAGCTACTATTGAACATATGGTAATGGTAAAAATTGGTCTAAATTGGAAGAGCATAGTACTTGTAGGACTATGACTTGGCCTGAGGAGTCAACAGTGACTTCTCTGAGGCAACAGTACTTGAACTGAGCTCTGACAAATGAGCTGGTCCTACTTGGACAAAAAGGATTGCTTTAAATGTGCTATCTAGTCAATTCCAACCCAGAGATCCTGTAGGACAGAATAGAACTGCCTTAAAGGATTTCCAAATCTTTGAATCTATAAAGGCAGAGGGCCTTAGGAGTCTCTTGTGGCCTTGTAGATTCAAACCACTGACCCTCAGTGGTGGTGATGGCGATGATGGTATGGTTATATGCCACTGAGTCACAACAACCAGCTCACAGCTGACCCTCCAGTGCATTTTTAAGAAGCTGCAAATCGCATACAAGGAGATTGCTGATCTTTCTCCTGCCAACAACTGGTAGATTCAAACTGCCTGCCTTTGGGTTGGCAGCACAACGTGTTACCCACTAGGCCACCAGAGCTCCCCTCTGAGAAATGGTTAGTGGTAAGAGGAAGTGTGGTAAATAGAGACTGAAAGAAGGTCACTGTGCATGAAACAGGAGTAAAGAAGGGAGCTGGTCTGTGGCTGGACATTGATTCTAGTAATGAGATTGATTTAGGGGATTGTATCATAAAAACTAGGAAATTATTGAAAGTTTTAAGCAAAGGATAGCAAGGCAATAGAGTGTTGGGTGGGGGCAAATCTTTAATATGTACAGAATCCAATTTAATTGTCTGTCTACTTTCTTTCTCAATTTCTGTAAATGACACTACCATTCTTGTAATTGGTCAAACTGCCATCTCTCTCTTACTCTTGATCCAGTCAGTTGTCACTTTACTCCTAAATTCCTCTAATTCAGTTTCCATGATAGCAATTATATTTAGTATCATTCCTGTTGCCACTTTTTCCATTTAAGCCATATACTTCTTCCCTAGGCTGTTTCAGTGACCTCTAATTGCTACTACTGCTCCTACTGATATTCTTGTGGACCATTGAGTCAGAACAAACTCATAGCCGACACTCCCATGGGTTTTCAGAGGCAGTAGATTGCATGGGAAGAGATTGCCCATCTTCATCCCATGGAGCAGCTAGGGGATTTCAACTGTGTACCTTTCGCTTGGCAGTGCACCTTCCTTACCACTAAGCCACCATTAACAAATTGAGGGCAATGTGGTACACTGCCCCCCAAGACCTGCCCCAGTAGTGTGATCTCACCTTTCCTTAGACACACCCAGCACTTGGAGACTTTTGACTTCTGATATTAAGTATCTTGGATGTTAAAGCTCAGTCCTTCCATCTTCTTTTCCCTCTAATGGGCTGTCAGTGCTTCGCCCATAAATGTTGTTCAATAGCCTCGATTAGAATGAATTGAGAGTGAGACCAAAAAGGACACTGCTCCACTTTACTTAGAACAAGCACTTCACAGCTAACTGCCACTAAGAAGGCCTTTCAGGCTAGCAAGTAGGAGACTGCCTTTGAATTGTGCTATGTCATGCCCTGTCTCCAATGGTCCACGCTGGTGCTATAGAGGAGGGACAGGGATTACATTACTTTTTAAGCTGATGAAGATACAGGCCTTCCTGGAACAGTTAAAAAAAAAATATAAAGCAGAAAACTATGAGACTGACTCTGGTGAAGACTTAGAAGTGTGAAAAGTACCTTGATGCTTATAAAGGGCCAGTTGTGTGACTCACAGAGCCCCAAAGATAAATGACTACTAATCAGAGAGGGGCAGAGGCTTGTTTGTGACTTTGACTGCATGAATGGAGTGGCAAGCTTCCTGACTGCATCGCTCAGGAACTCTGCAAGCACAGCAGTTCATTTGATGAAGATTATTCCCCAGATGGATTGTGCACGGAGCTTAGTGAGGACTTTTCCTCCAGTCATTGAGTCTGAAATGTGCTACATTGGGCTTCCTTTATGCCTTAGATCTTCTTGTAGGCAGAAGAGACACTTGAGCTCTGAAGTCTCCCAACTGCCTCAGAGTAGCCGAGGTCTGGGGCCTTTTGACCAAATTGACTTTTAGGACGGGGGAAAAATAGCATATGTCGAGTGCCTGTTATCATGTCCTTAAGACAGCCCTCTGAAGTAGACTAGATAGATTTCATAATGAGGGAATTTCTCATTTTATGACAAGGAAAACCAAAGTCATAGGATCATCAGAACTAGAGTCAAGGTCTTCTGACTCCTTACAGAGTGTTCTTTCCACTCCACTATACTAAGTTTCAGAAACGGGAGAAACCATTCAGTATCACTCGCCAGTAGGGAATGGTTGAAACTGATTGGACTAGCATGCTCAGCTGTTGACTAAGAGTCTGTGGCCTTCTGCTTTTTCTCCCCACAGAGCCATGGGGGTGTTGATGTCCAAGCGGCAGACCGTGGAGCAGGTACAGAAGGTGAGCCTGGCTGTGTCTGCCTTCAAGGATGGGCTGCGGGACAGGCCTTCCCTCCGTCGTACGGGGGAGCCATCAGGGTCCCGCCGTGGCACTGTAGAGGGCTCTGTCCAGGAGGTGCAGGAGGAGAAAGAAGCAGAGGCCGAAGCCGCCGCACTTCAGGAAGAGAGCAGTGCCCACCGTGCAGCTTGGGAGCGGCTCCGGGATGGGAGAGGAGTGGAACCTGAGGAGTTTGATAGGACAAATCGTTTCACACCCCCTGCCTTCATCCGCCCCACCCGGAAGCTAGATGATGACAAGCCTCCAGATATCTGCTTGGATCCCAGAGAACCTGTGAGTGACCCCTTGAGGGCAGAATCTTCCAGCATTCGACCCTTTGAGTATAAGGGAGCAGGCTAGAGAGAGCAGGGTGAGCTCAGGTGAGACCAGAATGATCAAGCTGAGTCTACAACAACCTGTGAATTCCTTCCACAAGAACAAAATTGTTAGTTACACCCTAGGTTGTTTTAACAAAAGGCTTGGGTGATAGAGAATGGCACCATGGTGGGTTTCCTGCCAACTCTTCCTGCCCAGGATCCCCAGCCATGGAAGTTCTACTCCCTGGAGAAGAGCATTTGGGAGTTTGAGAGGAAGCAGTTTGAGAGTTCACAGTGACTAGAACTTGCTATTCCAGGAAAACCGGAATACTAAATGTCTTGCAAAGTCTGCAGTAATCTCCCCAACAAGTTGTTCTTCCAAGATGCCAGTAGTATCCCCATTTGAAACATGATCACAAAAGCTTGAACAGTTGGAAGAGCCTCCCGGTTCTTGTCCTCCAGAGGGCGGAAAAACTATTGCTTTAGCACTACTTTTGGTTGGAGCTGCTCCTCCCAGGGAGGCTCAGCCCCATGTGGGAAGAAGCTCTGTGCTTGGTGGCAGTGGGACCTTGCTGTCTGTTCACCCTGCCATCTTTCCCCAGGTTGTCAACGATGAGATGTGTGATGTCTGTGAGGTCTGGACAGCTGAGAGCCTCTTCCCGTGCAGGATCTGTGCCAGGGTCTTCCATGATGGCTGCCTACGCCGTATGGGCTACATCCAGGGAGATGGTGCAGCAGAGGTGACCGAAATGGCACACACAGAAACGGGCTGGAGCTGCCACTACTGTGTGAGCAGGGACTTCGGGGATAGTGAACTACTGCATAGAGGGGGATTTGTCACTTTTTTTTTTTGGAGGCCTGGTCTGGGAACATCTGTTTCTAGGTAGTTAAATAGCTTTCTTAATAGTAAATTTAATAAAAATAGTAGATTTAGAAATGGTAGAGCTAAGATAGGGTTTCCGACCCTCAAGACTGTTAACATCTAGAGCTGGATATTTCTTGGTTATGAGCCTGTATCTGTTGTAGCATGCATCACAGCATCCCTGATTTGAACCCTCTATCACCCACCCCACTTGTGACCATAAAAAATACCTTCAGATATTACTAAATGTTTCCTGGGAGATGGGATCATCCCTGGTTCTAAACCAGTGAGCCAGAGGACTGATTGGAAAGAATGAGACCTGATGTCTCAAAAGTAATTCTATTTGGAACTGTTCAGCTTTTTAATATTCTGCTGTTGTCATTCATTCTATTCATTGGGAAAACTAAGCTGAAATCTTAAACAGCTGGCTTCCAATAATGATAGACTCTATCACAAGAAAACTTTTTGAATCTTAAGATCCTTACTTGGCCTTACCATTTGACTTTTGTTGTTGTTGTTATGTGCCGTCGAGTCGTGTGCAACTCATAGCGACCCTATGTACAACAGCCCTAAACCCTGCTCTATCCTTTGTTAGGAACATTTATTTTTCATATCTGAAATGGTCTTTGAATAAAATAGCAAAGCTCTATTGATCCAAAACTGTGCAAATTAGATATAAATGCCTTTTAATTTTTCATGAAGACAGTCTAAGATTTCCACTGAAAACTAGATTTATTTCCATTTCTCAGCACACCTGAATAGAATTCACAGTTTTGCATTATCAATCTGTTGTCCTAAAGATACCTTCATTCTTCACTTCAGAGTTAGGAGAATATGCTGATCTGTCTTATTGCACTGCCTGGAAATGGGTATACTTACAAATAAATAATTCTTTCTTCCTGGCTTTGTCATGAAATAAAGTATTGAACTGTTCTTTTCAGGCTCTTAAACACCTTCCTCCCAACTAGAATGTGCTTCAACAACAAGGCTGCCCTAAGGACAGTATTCGTCACCTCAGCACCAGTCACCACCCCTCCAAATGCCAGCATTTTTGCTCACAGCTCTCCTTTGGGTATTCTGATGAGCTGAAGGCATCTCCTTCCTAAACCCCTAGGAATATACCGTCCTCTTCTCAGTTTTCTCTCATTTCTACCTACTCTGATTGCTGTTGTTTTTAGGTGTCATCTAGTTGATGCCAGCTCACAATGACTGTATGCAGAGAACAGAGCGCTGCCCAGCCCGGCCGCATCCTCACTGCTCTTGCTGGGTTTGAGCGCACGATTGGCAGTCACTGTATAATCCATCTTGCTGAAGATGTTCATCTTTTTCACTGACCCTCTACTTTACCAAACATGACCTCCTTCTTCAGCGTCTGTTCTCTGCTGACAGCATGTCTGAAAACACATGGGACAGTCTCACCATCCTCCCTTATCAGGAGTGTTTTGGCTGTACTTATGCCAAACAGATTTGTTTGTTCTTCTAGTTGTTGTTTTTGTTGTGTTATGTGCCATCAAGTTGGAACTGACTCATTGCTTACTCTCCAGTGAGGTTTTTAGAGATTATAAATCACATGGAGATTTCATATCTGTCTCCCTTGGAACAACTGGTGGTTTTTATTGTTGTTGTTAGGTGCCATTGAGTCAAGTACAACTCACAGTGACCCCATGAACAGCCAACTTGAACCCTGACCTGTCCTGTGTGTCATCTTCATCATCGCTGACATATTAGCCCATTGCTGAGGTTATCGAGTCAATCCATCTCATTGGCGGTCTTTCTCTCCTTCACTGACCGTTCATCTTTCCAAGCATGATGTCCCTTTCCAAGGAGTAGACTTGCCTAAGAACTGGTCATAGTCCATGGTATATTTCATATTCTTTACTGGCATCATTGGAGAGCTATAGTTTCCTAATGGGTAAGAAGTTACACTGCCAACCCAAAGGTAAGTGTTTCAAATCCACCAAATGTCCCATGGAAGAAGAAAGATGGGCAGTCTTCTCCCATGTGATTGGCAGACTCTGAATACCCACTGGAGGGTTGTTTATGAGTCAATACTTCCTTGAAAGCAGTGAGTTAACTTTAAGAACCATACCATAATGCTAATATCCCTTTTAATTGTCATGTGCTGTTAAGTTGGCTAACACTCAAAATGAGACTATGAAGAACAGTTGAACCTTGTCCTAACCTGTGCCTCACTATCTCCATTACACTTGAACCCATTGTTATTATCACTGTTAGTCTACCTCATTGAAGGTCTTTTCTTTTTCTGATTGTCCACCTTTTCCATCATGATGTCTTTTTTATTTAAGGACTAGCCCTTCTGGACAACATGCCCAAAGTAGTTGCAGCCAAGCTTCACCATCCTTTCCTCTAAGGAGCACTCTGGTTGTACTTCCTCCAAGAAAAATGTGTTTATTCTTTTGGTGGACCATGGGATATTCAGTACTCCAGGCCAAAGCCACAATTTAAGGACAGTGATTCTTCCCTAGTCATCCTTATTCATTGTCCAACTTCCAGATGCTTAGGAAACAATTGAAAATGCCATCATTTTCATAAGGCACATCTTCGTCTTTAATCTGACATCATTGCCCTTTAGCCCTTTGGAGAGGTCCTTCACAGCATATTTTCTGATGAGTCTGCCTAAAAGGTGATTGAAAATACCATGACTTGAGTCAGGTGCATCCCTCAAAGGGACGTCTTTGCTGCCTTTAAAGAAATTACTGCAGTAGATTGGTTACATCATTTGCTTTCTTGACTGCTTCTTCCATGGATGTTGATAATGAATCCAAGTAATATTAAATCCTTGTCAGGTTTCAATCTTTTCCATTTATCATGATTTTGCTTATTGTTCCAGTTGTGAAGAATTTTTGTTTGTTTGTTTTCTTTATGTTGGGGTATAATCCCCAAGTCTTTGAGCTTCATCAGCTTCAAGTCGTCCTCACTTTCTGCAAGCATATTTGTGTAATCTGCATATCACAGACTGGTGAGTCTTCCTTCAGTCTTGATGCCTTGATCATCATAATCTCTATTTTTCAGATTCCTTGGTCAGTGTATAGGTTGATCAACCTTGATAGTTCATACTTTGGACATGTAGCTAGATGAGGCTATTCTTTGGAAAGGGACATCATGCTTGGAAAGATGGAGGGGCAGTGAAGGAGAGAAAGATCTCCAATGAGATAGATTGACATTGTGACTTCAGTAATGGGCTCAAGTGTCTCAGAGATGATGAGGATGGCACTGGATAGGGCAGGTTTCAGAATGGCTGTTCTTAGAGTCGCTGTGAGTCAGACTCGGCAGCACTCAACAACAGCAAAGAATACAGATTGAATAAATATGGTGAAAGGTCACAACTTTGAGTTACACTCTTCCTGAGTTAAAACCATATTGTGTCCTCCAGTTATGTTCAAATTACTATTTGTTGTTCCATGTAGGTTCTGCATGAGCACGTTAAGTGTTCTGCAATTCTGATTCTGTACAATGTTATACATATTTTATTATTATTCATATGGTCCAGTACCTGTGTGTAGTCCATAAACCAGAGGTAAACAAACATCTTTCTCGTATTATCTGCTTTCAGCCAAGATCCAGCAAATGTCAGCGGTGATACCCTGATCCCTGTAGTACTTTGGAGATGTGGTGGATACAACTTGAATTTTTGGCAATTGCTTATTAATGCTTATGCAGCTATCTTAGTATGATCTTCAGCAAAATGTTGTTGTTGTTGTTGTTGTTGTTGTTTACTGTGGAATAAATTTGTTACGATACACTAAAAAAAAAACAAACTAACCCATAGCTGACTCTCCAGCAGCTTTTCAGAGACAGTTAATCACAAGGGAGGAGATTGCCCATCCCTCTCCCGCAGAGCACCTGGTGGCCTTGAACCACGTGCCTTCAGGATTGCAGCACAGCTGCTTGCCACTTGGCCACCAGAGCTCAGCAAAATTTTAGTAGTGTGATTGATATTAATGATATTGTTCAGTAATTTCCAATTCTGTTGGATCATCTGTCTCTGAAATGGACACAAATATGGATCTTTCCAAGCAGTGTACCCATCTCTTGAACCATCTCAATTGGTGTCCCATCACCTGCTGCATACTGCTCTATCACCAGTCCCTTTAGTACATCTTGGACTTGTTCCTTCCATACTGTCAGATTTTAATTGTATGCAGCCTCCTGAAATGGCTAACATCAACCAGATCATTTTGGTATAGTGATTCTGTGTATTCTGCTCTTTTGATGCAGCTTGTATCATTAAACATTTTGCTCTTAGAATTCTTCAGTATTGCAACTCAAGATTTGACTTTTCTCTTTCCATTCTTTCAGCCTGAGAAGTGCCCAGTGTGTTCTGTTCTTTGGAATTTTTAACTGCAGGTCTCTACACATTTCATTGTAGTGTTTTACTTTGTCTTCTCAGGCTGCCCTTTGGAATCTGTTGTTCAGTTATTTTACTTTTTTCCATTTGCTTTGGCTACTGTATCTTCAAGAGCATCCTTCAGCATCTTTTCTGACATTCAGTTTCATCCTTCTTCCTTGTCTTTTTCATAACCTTTTGCTTTCTTCATCTATTATGTCCCTGATATCAGCCCACAATTTGGCAGATCTCCTGTAATTAGTGTGCGGTCAAATACATTCCTAAAATCGTCTCTAAATTGTGGAAGATGATGGAATGTACTTCAAGCCATATATACCTTGGCTTATGAATTTGTTTTCATTTTCTTCAGCTTTAACTTGAATTTACGTATGGCATGTTCCAAAGTCAGACCTTGGCCTTGTTCTGATGATATGGAGTATTTCCATCATCCTCCCCCAGAAGTAGTCAGTTTGATTCCTGTATATTCTATCCAGTGAAATCCAAATGTGTAGTCACCATTTATGTGATTGGAAAAAAATGTGTTTTTAGTGAATAGGTCATTGAACTTGCAAAATTCTATCCTGTGATCTCTGATGTTGTTTCTATCACCAAAACTCTATGTTCCCACTCCTTCCCCATTCTAATCACCGGAATGTATCAGTGCATCTTGATTGCATGCTTCATCGATTTCAGGCTACAGAAGCTAGTCATTGTGAAACTCTTTTCTTGGTTTCCAATAAATATCCTCTTCTCAACTTACTGTCCTCCTGCCTTCTCTGATAATTCTTTCACAGTATCCTTTATTATTTACTTGTCTTAAATTTTAGTGCTTCCCAGGGCTCCGATGTTAACACTGTTCTTTTCTCACTACAGTCTCTTCCTGGGTAACTTTATTCATTCCATGCAAACACATAAGCACTAATAATTTTCTAGAAGCCAGATCTAAATTTCTTCTCATTTGAACTTACCCGTTTTTAATTTCCACAGCTATCTTATACTCAGTATGGCCCAAAATGAACTCATAATTCTCTTCAGACCTGATATGTCTCGGATAATTATCTCTGTAAATAATATTATATTATCGCTCAAGTTACTTACACTAACTCATTTCTCTCCCTAATCCCTCACATTAAGTAAATTAATTCTATTGACTGTATCTTCTAGTCACTCTTAAGTCCCTCCTCACTTCTTCATTTTTTCTTTTTTCCCTCTTTTTTTAAATTTTTTAATTCATATTGTGTTTCATACAATCATTACCAAAATATTGTTATCATGTGCCGTCAAGTTGCTTACAGCTTATAGAGACCCTGTGTGCAACAACTCTGAAGCCTGCCCTAGCCTGAGCCAGGCTCCCTGACTCCAACACACCTATGCCCATTTCCCCAGTTACTATATCATTCCGTCTCATCTGGAGTCTTCCTCTCCTGCGCTGTCCCCACACCCTTCCGAGCATGATAATGTTCTCCAAGGATTGGTCCCTCCTGGCCACATGCCCAAAGTATGTGAGACAGAGCTTCAAATTCCTAGCCTCTAAGGAGAAACTTGGTTTCACCCTTTCCAAGACAGACTGATGTGTTTTCTTGGCATTCCATGAAGAGGAGTTCACAACTCTTCATCAGAAGCACAGATCAAAGGCATCATTTCTTCCTCTGGCATCTTCAATCATTGTCCAGCTCTCTGAAACATAGCTAGTAATTGTGAAGACTATGGCCTGAATCAGGCGTACCTGTTGATTTATACCCACTGTTAAACCTGTCTTTTCAGGTCCCATCTGAATCTTTCCTAATCCCTTTACCCCTCCCTCCACCCACCAAACTCTGTGACTCTGATTTCTCCTCTCCCCACTTCCTCATTCTTTTTTTTTTTTTTAAAATTTTTTTTTTATTATTATTTTGTGTGCGTGTACCGTCAAATCAGATCTGACTGGTACAGGAGGATATTGCACCTCCTTCTCCGGCAGAGCATCTGGTGGATTCGAACCGTGTTCCTCTGGGATTGCAGTGCAGCTTCTTGCCACTAGGCCACCAGAGCTCCCCTACTTCCTCATTCTTAAATCTTCATTTAGCCGTTCACTTTATTTTACCTGTGTTGTTGTAGCAATCACCTAACTGCTCTCCCTGCCTTCAGATTTTGGTGTTCTAATCTACACAGTAACTACTGATAAGACCATAACACTGTCCACTCAAAAGTCCTTTTGTAACCCCCTTCTGCCCTCAGAATAAAGGCCTCACAGAGGCTCAGATCAGGGCATTAATATTGTTTACAACTAAGTTTCTGCCTATCCCTCCTCCCTTGTCTTTTATCATCCTCCCACACCTCCTGCACACACCCACACCACATCCACTTCAGCCGCACTGAACATCTCACAATGTTGTAACACCGTCTTGGTGTCCATCATTTACTGTGTTGTCAGTAAGTGTACATTACAAGAAAGAGTTATTTTTAAAATCCACAAATGAATTCATATGAAATATGGGTTTCTGTCCTTTGCTGGTACTTTAAAGAAAAAAAAAAAACCATACTACCAGAAAACATATAGTTTAAATACTATATAATAATGTTAACAAAATGTTAGAGCTCTTTTGGAATTAAAATTTCTGCACACACACCTACATACACACAGAAAACTCATCTCATTTTAGGAACTTTGTCATAATGGCCTCTGTAAAAGGAGCAGATGCAGTGTGGAGAATGCCAATCCTGATTTCTTCCAGCTTCATAAAGGGGAACTGTCTCCATCAATAATATCCTAGAACCAAACAAATAGCTCCATGATCAGACATGCCACCCCACATGCTCCTGCAACTATTTCTGCCAATCATTGAGTCCAATGTTCATTGCAAATTGACTCACAAACTTCACTCACAATTGTGGGGTTTATTAGGGAAATAGATTAGATTGAGGAGGCAAAGAATATCACACAATGCAAGTCCAGGGTTAGCCCAGCAGTCCCAAACCAGATTAACAGCAAGACACAATTCCTCAATTAGTGAAAGTCTAGATTCAATTCAGCCTCACAAATGCATCGCTGGTTTTCTCAGTCATTCAAAAAACTTTATCTCAAAGCAGTTACAAATCAGCTTTTAATTCAGTCATCCAGAGCAAAACCTTTAACTGTGGCTCCATCACCAATGTTCTTTTGGGCTACACTTCCACAATCTTGGCACACTCCTTCACATTCCCTTCACCATCTGCCATAATCTTTTCATCCTCTCTCCACCACCATCTTTCACGGTGGAGAAAGCACTCTTATACTGATCCTACAGCAGTTGATGATTTGCACGACCATGTACCTGCAATTAAGGTAGCTGGAGACCATGCCACCAACAGGGGCTATTGCAATGGATTAGTTATTGTGTGCCATCAAGTCAGAACTGACCCATAACTGACCCTCCAGCAGGTTTTCAGAGTCATTATTCGCACAGGATGAGATTGCCCACCCTTCTCCTGCAGAGCAGCTAGTGGTTTCAAACTGAGTGTCTTTAGGATTGGAGCGCAGATTCTTACCAGTAGGCTACCAGAGCTCCCTTAGAAAAGCAAATTTTCAAAGTTTCTGACAGCACAGCCTCTCAGGAAATATTTGAGAGTTGCTTAGAGTCGATTAGAAGCAGAGCTAAAACTAAACTTTATTTCAACTGAAAAATTCTTTTGAGTACAGTCTAAAGCAAAAGCTAAATACATAAAATGGTGTTGTTCGGGTTCAAAATTCAGCCCTATACCTATCCTCATCTTCCTTACTTTCTAAGAAACTTCCAAGGAGTCCCTAGCTCAACTCAGAATAATTTGAAAACTGCTATTTTAGGCAAGCTCTGGTGGGCTAGTGGCAAGAAGCTGCACTGCAGTCCAAGAGGTACACGGTTCAAATCCACCAGATGCTCTGCTGGAGCAGGAGGAACAATCTCCTCCTGTATCAGTCAGATCTGATTTGACGGTACACACAAAAAAATAATAAAATTTTTAAAACCCTGCTCTTTTAATAAAATGGACTTAAGGCTGGAGTTAGGATATTTGGTTCTACAGAAGATTCTGTCACAGAGTTGAGTAACTCTAAGCAAGGTCTTTCTCCTTTGTGGGGCCTCAGTCTACCTTGGTTGTGAAATAAAGTATCTCAGAATTGCCTTGCAATTGAAATACTCTTTCAAAATGTCGATCCCTAGCCTTTCTCTCTCACTGGACTCTGAGATCACTGACTCCGTGCTTTCTTTGTTACCCCTAGGACAACCTCAACTTGCTGCTTACCGAGGAGGAAATGTACAGCCTCATGGAGACCTTTCAGCAGTGTAAAGTCATTCCTGGTGAGGCTGGAGGGTGCTGTTGTGAAGGGAGAGGGGCTGGGTGGGTTTCCTCTTTCACCTTTCTAGGATGAGCCATGAGAGGAGTATTTTGGAAATGGAGAGTGTGTAGGGGGTAAATTGTCCCTGTTCCCAAGTTGTTGACCAACAGAGGCACCACCCCCGGCCACACCCTGAGTTACCCTGGCTGTGGGAGGAGACAGAGACTAAACAAGAGCTGTGAAAATGGGGACACTGGAGGGTGCCCTGGAGGTGAGTGGAGGTGCCCTAGAGGCTTGGAAAGGGGTGAGGATGGCCAGCCTGGGGTGCCTCCCCACAGATTGCTCCCTGACTCTGGAGGACTTCCTGCGCTACCGCCACCAAGCAGCAAAGCGGGGGGACAGTGAGAGGGCCCTGAGTGATGAGCAAGAGGAGCAGGCAGCTCGACAGTTTGCAGCCCTGGATCCTGAGCATCGGGGCCATATCGAGTGGCCTGACTTCTTGTCCCATGAGTCCCTCCTACTTCTGCAGCAGTTGCGTCCCCAGGTGAGGTGCTCTTTGAAAACCCATGTGGGAGTTATTTAAAGGGTTATAACCACTAGGGAGCTCTGGTGCCTTGATGGTATGGAGTTGCACTGCCAACCCAAAGACGTGGTTCAAATCCACCAGGTGCTCCATGGGAGAAGAAGGATGGGCAGTCTCCTCCTATGTGATTAACTGTGTCTGTAAACCTAGTAAGGGCTCAGCTAAGAGTTGATTCCAGCTTGATGTAACACAACAACAACTCACTAGAAGTGTAACTAGAATGAATTTTTTTTCCCCAACTAAAACTTCTCAGGTATAGAATAACACAGAAGCATATACATAAAGTGTATTAAAATGGCCATGGAATGTTGGGTGTCAGAGCCCTAGGAAGTGTGCTGGGTAGACTGGGAAAGCACTGGGTCCTCTCTGAGCAGGGGCCATTACACAATGGGCTCTGGTTCCACCCAGTGGCCAGTGATCCAGTGCCCAGGAAACTGGCCTAAGAAGATTGACTTGCACTGGGCCTCAGTCGGAAAGCTAATACTACCAGAAAGACCATGGGCAACTTTAAGGAAAAACCTTATTTACAGCTGCAAAGGTGATAATAGAGTTAGCTCTCTCTATGGTTTGACAGTTAACCTTTAAGATCTTAACTTGTCTCTTCTTCCTCAGAACTCTCTGTTGAGACTTCTGACAGTCAAGGAGCGAGAACGAGCCCGAGCCACCTTCTTGGCACTGGGCAGTGGAAACACTATCAGTGAGGCGGAGTGCCGCCGTGCCCGGAATTCTTGGTTCTGCAAACACCTCTCAGAGGCACCTTCCTGCAGTGTCAGGTCTGCTCCTTACCAATCGCAGCTCACCCTACCCTCCTCATTTCCCATGCCAGTTGACCTTGGGGTGAAAGGTATTTTCCCCTCTTCTGC
Organism: Elephantulus edwardii; assembly: GCF_000299155.1. Taxonomy (NCBI): domain Eukaryota; kingdom Metazoa; phylum Chordata; class Mammalia; order Macroscelidea; family Macroscelididae; genus Elephantulus; species Elephantulus edwardii. Next base: position 4,090,540 of record NW_006399982.1, read on the forward strand.
CAACTTCTGGGAGAGGATTCTCTTCCATACTATACAAAGGGCAACCTCTGCTTCAAACTCTCTCCTCCCTTGTTGGCAAAGGCTAGACATGCACATCCAGAATCATGAGATCAACAAAGTTTAGGAGGAGCCAGGCCTTTCACTATCCCGGTCCTAACCAGAGGTCCTTTGTCTAACAGCATAAGCCATGTAGGTCCCATAGCAGACAGCAGTCCAGCCAGCAGCAGCAGCAGCAGCAAGAGCCAGGATAAGACCCTGTCCACTGAGCAGGAGTCCAGGTGAGTGAGACCTCTTAACCTGGTTGTCTGCACCCACACCAACCCCTACTCTTGACACACAGACCGAAGAACAGTAAGGGCCCACCCCGGAAGCCAGGTTCCCAGAGGGCACATTTGACCCCTGATCTTTAGGGCCAGCTATCCTGTGGATTTGGTAACACCAGGCCAAGCCATAACCACCTCAGACAGAAGCCAAAACTTCCCTGAGCTTTTTCCACCCCAAGTCATGCTTCAGCTGGGATCCAGTGTACTGAGCCTTCAAGCTCTGCAGTCAGCTTCCAAAGTCTCTCCTCTTTGCTTTTACTCTAGATATGTGGACTGGCCCACGTTCCTCCAGGAGAATGTCATCTACATCTTGGCTGCTCGTCCCAACAGTGCAGCCATTCATCTGAAACCCCCAGGATAGCATGGACCAGAGGAGCTCAACTTGGGGACCATGGCATTCTCTCCCTCCTTTCCTTTCTCCTCTTCCCCTACCAACCCCTGGCACTGAGATTCATGGGGATGGGGCACTGCCAGCATCTTAATTTATCAGTAGGCTTTAATGGCACTGAAATCCTCATTCCTGCCACAGTAAAGGCAGTAAAAGCCTTGCCGTGGGGAGAAGCCTTGGGAGCCATGGCAGCATCCGCCCCTACACTGCAGACTGAGGGAATCCATGCCCCTGTCTTCACATCAAAGCTAGCCTCACAGACTGACTTCTGATATATAAGTCTCTGGCCAATAATTCTTAATAATGAGGGAGCATATTCGACTCATGTGTTCTCCTGGAAATGCTACCAACCCCCTTTACACCTGCCCACATACATGTCTTTGCGTGCACATGTACACACACACACACACGCCTACCTGTCCACGCCTTCAGAGGCTTGGTTCCTTTTTGTTGGAAAAGGACCAAAATCCCTTTATAAAGCCTCTGGTATAGATGAGGGGATCTCTACTTATCCCTTTCCTTGGCTAGTTCTGATATCTGAATCTCTGGCCAAGTAATTCTTAATGAGTGGGCATATCACACTAACATGTGCCCCTGGAAACGCTACAAACCCCTTTTACTCCCTTAGAAAATCCCCTCTGGTAAGCCACTGTTAGTCGCGGGCCTGTACTGTATCGCTGGGATGCGTTAGGGTGGAGAAATAGTTAGAAACCACCTAGTCCACCTTGACTAGAACACAACTACCTTGATTATACAAGAAGGAGGCAGCCACCCCACCCCCCCGAAGTCTAGAAACCTCTCAACCAGATCAGCCAAGCAAGTCAAGAAGTCTTTACCAGAATAGTCCAAAGCTAGGGTAAGTACTCCTGGCCTCTATTTTTCAAATAGTGGCTTATGATCCAGAGCCCAGGGAGGCCTGCTTGCATCAGGAGTCATAGTCGTCTGTTTTAAATGCTTCACCCAAGATGGTCACCAGAGACCCAAAGCGTGAGCTCCAGTGAAGCAAGATCTGAATGGAAGAGGAGGAGAGAGGGCTCCATCCTACCATCTGCTCCAGTTCATCTCAACCACAGACCTAGGAAAGTATGCCATTAAATAGCAAACAGAATGAGCCTCATCTGCTGCCCAGAAAGGAGCAGCTGCACAGAATCCATCACCAGGGACTCCTTTCAGCCATCCTGACAGCGAGGATAGGGACCTGGCACTCAGAAGAGGATATTTATCTAACCATCCTGAGCTGAGAGGGATCCACACAGCCTGACAGAAGGGGAAGTTTTCCCTTCTCCCTAGTCATTGCATTGTGGCCTGAGTTACTTCCTCTTATCACTGCATCCTTTCCCCAATAAGTTAGGTCCTGGCTGGACATGGAAAGCCTTCAGTTATTGGTGGTGGTGATGGTTGTCTGCTGTTGAGTCAGAACCGACTCATAGCTGACCCTCAAGCAGGTTTTCAGAGACAGTAAATCAGATATGAGTTGACTGGTCATCTTTCCCCTTTGGAGCAGCTGGTGGATTGAACTGTGTGCCTTTGGATTGTCAGTGTACCTTCTTACCACTAGGCCACCAGAGTCCTCTTCAGATAGAGGAGTCTGCCTCAGAGGCTGCAAGCACCGCCTCCAAGCCCCAGCTCCCCTGGGTTTCCACCAGGTTCTCAAATCAGGTGTATTGGGATAGGTTTGGCCCTGGGATCCAGGTTTTATTCCATAGCAAATTTCACTGTACATTTTTGGAGGTTTGGATCTATGGAAAGTCTCCTCCCATTATGATCTACAGCCTCAAAAAGCCAATGAAAGGGCGCTGTGCATTAGAACTGACTAAGTGGCAGTGAGTGAGCGAGTGAGTGGCTTAGATATGCCAGCTCTCACTACCGCAAGTTATTAGAAAGAGACTAAACTCAGTCATGCCAAAACTAGCCTGTCCCCTTTGCTCAAGGCACTTTCCTGTACTGATTAGAGTACTTAGAGGAGGACATAGCCTGTCAGTGTTGGGATGCTCAGAGCAAAGCGGAGCTGCCACTAGAGGTGTGGTGAGAGAGCTCTGTAACTTCCTCCTGTAGACACTGCCTGACCTAGAAGCATGGTGATAAGCCAGGTTCTGATTGGTACTGAAATGAAGCAGACACTCAGAAGATCAGTGTTCATGTGTATGGTCCTGAACATGTTAAACCCACTGTTTTGTAAATACTCCTCAGTTCTAAGACTGATCAGTAGGAGGGACCATTATGCAGTCTAGTACCCATCCACCTACCCCCCAAAATAAAACAGCAAGCACAAACTCTTGGGGCCAAAGACTGCATCTGAAGCAGCCAGACCTGGGTTTTGCACTGAGAAAATTAAAGCACATTAAACACGGGTTCTCACTTACTCTCCTGGCAAATCACTCTGTACATTAGTGGCCTTGGGTCTTTTGATCTCCTGGACAAAGCGTTTGTGTAGAGACATGCTCTGGGCTTTAAGAGCTTTGCTTTTCTTCTGCCTCCTCATCAGTCATGGTGACTGGAAGTCTGTCATCTTGCTCCCTGATGCTTCACAGATCAAGACAACGCTTAACCTCCCTGGCGCTCCTGCTTACAGCTTTCTGTGGTGAGGGTGAGACAGGATCACTTCGGGCCAGCTGTTTCTCAGCCTAGCAAAGCAGACCCTGGAGCCCTTCCGCAACAGCATCTGACCCATCTGGGATCATCTCATTCCTGTTACTGGAAAACTTTCTTCATGGGGTCCTGATGCAGAAGGCCTAAGGGACACTGCCCTTAGAGAACAGAGTTCCAAGTCCACGAGAGTTGTTCCCTGGGCTCCACTGGAGTCCTAAAACACTTGGAGGCACGAAGGAGCAACCAGCCTCTCCTTAAGCACCCCGCTCTTTACCAAAGGGAAGGACCCATCAGTCCCCTATTTCCGCATTGCAGAAACCCCACCCTGTTCCCACTGCCCACCCCCAGCAATGTCTTAATTTATGAAGTCCCTCTAAAGTCTAAGAAAATGTCCAGGCTTTTTAAATGTAGTGCAGCCCATTCCTTTTCTTTGTCGGGCACTTTCATCACTGTAGCTGTCTGAAATTCTGCCAAGTATAAAAATTAGAGTCTGACTCTATTAAGAATATGAGAAAATGTTTCAGTCTTGTCTTCTTGGCTGCCCCAAAATGAGATGAGTGTTTTTCCCCAGCACCGCCTACTCCACCTCCTGACACATGTGCTCCTCTGAAGACCACTTGCCTTTAGCACATTTTCCACTCAGCAGTCCTCTTCCTCATGCTCCCAGTTTTAAGTCAAGGGTCAGCTGGATGATGATCTGGAACTGCAGGACAGAGAGTCAGCTGAGGGAATAGCTGTCACTCCAAAGCCTCTCCAGGTCTTCTCCATGACCTCCGGGGTCACCCTTCCCCAGCAGCCATCGGCACAGAGCTTTTGAACAGTGGCCCTTTGGACAACCCAGGGATGGAGTTCCCTCACTCCTTGATAATGATCAACTCTAAGTGCTCTTCTACCTTTGAGGACAGCTGCAGCAGAAGTCATGAGCACACCACCTCTTCCTGCCATTGCCTGAGGCAACTGGAGCTGGCCGGGCAGACACTGGCCTTTCTGGCTCTTCCTGTTGGATGGCACATCTGACCTTTATATAAGTGGTCAAGTTTAGGACACTCCTATTACTGTCACCAATACAGGAGGCACAGGGTTAAACTACCCAGGAAGAAGACCTCTCATATGGGGAGTGAAACCAGGTTGTGCATAGGCCTCTTAGACAGCTGGAAGCACAACCTCAACCATTGTAGGTGTTAGCTTCAGTAAGGTCAGTAGAAGCTGATGGTGTCCTCGAACAGCTGTGACCAGCCCAGAACTGAGTAGCCTCCAGACAGAATGGAGAACTAGTAGCAGGCTCTCGTGATCCTTCTATGTTCTCTTCAAACCTTCCCGTGAATTGTGATGTATTCTTGGCACTAAAAGAACAACCCTGATGCCAGAATCTCAGGATACCCTGGCAGCACTCGTAACCACAGCCACTTTCTGTCCCCTTTGTTTATAGCAGAAGTGCCTGCTGCCTTCTCTTCACCACTTAGATTTCATTCGCACAGGATCTCTTAGCTCCTGGTTACAACCCAGGTGACAGAGCTCTGTCTTGAGGTGGTGATACTAAAGTATCCTGACTGTTCCCAACAGCTCAGTCCTGGAGGAGGGTGGGACTAGGCATTTTTCCTACTGTTGATATCCTACTTGGTACTGTTACTGGCAACTTTGGAAGGGAAAGAAAAAGCACAGAATTTCCACCAAACCCAACTAGCACTAAGGAAAAGCTAAAGCCCAGGGAATCCCCATTCTTCCCCCTGGGAAGCAGAGCGTGATGTCATCAGATCTTGTCTGGGCTAATGGGCCAAATCACCTTCCACAGATAATAGAGAATATTAAGGCTAAGTAGCATGACCTTTCCATATGTGGTGAGAAGACCTTTAAGCTTAACCACCAGTCATTTAGATGGCCGGTGGCCCAAATGCCAGATCACAACAGGATTGTGAGAGGGACTCTGAGAACATTTGAGCAACAGTAGAGGATCCAATACCATCTGGTCTCATGCCCTACCCACGTGCTTTTCTGTAGACAGTTATTTGACAGGCAGCGAGGAATGTCCTCAAGTCCTGTCTCCCCATCACTGCAGCTGCATGTTCCTCCCCTTGGTTCATCCTTCACGGGCACTGCAGAAGGAACTTTCTCCCAGAGGCTAGCCACAGTGGAAGTCCTAATAAAAAAGATTGTGATGCTACTTCAGCTTCTTGTCTTTTGTTTAGTAAGCGTGCTGTGTTTCTGAGTGGTTTTCTATCCTTGGTCAATTTTCGAGTCTAAATAAAAGGGGGGGGGGCAGCTGTGGTCTCAATAAGACAATATACTCTGACTCCCTTTCTAGAACTTCCCTGAGCCTGACCGTCAGAAGAATCAAGTGCTAAGGGAGGAGACTACCACAGATAACAGTGGAAAATGGAGTACTAAGTAAAGGAGCCAGCCTCTCACAAAACTGAGGAAATAAAGGACTGCTGATGACTTAGTGGTAAGGAGTTGTGTGGCCAAAGGTTTGAATCCACAGCTCTCTGCAGGAAAAAGATGGGCAATTTCCTGTGCAGTCTACTGCTTCTTAAAACCCTCTGGAGGGTCAGCTATGGGTTGATTGTGACAGTACTCAACTGTAAAGGCCTTGGAAGCTAACTGCTGGTATTGTAACCCTCCACCCACCCCAGCCCTCACCTCCCTGGGGACACATTCTGAGGCAAAGAGTAGGGAAGCTAGTTGGCTGTTTTCTCCTGATACTGTCCTTACCAAGTCCCAGTGTTTCCCCAATTTTCCCAAATTATTTTAATGTGATATGGTTGTTGTTGTTATTGTTGTTATGTGCCGTCGAGTTGTTTCTGACTCATAGCAACCCTATGCACAACAGCCCTAAACCCTGCTCTATCCTGCGCCAACAGCACCGCCTCTGA
>NW_006399982.1:4098269-4123198 GCF_000299155.1 Elephantulus edwardii
TCCAGATTTCTTGGCACAACTTGGTGAGCACATCCAGGGCAACATCTGTTATCTGAAATACTTCAATTGGTATACCATCTATTCCTGGGGCCTTATAGAGTTAAGAAAACTAAGGTGTGGAAAAGTATTTGGAGGACTTCTTATGTGCCATTGGGGACAACTCACAGTGACCCAATGAACAGCAGATCTGTGCCCTATCCCATCCAGTGTCGTCTTCATCAGGCTGCCGTCAGCATGTCCGTCCATCTCATTAAGGAACACTTCTCTTTCCCTGGCCTTCTACCTCTCCTAGCACGATAGCCCTTTCCAAGAAATACGCTTTTCTAGCAACATGTGCAAAGTATGAGAAACAATGCTTCACCATCCTTACTTCTATGTAACATTCCTCCTTCATCTTCTCCAAGACATACCTATTTGTTCTTTTGGCAGTCCATGAGATAGTACTATTCTCTAACACCACAACTCAAAGACATCAATTTCTTGTCATTATTGTCATTCTGTAAACTGTTCTGTCACTATTTATTATTATTCATTGTCTCAGATGCATAGCAAGTTATTAAAAAGATCATGTCCCCTTAGTCTTTAAACTGATATCCTTGATACTCAGTACTTTGGAGAGATGCTTGATAGCAGACTTCCCCAACATAACGTGTCTTGATTTCTTGACTGCTGATGGTGCCAAAGGTTTTGATTATTGATCCAAGATGAAGTCATTGACAATTTAAATATGTTCTCCACCTATCATGATTTTGCTTATTAACCCAAAGGTGAAAATTTTTTTTAATTGTTTTCCTTTTTTTTTTTTTGTGTGTGTGTGTGTGTGTGTACCATCAAATCAGATCTGACTGGTACAGGAGGAGATTGCCCTCTTTCTCCAGCAGAGGATCTGGTGGATTCAAACTGTGTCCCTCAGGGATTGCAGTGCAGCTTCTTGGCACTCCCAGACCTCCCTGAAAAATGCTTGTTAATGTTGAGAAGTAATCTAGACTGAAGGCTCTAGTCTTTGACCTGCAGCAAGTGCTTCAAATCCTCTTAGCAAGCAAGGAAGATTGTGTCATCTGCATAACAGGTGCCAATCCTGATGCCAATTTTTTCTTCCTGGAGTTCAATTTCTCAGATTATTTGCTCAGCACACAGACTGATTTAGTATGGGGGAAAGGATACAGCTCTGACACACACTTTTCTTGATTTTAAAGCATACTGTGTTCCCTTCCTCTGTTTGGACAACAGCTTCTTGGTCTAGGTATAGGTTTCGTATGAGCATATGCTCTGAGAGTCTCATTCTTCTCAATGTCATCCATAGTTTGTTATGATCTACACAGTCAAGTGGCTTTGCATCGTCAATAAAGGACTAAGAACTGTTCATCTGGTATTCTCTGCTTTCTGCCAAGATCCATCTGACATCAGCAATGATATCCCTAGGCCATGGCCTCTTCTAAACCCAGCTTGAACTGCTGGTAGTTCTAGTCATTATTGGATGATCTTCAGCAATATTTTACTTGCATGTAATGATAATGTTCAATAATTTCCACATTGTGTTGGATCATCTTTCTTGGGAATGGGAACAAATATGGATCTTTTTCAGTCAATTGGTCAGATAGCTGCCTTCCAAAGACTTTGGAGGACTACGAAGTCCCTATACATCCCTTTCACATGATGACCACCGAACTCATATCGGTAGGTAGGCATGCTTCCCTAGGTTGTGTCAAAGTCAGATACTCCCAAAACCACTTTTTAAAAAAGAACACTACCATCAAGTCAATTCCAACTCAATGAGGACTTTCCATTAGGTTATTAAGACTGTAAATCTTTATGGGAAGAAACTGCCTATCTTTCTGCCATAATGTGACTGGTGGATTTGAAGCACCAATCTTTTGTAATATGCCATAATTGCTTCTTTCCAAAGCCAGAGAGGCTCATTAGTACAAATAATTGCTAATATTTTTGAACTCTGAAACTATACACACTGGGCACTACTAAGGACTTTGCATAAATTAATTCTTCTAGTTAATAAAATAATCCTATGAGATCTGTACTATTATTGTTGAGTGCCATCAAGTTGAGTACAACTCATAGTGACCCTGTGAACAACAGATCTGAACCCTGTCCTATCCTGTACCATCCTCACACTTCCTGACACATTAAAGCCCATTCCAACAGTCACTGTGTCAATTCACCTGGTCGAGGGTCTTTCTCTCTTTCACTGACCCTCTACCTTTATAAGCATCATGGATTTCTCCAAGGAATAGCCCCTCCTAGCAGCATTCCCAAAGTATGTGAAACAAAGCATCATCTTTGCCTCCAAAGAACTCCCTGGCTGCACTCACTCTGAGATAGATTTGTTTGTTCTCTTGGCCATCCATGGGACATTTACTGCTCTTCTCCAACACCACAGCTCAAAGGCATAAATTCTTCTCTGCCATCCTTTTTCATTGTCCAGCTCTCAGATGCATAGCAAGTGAATGGAAAGACCATGGCCTGAATCAGATGCACTTTAGTTCTCAAACTGACATCATTATTCCTCAGTAATTTGGAGAGGTCCCTAACTGCAGACATCTTCTGATCTCCTGACTGCTGGTACCAAGGGTGTTAATTGTGGATTCAAGTGAGATGAAGTTGTTGACAGTTTCAATCTTTTCTCCATCCATCATGATGTTGCATTTCAGTCCAGTGGTAAGAATCTTTGTTTTCTTGACATGAGATGCAATCCATACAGAAGGCTGCATTCCTTGATCTTCTGCAACACATGGTTCAAGTCCTCCTCACTTTCAGTAAGCAAGGTTGTGTCATCTGCATAATGCAAGTTATTGATGAGTCTCCCTCCGATCCTGATGCCACGTTTCTCTCCACAGAATCCAGATTCTCAAATAATTTGTTCAGCATACAGATTGAAAAAGCAGGTCGTCTATGAATGGTTTAGCACCACACTCCCCACAAATGAACGTGCGCTGCATAATGGGCAAGGGGGGGGCACACTTCTGGCCGCTCCCCTGTGTTGAGTACTGACTTTCAATAGATCACAGTGAGGGAGCTGCTCTGCTACATACGAAACCCCGACCCAGAAGCAGGTTGTCAGCATACAGATTGAATAGATAATGGAGAGCGAATACTACCCGGATGCACTCCCTTCTTAATTTTAAACCATGTAGTGTCCCCTTGTTCTGTTTGCACAACAGCCTCCTGGTCTAGTTATAGGTTTCACAAGAGAACAATAAAGTGCTCTGAGATCCTCATTCTCCTCAGTGTTAGCCACAACTTGTCAAATCCACACAGCCAAATGCCTTTGCATAGTCAGTAAAGCATAAATGGACATTCTTCTGGTGTTCTTTACTTTCAGCCAGAATCCATGTGACATCAGCAATGATAACCCTAGTGCCAGCCTCTTCTAAATCCTGCTTGAGCTCCTGGAAGTTTCCTATCTATATACTGTTCTGGCTGGTTTTTAATTATCTTCAGCAGTATTTTGCTTGCATGGATTGTTAATTATATTGTTTGATAGTTGGATCACCCTTCTTTGGAATGGAAACATATATAGAACTCTTCCAATTTGTTGGTCAAACAGTTGTCCTCCAAATTTTCTGGCATAGACTGGTGAGCACATCCAGGCCTATATCTGTTAATTTAAACAAGTCAATTAGTATCCCGTCAATTCCTGGACCTTTATTTTTTGCCTGCCTTCAATACCTAGTTTATGAAATCCGTACAGATGAGTAAATTAAGAAACAAAGAAACTGAATAAGTATTTCAAACAACACCATCACACAGCTGACAATGGGAAAAATCGGCTTGCTTCAGAGACCATGTCCAGAGTCCATAACAGTTTATCATATTGCCTGTCAAAATAACATCAAAGAGACCTGCTGCTGTGTGGTATAGTGCCTCTCCTCCACCCCTAGGAATACACATGCACATGTAGCCCTGTCACAGGACTTTCTTACATTCTGCACAGCACTCCTCTTCACACAGAGTTCAAATGCTTCTTTGCCCAGGAGTTTTCCTCTGAAACCAATCAAGTTCAAAGGCAACTTAATGACTGTCTACAGGCCCTTTCTCCTGGTGGGTTTGACGTGGCATTTTGATCAGCAGCCAAATGTTTTAATACATGCCACCTCGGTTCCTTCAAAGGGAAACAGTGGTTACTAAATTTGCTAAAAGTAAATGGTCTCTTCCCCACCCTACACCATGTTTGAAGTGCTGCTTAAAGTTTGGCTTTTCAGAACCTCAGCTTGTTGTTATGCACCACTGAGTTACCTGAGACTCATAGCAACCCTACACACAGTAGCTCTGAACTCTATCCTATCCTGAGCCAGTCACACTGTCTCCAACACATCTGCCCCTACTATCTCAGTCACTATGTCAATCCATCTCATACTGATCTTCCTCTCCTGGGCTGTCCCATCACCCTTCTGTTCATGATGTCCTTCTCCAAGGACTGGTCCCTACTGACCACATGACCAAAGCATATGAGACGGAGCTTCAAAATCCTTGCCTCTAGAGAGCAAATTGTTTTCACTCTCTCCAGAACAGACTTGTTTTATTCTCTTGGCAGACCGAGATATGTTCAATACACTTCTCTAGTACCACAACTCAAAAGCATCAATTCTTCTCTCATCTTTATTCTGTAAAATATGAAAAACAATCCTGTCCTGTCTTCCTCTAGGTTGTTAGTTGAGTAAGGCCAGAGTAGATGAGTAGAAAGAGCTTTATATCCCATAAGGCACTAGATGAGCAGAAGGGATTTCTAGCCCCATAGAAGGCTGCAATTGTCTCATCCTCCACGCTCCCAGTTACAGTGCAAACACTGCTGGTGTGCTCTGTCCACAGTGCTGAAGTTACCGTCAAGCCAGCTGGGGCCCTCCAGTCCTTTAATCTTAAAGCCTAAAGTAAGCATAAAGTGTGAAGAAAAAAAAACAAACCCTAAAAAAAAAGTAAGCATAAAGTGGAGAAGTTTCCAAACCCAAGGATTTACACAAAACTTCATAAGTTTTCATTAAAATCTTAATTTAAAAGTCCAAATCATCTTTGGTTTTTAATGTAAATATAATACTCCTTTCAAAAGCTTATCAGTACCACTCTCCATCAAGTCAATTCTAATTTGCAAGAACCTCATGGGTATTTTCCACCAAGTTGAATTATGTTCCATAAAGATTTTAGTGATGAATTTTTAAGGAAATTTACTACCAAGCCTTTCTACTGAGACACATTTGATTGTACTCAAACCACCCACTTTACAGTTTTAGCAGCTGAGAAAATTAACTATTTGCACCATCCAAGGACTCACAGCAAGTACAAATGAACAAGAGGTGATTTACAGCTCAGGGCTTGTAGGAGTAATATAAGTGAACAGTATGATGTGGCTACCAGAAATCAGGGAGCTCTGGTGGTCTAGTGGTAAGAAGTGCACCACCAGCCCAAAATCACACAGTTCAAATCTACCAGCTGTTCCAGGGGAGAAATGAGGGCAATCTCCTCCTGTGTGACTTACAGCCTCTGAAAGCCCAATGAGAGGGTTAGCTATGACTCAATTCTGACTTGACAACATATAACAACAACCAAAAATCAATTGATACAATCTGAGGCTACATGAAAAAGGAGCTTAGAGTCAGAGGAAAGAGGCAGGCTAACTTGTTTGTGTACTGCTGGTTGGTGTTAAAAGCTCATGAAAGCTGGCTACCATAAACAAATCCATCCATGGAACACAGTCTTAGTGGCTGGAATTAAACAAAACAAAATAGGAGCCAGTGAAGACAGGAGAAGTTCAACCTGGAGAGGCTCAGCCTTGAAAGATGCAGATGGCTGATATCTACCAGATTGGGAAGATGAGGATCTTCTCAAGAGAAAAGCTAACACCAAAGATGGGCACTCCGAGGCAGCTGGTGTCTGTTAATAGGACAAGAAGATAACTGGGCACCAGGGAAGTTGTATAACCATGTGACAGAAATGTGGGCTGGTATTAGACACCTTACTAGATGTGCAGTTCTCTTGAGAATTTAGATGGCAGTAAACGGTTAAGCACCTTCTGGTGCACAAGTCCTAAGTCTGACCAAGGTAGAAGATGATTACTTGATGATTTTAAGGACCCACAGGACTTCAAAGTTTTGGAGTCACTGAGTTGGAAACTTTGTTTGCTCGTTTTCCTTTCAATCACAGTGCCACCAGCACTGAATTCTGACCTAAGTAACAGAGAAGATCCTAGGTCTCCATATGTCTAATACCCCTTTCACAGGTTTGTTTTACAAATGCCAGTCATAGAACTTGATATTGTACGCCCTCTGCTGGTCATTATGCACTATTTCCTCTCACTCCAAGGCAAGAAATAACTCCTTTAAAGTTAAGGTACTAGCCAGAATAAGTTCAGAACATGGAGAAAGAAGCAGAGTGAGCACCTGAAGAGTTATGTCCTTTGTCATTACTCTGTGTGTAGGGCCAGAATTGAGTCCATGGATGAGTTCTGGAATCTTGTATCATGATCGATGGAAAAAGGATTGGAGTTATCAATGATTTTGCTTAGTCAATAATGAACATTCTTGGTACTAGCAGTCAGGAGATCAGAAGATATTTTTGGTTGGTTTTTTTGCTTTGTCCAATGAATTATTTATTCATTGCAAATACTTTTTTGTTTTTAATACAATTTTGTTTAATTGTGATTTTAAGGAAAGTTTACAGAGAAGTTAGATTTTCATTCATCAATTGTTAGACATTTTACTCTCACTCCCTCCCTTCCTCCTCCCCAAGTTAACTTTTTTAAAAATGTATTTTTCTTGGTTTTCATAGAATAATTCTTTACATTTTGTTTCTTTCGTATACACTGTGTTTTACGCAATCTTTCATTTACATTGTGTTTCTTCTTTATTTTTTAATTTCCATTCATTCATTGTCCCAAGCTTTTCTCCTTGCCCACCCCTCCCCGTAGTTCACTTTTCTCTTTGACAAGTAAAAAAAAAATATTGTTATACACCTCCTCCTGCCCAGTCTACTCCACTATGCAGGTTTCATTCTGGACTCTTGTCATCAAAATAATACCTAATCATATATTCCTCCTAAACAGTACTTTCCCTATTTATCCCCTCTTAGTTTTCCCCCAACTCCGATGTCATTCCCACTTTAAACAGTGGCATTGTACAGTATTTGTCCTTTTGTGACTGAGATATTTCACTCAGCATAATGTTCTCCAGAAGATGTTTTGCACTGGGCAAGTCCATTGTCAGAGACTTCTCTAAAATACTCAAGAACAATTATAGTGTAAGATTGAAGACTAAGGTGTGCCTGATTCAAGCCATGGTCTTTTTTTTCTATAATTATATTTTATTCATTTTCATAAACATTTACAGAGATTTTGGGATTCCATTCATTCATTGTTGCACTATTCTCTCTACCCTCCTCCCAGTTTGTTCTTGTCCAAATGCCACAGTGCTTGTAAAAGCCAGTTCTGATTAATCTCCTTTGTCAGTGTGTCCTTTGCCATTCACCATGGTCTTTTCAATCACTTGCTACACATCTGAGAGCTGGACAATAAATAAAGATGACAGAAGAATCCATGCCTTTGAGCAGAAGAATAATTGAGTTGTAGTGTTAGAGAAGAGTATTGAATATGCCGTTGACTGCCAAACGAACAAACAGATATGTATTGGGAAAAGTGGAGTCAGAGCACTCCTTCAAGGTAAAGATGGTGATACTTCACCTCTCATACTTTGGACATGTTGGGAGGAAGGGCTACTCCTTAGAGAGTGAAAACATGATTGAAAAGAAAGAAAAACTACAACACGGTGACTGCAGGAATGGACTCTAGTGTATCAAAAAAGGTGAGGATGGCACAGGATAGAACAGGGTTCAGATCTAAGAGGAATGTGGCAACAGGATTGGTGGAAGAGTCATCAACAACCTGCGTTATGCAGATGACACAACCCTGCTGGCTGAAACTGAGGAGGACCTGAAGCGCTTGCTGCAGAAGGTCAAGGACTGCAGTCTTCGATATGAATTGAAGCTCAACATCAAGAAAACAAAGATTCTCACCCCTGGGACAATTGACAGCATCAGTATGGATGGGGAAGAGATTGAGATAGTTAACAGTTTTAGTTTGCTTGGCTCCACAATCACCACTCTTGGTAACAGCAGCCAGGAAATCAAGAGACGAATTGCATTGGAAAAATCAGCTATGAGGGACCTCTCAAGAGTACTGAAGAGCAACAACGTCAGGCTTGAGACTAAGGCGCACCTGATCCGGCCTATAGTCTTTGCAATTACATGCTATGCATCAGAGAGTTGGACAGTGAATAGGGTTGATAGAAAGGGAATTGATGCCTTTGAGCTGTGGTGCTGGAGAAGAGTGTTGAATATACCATGGACTGCTAGGAGAACAAGCAGGTTTGTTCTGGGGAAGGTGAAGCCGGAATGTTCCTTGGAGTCAAGGATTCTGAAGCTTCGTCTGACATACTTTGGGCATGTTGCAAGGATGGACTGGTCCTTGAAGAGGGACATCATGTTTGGCAGAGTGGAGGGGCGGCGAAGGAGAGGAAGACCTTTGATGAGATGGATTGGTTCTGTGGAGCAGTGGGAATAAGTGCATTTGAGATGCCTAGGTTGGCACAGGGTAGAACAGCGTTTAGAGCTCTTGTACATAGGGTCGCTATGAGTCGCAAATGACACATGACAACAACAACAACATACGTGACTCAATGACAACCAGCAACAACATCTCTAGGAGGAGCGCTAAGGCTGTGGTTGTGTTTAAGAGAGTATCTCTGGTCCACAAGTATGACCAAGTAGGAATCTAGTTCTGAGGGCAAAAATGGCCCTCAAGGTGGAACCACCTAAATCTAGGCATGGATGTCAGCATAAACTATGTGTCCAGGATAAACACCAAGAGTCCGACCATGGGCAGGAATCAGTTTGTATCCAGGTTAATGGAACAATGTCGCATTTCTATACCTTGGTTAAAAACATCAGCCACTGGAAAACACAAGTGGGGATATTCCCTGAGAGATGTATGAGGGATGAGAGAGAGAAGGAAGAAAGGAGTCATTCATTTCTAAGAACCTCTTAACTATAATGAACAGGCTAGGGTCCCTTTTTTCCTCAGAAGATATATTCCAGAATTCTGGGTCCAGCTTCTTGTTAAAGCCCCCACGTTCAACCCTAGTACATACAGGTCAGAGGTACTATTTGGGGACAAGAGAGGCCCAAGGGTCACTCCTAAGGCTACAGAAAGAGCTAGCAACTGTGGGGGTGGTCTTCTTTCCCCCCAGGATTCTCTGTTTCTACTGGCAACAAGACCTGGCAGCCTCCCACATCCAGATCTTAGCAACCGTGGGAGCCCCTTGGCAAC
This sequence comes from Elephantulus edwardii, assembly GCF_000299155.1. Classification (NCBI taxonomy): domain Eukaryota; kingdom Metazoa; phylum Chordata; class Mammalia; order Macroscelidea; family Macroscelididae; genus Elephantulus; species Elephantulus edwardii. The sequence goes on from NW_006399982.1 coordinate 4,107,595, forward strand.
TGCTGCCATGGTGACAAGACAGGGAACAGGCTAGGGGGTGCACTTCCTCTGGAGTTTTCAGAATGTACAAGATAGGGTGCTCCCCCCTCCCTTCCATAGTCTGGGAGAGAACGTGCTCCTGTCTGAACACCTCCTCACTGGCACCCACCCCCGCCCCTGCCCACAGGTTCCGGTTCCCTCCGGGTAAGGAAATGAGGGACACCGAGGGTTATGACGTCTCCATAGGAGGGAGAGGGAGCGGGGGTGTTTGGCACTGACTGGATCACAGATGCCTGCATCCACTGGCAGGCACCGTGTTGGGATGTCAACGGCCATATACTTCATCCACTTTGCCATGGCGATACGAGGCCTACATAGTCATTTTATCACCCTTGAACATCAGCATACAACACTCCACACAGACAGCAAATGACACAGGAGTGGGCACACAAAAATCGATACCTTTTCCCTCACAGCTCCTACACAGATAGAAGATAGAAAGTTGTTGTTTGCCATGGAGTCAGACCTGACCTATTGCTGACTCCCCATGGATTTTCAGAAGCAGCAAATCATACAAGAGGAGATCGTCCATCTGTCCTCCACAGAGTAGCTGGTAGATTCAAACTGCATGCCTTTGAGATTGCAGCATAGCTTCTTGCCACTGGGCCATTTCTGCTGATCTATATATGGTACAAATAATTCACAATAAGATTCACACACATGCAGATGCACTCAGACATCTGTGAACATATGTTGTTGTTGTTGTTGTTGTTGTTAAGTGCCGTCGAGTCGCAGGCGACTCATAGCAACCCTATGAAGGAGAGTCCTTGACACTTGGGTGCCTTTCATCCTCTCTCAAAGTTCATAGGGTTTCTGGAGTGGATGCCACTCCTCCTTCCACGCTTGTTTAATCGGGGAGCCCCACCCCACTCTCAGTCCGCATTGGGTAGCCAACCATTAATGCATTTGACACATCCATGTCACAGTGTTCAGCCTCACAGCAACCACAAGTGACTGCAGGATGGCAACTTGTACACCAGGGCTATATGACCTAGAGGAATGTCTGCACAAAAACAATGAAAGACTGGTCTGAGGGCCGCGAACTAAAAGTCACCCACCTTTGTCTTGGTCACATCGTTTCTCTTCACTGGGCCAGCTGATATCTCTCTCGCTCTCTCTCTCTCACTCTCACTCTCTCTCTCTCTCACTCTCTTTCTCTCTCTGCTGTGAACATATATGTTGTTGTAATTGTTGTTAGTCCCATTGAGTCAACTGTGAACGAAAGTGACCCTATGAACCTTGCCCCATCTTGTACCATCTTCCCCATCACCAATATACTTGCTCTCATGATCACAGGCACCCTGTCAATCCATTTTGTTGAGGGTCTTCATCTCCTATGCTGAGTCTCCACCTTTCAAAGCATGATGTCCTTCTCCAAGTACTGGCCTCTCTGTACATGCCCAAAGCATTTGAGACAAAGTTTCACCATCCTTGCTTCCAAGGACCAACCTCATTGTACTTTCACTAAAGTAGACTTGTTTATTCTCTTGGTAATCCATGGGATATTCAGTACTCTTCTCCAGCAGCACAACACAAAAAAACATCAATTCTTCTTTCATCGTCTTTAATCATTGTCCAACTCTCAAATACGTAGCAAGTAATTAAAAAGACTATGACTTGGATCAGGTGTACCTTAGTCTTTAAGCTGACATTATTGCTCTTCAGCACTTTAGAAAGGTCCCTGACATGGGGAGCTCTTGTGGCCTAGTGGCGAGAAGCTGCACTGCGATCCCAGAGGCGTACGGTTTAAATCCACCAGATGCTCTGCCGAGGAAGGAGGGACAATCTCCTCCTGTACCAGTCAGATCTGATTTGATGGTACATACACATAAAAATAATAAAGTAAAAAAAAAAAGAAAGAAAGGTCCCTGACAGCAGATTTTTCCCAGTGCAGCTTTTGATTTCTTGACTGCTGGCATCCAGTATGTTGATTGTGGATCCAAATAATTTAAAATAATTGACAATTTCAATCTTTTCTCCATTTATCATGATATCAGGTCTAGTGGTAAGAAATTGCGCTGTAATCCCAAAGGCACATGGTTCAAATCGACCAGCTGCTCCACAGGAGAAGGATGGGCAATCTCCTCCAGTGTAATTTGTTGTTGTTGTTGTTGTTGGTGTGTACCATTGAGTCAAAACTAACTTTTACCTGACCCTCCAGTGGGTTGTCAGAGGCCATTAATCCCACATGTAATTTACTGCCTCTGAAGACCTGCCTCTGAAGACCTGCTGAAGGGTCAGATATGAGCTGGTTCCAACTTGATGGCACCCAACCACATCATGATGTTGCCTATTGACCCAAGGTGAGGATTTTAGTTGAACATACATAGTAATGGCCAACATTTCTTGGGCATTAACTCTATCTACATGCCACGCATCTCCGATTCTGGAAAGGGTTAAGCCGGGTGGCTCCTTGGAGGCAAGGATTCTGAGGCTCCGTCTAACTTACTTTGGACATGTTGTGAGGAGAGACCAGTCCTTAGAGAGGGACATCATGCTTGGGAGGGTGGAGGGACAGCGCAGGAGAGGAAGGCCCTCTATGAGGTGGATTGATTCAGTGACTGGGATAATTGGGATGGGAGTGTCAGAGACAGTGCGATTGGCACAGGACAGAGCGGAGTTTAGGGCTGTTGTACATAGGGTCGCTATGAGTCGCAGGCGACTCGACGGCACATAACAACAACAACAACACATGCCACGCTCAGAACTAAGTGCATTACATATGTTACCTTAATTAACCTTTAAAACAGCAATATTAAAAAGATGTAACTATTTCCTAACCTTATTTTACTAAGAAGGAAATGAGGTGCAGATATAGCAAGTAACTTCCAAAGATAGACAGTCTAGCTCCAGGGTCCACATTCTGACCCTCTTTGCTGCTCTGTATACCCAGTTACACACACACACACACACACACACACACACACACACTCCTGAGACCAAGAACAATGGGTTAATGCACAGCAGGAACGAATGAGCCAGACCACAGCGCCCGTGATGCCTGAGGGCACAGCACTGCCTACCCCTTGAAAAGCAAAGCCTACACTTTAACATTAGCAGGGGCCAGGTAAGGGCTGGTGACTAAACTCTGCCTCCGTGTTGGCACAGTCAGGACTGGAGGAGGCAAAAGGCATAGCGCTGGAATAGGAAGCGGTGAAGTCACCCACAGCCCAAGCCCCCTCAAGTCTGGAGGTGGGGAGTAAAAACCCCCAGATCTGAGGAGGCCAGGCACCAGACTGGGCCTCCTTACCCTCCTCCATTTGACACTATTCCACTCCCTCATCATCCCCCTTCCCCTCCTTTCCTCATTCTTTCACACGCCATCTCATCCCCTCTAATCCTTCCCTCCTACCCTATCTCCCTTGCTCACCCTGCGCTCTATCTCCCCTCCTCATCTTCTATTCCATTTACTCTCTGTCCCCTGCTCCATCAATTCCCCTCACCACACCTTATCACCCTTCTCACCCCAATTCTCTTCCTTTCTTTACACCTCATATCCTTTTACCGTTGGGATCCCCACACTGAATGCTTAAAGACAGATAATGAGAGCTAGTCAGTCCTGGCCCCAAGAACCCTAGACGCCTCCATCTGAAGGCTCTCTGTCCTAGGTGCTGATCTTCTCCAAACTTTAGTTTCCAACTCTACACTGTTCGAATGGCCTCATGGGGCCTGTCTCTGCAGTGGAGCAATAAAGTGAGAGCCACTGCCCTGGCCTGTCTTTTGTCCTCAAACCCCCAAAATTTACCCCCTCCCCCTCTTCACCCTCGGATTACCCCCTCCCCACCCCCGATCCCTCTAGCACAGATGGGCCTGGGAGACAGTGACGTGGGCGCCAGGCACCGTGTCTGCTCAAGCGGCGGCTTCCGCTGGCGGCCGCCTCCGCAGACCCGCCTGCTCTGAACAGCGGGGACACTGAGACTGAGGTTTAATGGGGAGAAGGGGGAGCACTGAGAAAGGATTCTGAGGGTTTCAAGAAAAGGGATCTTGGGGACCTGAGATGAAAGTTTAAAGCAGAGAGCTAGGATAGGGGAAAGGAGCACTGTGGCTCAATGCTTAAGCATTCGGCCTCTAACTGAAAAGGTGGCAGTTCAACACTACCAGCAACACAAAAGGGGAAAGAAGTCAGATTACATAAAGGTCTGGCAAACACTGTGGGACAGTTCAACACTGTCCTATATGTTCACTCTGAGTCTGGATCAACTCCAGAGCCATGGGGGTTAGGACAGATGATGACAGAGATGGGGTTAGGATATGGGAGATGACAGGAGCAGAGAAAAGATTAAGAATAGCACAGGATAGAAGAGGAATGAGGCGAGGAATAGAAAGATCATAGTGGTCACGAAGAGGTAACAAAGGGGGAACTGAAAGGCTTTGTCATATAGGGTCACTGTGGGCCAGAACTAACGAGCAGCATTCAACAAATAACTACAAAGTGCAGGAACTCAAAGGAGAAGTAGGATGAAGGTTTAAATGGAGACCAAAATAGAAGACTGTGGGGGTTGCTGAAAAGGGGCTGCTCACAGAAGGAGGTTTTTCTAGGATTAGAGGGTTACGGAGTGGATGAGAGGGGGTCTTAGAAATGAAATGGAGACGCTGAGCCTGGGGGCAGCTACCCAGGTGCTGATGAGAGATCATAAAAGTACTTCAAGTCTGCTTGACTGCTGAGGTCTTATTTGACGTTTAGTGTGTGCCATGTCAGGTCACCCACAATCAAGGTAAGCAGAAGCTTAATCAGGTCAGGTTTAATTCCAAGAAAGGCAGGTGAAACGGCATGACCTTTTGACCCTGGGGTGGGGACTACACCTCCCAGAGTGCACCGTCTCCCTCTTCCTCACCCTCCTAAAAGAAAGAATGTTCAGTGTTACAGCCAACTGGTGGTGGGTGCCGTTTTCCTTTAAGGCCGCCCTTGACGTTGCACTGATTCCAGAAGGTTCTCCCAGGATTCGAGCCGTGGCCAGTACGTCCCACCTTCTCAAACCGGAGATTGGACTAATATAGTTGCCCCAAGCTTGAGACTGAGCCCTATCGACGAACCAATAAAATCAAAGGGCGCGTGGAGTTGCCGCCCTCAGTTCCTTTCACCAATGACAAGACAAGAAGACGAAGAGGTGTGATTGATTGATCCCTGGATGCACCAATCAGACCCACAGCAGTCATTGCCTGGCATGTGTGCGCGTGTGGCCGGGTGACAGAGGCGGACTATGGGCGGCTCTCACCGAGCACTCGTTCAAAGATGTCCAATCACAGCAGAGCCTGCGCTGAGTGGCAGGCAGATGACGCAATGGACGATAGGGAGGCGGAGCCGTGGGGGCGGGTTCCCCGTGCCGCTGTCGGCCGCCGGCGGGCAGGCGACTCCTGTCCTGAGTGGAGGCGGCGGAGCCGGAGCCGGGGGAGGGGTCAGCGAAGATCTGACGGACCGCGGCGGTGCCCGCAGCTCCTCACTGGTGAGGGCGCTGAGTCCCTGGGGCGGGGGCATCACGAAGGCAAGGGTCTGGGTGTCAAGGGGGAGGGGAGGGAGTTGGGACACTGAGGGCCCAAAGGCTCTGCGATAGGGGTGCGGGGACTCGAGGTCCGCGAAGGTGCTCAGTGTCCGCGACCTGGGTTCGGCTCCCATAAGGGGCAGCCCGTGTCCGAGCTTGGGGTGGGAAGGGTCGGGTTTGGTTCCTCGGTGCAGAGGCGCTCCTGAAGCCGCCCAGCCAGCCAGCGCGGGTGACATCACCGACCACCCTTCCCCGCCAGCCCCCTCCCCCCTCTCTTTTCCCCCTCCTCTTCCTTCCCTCACCCCTCCCCTCCTCCCGCTGCCTTTTGTCCGGGCCCCGAGCTGCTCGGGGGGGCCCCCCCCACGCCCCTCCCCGCCCATCTGCGAGGGAGGAGACTCCGTCAGTGACTTCATTGAGTAGGTTCTTGGGATTGGGGTCGGATCCTCCCCTGAGAGAGGAACTGATTGCCTTCCGGGCCCTCACAGACAATCACACCTGTCACAGGTACACACGCTGCCACTCACGAGCACACGATCGCACTGCCAGCCTCACTGCCACACACCGTCACTCACAATCAGCCAGGCACTGCCGCACCTGAAAGCAGGTGGCAGCTGGACCCCATCCTTTCGTGCCACACCTGAGGATCGAGTCTGACTCCTGCTGTGCCAGTCAGGCCTGGCTGGGCAAGTGCCTCTGGGATTCCGAGGCGGTGGCTTCCAGAGCTGCAGCGGTCCCCGCGGGCTCCCGTGGAGCAGCCAGAGGTGAGGGGCTTGGCTGGGCATGTTTAAGCGCACAGTGCTCTCCTGCCCACCCCCAGCAGCACCCCCACTCCAGGAGGCACGAGGAGCTTTCCGGAGCTTCCCACACTTCTGGGGAGAAGACTTCTTAGCCAGCTTGATGTTTAAAATTCAGCTGGAGCCCTTAAAACTTCGAGCGTGGACGCTGAATGGGTTTGTAAAGTTTCGGTAAGTCCCTCCTGAGAAAGGCGCTCACACCCATTCCAAATCAGACTCTCCCATCGGCCAGCTCCCTCCATTGCCCACCTGCTCCCTTCATCCCATCCTCATTTCAGAGCCCGTTAAAGTCAAGATTCCCATTTCTACCTCACCCTGCATTCCTTCACATGGCAAACTTGTCAGGCAGCCATTGTCCATCTGCATCTCCTTCCATGTTTCAACTGTCTGTCTCTCCCTTTTAACCCTGTCAGGCCCCATTTTTCACTTGAGCCATTTCCATGCCGTCCTCATAGTCCTCTATCAGTATTTCATTTTCTGCATCGACCATCTCCCCTTGTTCTACCCCTGCCATTCCTCCCCATTTTTCACCCCTGCCCCTACATTAACATCCTCTCCATTTTTCTCCATCAAAGGCAGTGCCATGCCATGGGGGTTCCTTTGTCATTTCAGCACATGGCTTGTGGGTAATGGAAGGCAGGAAAAAAGGGAGGGAAGGAGAAGGAATAAAAAGAAGCAGTTTCTGAGAGCTTGCTCTGTGTGTGTGTATGTGTGTGTGAAGGTTTGAGAATTATGGGGTCCAGAGCAGCTAGCAGGTGGGTGCCAGAGAAGAAGCTGGCTGAGTGAATAGGTAATGCAGGGACAAGAGAAGGGTGGGTGGAGTAAGTACCCATTGCCTGGAAGCTGCTAGAGCTCTCTGGGGTACCCTTTTAGTATGCTAGGGTTCCTTCCGAATCCCAAAGGAAACAAAGTGTGGGCTGAGGCAGAGATGGCAGGCCACCACCACCACTACCCCCCACTCCCTCAATCCAGCTTAGACGGATTTTACTGCTGCTTCCGAAAATGGCTGCCCTCCCCCAGATGCTCTTTCTTCTTTGCCTCCCCCAACCCCAGCCTCCCCCACCAGGCGTGACATGCTGGTGGGGATGATGGGGGAGTACCCAACTTTAATGGAGCCTTCTCTTCGTCAGAGTGAGGTGACTCCCAGAGCCATGAGTCAACATAGCCACCTGCAACAGGCCCTGTGGGGGCAGGAACTAGGACCATTGTCCCCGCCTACCTAGAGACACAGAGGGCCTCCCCTTACCTAGTTACAGCTCTGACTCCTGCTAGGGCATCCTCATACACCCCACTGCTCTGAAGCAGCTAGAGGCAGGAAGATAGGCCCAAGATGTGGCTACCAGCCCAGGATATTGCTAGAAAGACTCTGGTTTCTCCCAGCTTTGTCAGGAGTTGGCCAAATCTCAGAAGAGCTTCTGGCCATTTCCCCCAGGTAACTCTAGCTAAAGGAAAGTCCCCCCTCCTTTTATATCTACCACCTACACATGGGTAGAAAGATGGACAAATGGAAGAATTAGAACCCTATCCTCTGTCTTACACACCAAATAACCTAGCACCTAACCTGGAAAAGACCATCACAGAAGTGTGGGTCTGGCACTAAGCCAGATCCTGAGCCACTGGTGAGGAAGGGGGTCAAGTCAGAGAGAGACTTGTAGGGAAGGTATTAAGGAAATGGTGCTTAATGCCCAGCTGTCTCCTAACAGCTAGGGGTTTAAAAGATCTGACCCCCTGGGATGCTTTTATTCATCAACACTGGTGTGTAGGCAACACAGACATGGCTTCACACAGTTTTGTGTGAAGACACTGGGAGATGAGTGAAGGGATCTGTTACCCTGGTTAGAGGAAAGACCTTGTCACCCTCTCTGTAGATGAAGGAGTTAGAAGTAGCAGTTTTCAAAGGCTGTGAGTCATGCTGTGATCTGAGTCACACGTGAGGGGTAGGTTGAGGGCAGCCTAAGAAGGCCTAGGGTCACCAGTGGCAGAGAGGACTCCAGGCATCCACACCCTCACTGAGTCTGGCTGACCAGGACAGTTGGATGAAATCCCAGGTCTGTCCCCAGTCCTGGGCCATTGCCCTAACTGCCCTCAGCCTGGGCACCATGCCTGAAGCATGGCGTAGGAGACCATGATGCTCGAGTGACCTCACTCAGTCCACTGATCTTCACCAGCTTCTGTGTGTGAACCTGTCAGTCCATGGTTGAGCCTAACTCAGCAGGGCCTCTCAGGGTCCTCAGAGTGACCCAAGGAAGTGGACTACAACCTCTAGCTTCCTGCTGGGAAAACCCAGGAACTGAGGAAGAATCCCAGAATCTTGGAATGTCAGAGCTAGAAGAGATCATCTAGTCCATCCTTTTCATTTTACAGATGGGGAGACAGAGGCTCAGAGAACAGGCATGACCTGCTGAAGGTCACACAGTGAGTCTTTTAGGGACTGTAGTATCGTCAGGAGGCAAGGCTAAGGCAGGAGGGGAGCAGGAGCTGGGGCATCAGGGATTTTTTCCCTGCATTTCTTTCAGAAACAAGGAGACCAGTGCCGGTCCAGTGGCTGTGATGGGAAAGGATTATTACAAGATTCTTGGAATCCCTTCGGGAGCCAATGAGGATGAGATCAAGAAAGCCTATCGGAAGATGGCCTTGAAGTATCACCCAGACAAGAACAAAGAGCCCAACGCTGAGGAGAAGTTTAAGGAGATTGCAGAGGCCTATGATGTGCTGAGTGACCCTAAGAAACGTGGCCTGTATGACCAGTATGGGGAGGAAGGTAAGAGGGCAGTGCTCCAGCCTGATGCTGAAGCCCTGTCCCTGTCTGGGGTCTGGGGTGAACCAGTAATCACAGTAAGGAACTGGAGGCTGAAGAGGGGGTGAGTGAGGCAGAAGAGACCATCCCACTAGCAAGTCTTACCACATTTCTCTCCCCTCTCTCTGTCCCCCTTCCTCCTCAAGTTCAGGCCTTAGAGAGGTTTGATTAGGTGCTTAGAGCTAGAGGCCTTCCCCTTTTTCCCAGCCTTATTAGTCCTGTCCCAAATCCCTGCTGCTTCATTGGCTGCTGGGGTGAGGGAGTGTGGGGCTCCCAAAGGACAGGACATTTACACCCATCAACATATAAATTTGGCCCTTAAGTGGCCTGGGAATTAACCACTGGAGCTCTGGGCAAGAGAAATAGTTGCCTCCCTGCCTGTCACATTTCAGAAAGCAGAATAGAGAGGTAGAGTTTTGCCTCTTCCAGAGGAAGTGGCAAAGATCCAAGAGTGGAAAAGGAACTGCTGCTGGCATCACACCCCCTCCCCGGGGTAGCTGGTGGCCACGCACAGGGCAGCAGGAAAGGTCCAAATAAAGCCTCTGAGAGGGTGGCCCCTCCCAGCACATCCCACGGGCATGATGTAGCTGCTAATTCTGGGCCTACCCCTCAGGGCCGCCTGCCATCCGCCAGCCACAAGCACCTGTCAGGCTATATTAAGAGACATTGTCACAGCTGAGGACTCTCCTTCCCGAGAGGAACTGTCCTTACTCCCTAATGGCATTCCCCCTTTCTTTAGCATTCTCCTCTGCCTCCTCACCCTCCTAAAAATTAAATGGGTTAATGATATGTACTGTTCTAATGCCAAGTAAGTGCTCAAAAGGATTTTTCCCTTCTCCTTCCTTCCTTCTCTGCTCACCCTCTGTGCACCCTAGTCCTCCAGCTCCCACTCCTTATTTTCTAATTCTTTCCACTCCCCCCCTGCTTACCTCTTAAATTTGCCAACTCCCAGATTCACTAGGCATCTGCTAGAATGCCCAGTATCCTTCCAACTGAGAACTTTTTCTCTTTGGGGCTGAGAAAGGAGGGGTGGGGAATAGCGAGGCCATGCAGACACCATGCCACCATGTGACCTGTCTAGGAATTGCACACATTCCTCCCCTGGGGCTCACCTTTGTTTAGGAAGAAAAGTGAGAGCCGAGAGAGCTCCACAAAAACTTCACAGGTCCTGCTTTACCAAGCATAAGGGAAAGGCATAAGCAAACAGAGTTGGGTGCAAACCCCAGACTAAAGGGCTTCTGCGGATGCAGCACAGCTGTAAGTGAACCTCCAGGGCCTTGGGTAGAGAAGCAACCTTGTAAATGTTTATATTTCTGTCTACCCTGCTTCCCTCCCCAACAGCCAGTGAGATCAAATGTCCACACAGATTCAGGGAACAGCCCTGGCTGAGGACAGGTTGTTCCGGGCTTAAAAAGGGGCTGGCCATGTATAACAGGAATCCCTACAGGGAGATATTATCGCCTCCTGTCATCAGTCCAACCTCCCTCTTCCTCTGTCTTCTTGAACTTACATGATAACAAGTCCCTTCCCAAGACCCTCCATAGAAGAAATAGACCCTGGTTCTTGGGGGAACGGTGAAAGGGCAGCTTAACTGCCTGCCATTTGGCCTCTAGGGAAACTCAGATCTGCCCAGTGGGTTTTGGAAACAAGAGACCAATTGAGTAGGTTCAGACTTCCCAGGCCAAGTGGAGTTCTTGAAGGAAGACCTCAAAGAAGAGAGCCTCTTCCCCCAGCCTGAGTTCTACTCCTAAGCCTACAAATTCTGGATCAGTTCTCAGTGTTAATAATGTACTCTTATTTCCCCTTCATCCGTCCCTCTTATACTCCCATGAAGGCTGCCTCTGGGAACCTGAGCCCCTGAGACAACTGGGCTCTTGACGTGTCAGCCCATTTGTACACTGTGACAGTCCAAACCCATTGTGAAATAGCTTCTCGTCTTCCTTCTAATTTCCCATTTGGACAGAAGTCAGAGGACAGGGAAATACTGCAGAATTAAGAATCAGCTTCCTTTCTGGCCTGTGTTATGACAGGCCACTTACAACCTCCCCCCTCCCCCCACTCAAATCCTACGTGATTGTTTCTTGCCCTGTATTTCTCTAGAAAGATTTGGGAGCCGGGTATGACTTTTAATGTGATCCTGGGCCAGCGGATCAACTATTTGGTTAAGAAGTCTCTAGGCATGTTGTTGTTAGGTGCTGTCCAGTGAGTGTGACTCACAGTAACCCTATGAACAACATGGAAAAGATGACAGACTGGAGGTCACATCTCTACGTTCTCTGTAGGCTTTTCTGATAATTGGGGTCCTCAGTCTCTTTGAACTCAAGACATCTGGATACTGGGCTAGCTTTAGCTCAGCAGGTTCCTGGACAAAAGCATCTTGTTGGAGACCCATGGGCACTATCCAGCAGCCCTTGGGGGGAAAAAGGAAAATGGAAGGGAAAAGATATTTGTTATTATTAAATATGTAATTAAGAGGAGAAATTAATCCTGCCAGTGGCATCACTTCCTTTGTCATCCTGACCTCTCGGGTAATTTGTCGAGGAGAAGAGACTGTGGAGCTAGCCTGCGCCGTACATACTGCCCTAACCTCTCCTCCCTCCAGGTCTGAAGACCGGCGGTGGTTCCGCAGGCGGCTCCAGTGGCTCCTTTCACTACACCTTTCACGGGGACCCCCACGCCACCTTTGCGTCCTTCTTTGGTGGTTCCAACCCCTTCGATATCTTCTTTGCCAGCAGTCGCTCCACTCGGCCCTTCAGTGGCTTTGATCCCGATGACATGGATGTGGATGAAGATGAGGACCCATTTGGTGCCTTCGGCCGCTTTGGCTTCAATGGGCTGAGTAGGGGTCCGAGGCGAGCCCCAGAGCCACTGTACCCTCGACGCAAGGTGCAGGACCCGCCGGTCGTACACGAGCTGCGGGTGTCCCTGGAGGAGATCTACCACGGCTCCACCAAGCGCATGAAGATCACGAGGAGACGCCTCAACCCGGACGGGCGAACTGTGCGCACCGAGGACAAGATCCTGCATATTGTCATCAAGCGCGGTTGGAAGGAAGGCACCAAGATCACCTTCCCCAAAGAGGGGGACGCCACACCCGACAATATCCCTGCTGACATCGTTTTTGTCCTCAAAGACAAGCCTCACGCACACTTCCGCCGAGATGGCACCAACGTGCTCTACAGTGCCCTGATCAGCCTCAAAGAGGTGAGGTTTGGGAGACTGGGGACCGGGGAGGGGGCGCATGGGCGTATGTGCGCGTGCATGCACGTGCTCACGTGTTCTGGGGGAGATGATGGGAGATTGTTCCCACCAGCTGGGCTATTCTTTCCCACATCAATCATTTTCCTCTCTTCCCACTCTGCTCCCACGTCTTCCTCACGTTCCCTCATTTCCCCCCACCAGGCACTATGTGGCTGCACGGTGAACATTCCCACCATCGATGGCCGAGTGATCCCTTTGCCCTGCAATGATGTCATCAAGCCAGGCACCGTGAAGAGACTCCGTGGGGAGGGGCTTCCCTTCCCGAAGGTGCCCACCCAGCGCGGGGATCTCATTGTTGAGTTCAAAGTTCGATTCCCAGACAGATTAACACCACAGACAAGACAGATCCTTAAGCAGCACCTCCCCTGTTCCTAGGCTTTACCCAGTCAGCCCAGAGTCTACCACAGCAATACCCCCTATTACCCTCACTCAGTGTGGCCCAGCTCAATGTCCACAGGACATGGACAACATTTACTAAATGCAAAAAAAAAAATAGGCCACTGGTTTTCAGGAAAATGTTTCTTGTCCTTGACCCTCCATACAGCTGGGCTGCCTTCGGAGAGTGGGGGCAGTAGGGAGAGCTGGCCCAGTGCAAGGGTCAATTTTCATGTCACTAGTTATGAATCCAGTTCCCACTCAAGTGGCTGGAGAGTGACCTGAGTGCTACTTGAAGCTAGAGCTTCCTTGTCCACGCCTGTAAATAGCATGTCCTCCTTCCTCTCTCAGCTTTGCTGATAACTTTCCTCTCCCTTCTCTGGCCTCCTAACAGAGGAGGAAGAGAATAGAAAGGATACAGCTTTACCACCTCCACCCAAGGACCGCAGTGTCCACACTCAGAGCGCCAAGTTACCATACCCATATTCACGCATCCGAACCACACACCAAGAGCTGTCTCTAACTCTCTAGGGTTGAGATAGGAAGGGAAGATCACAAGACAGCCCCCCAGGAATAGGACCCTTGAGCACGAGACACTTTTCATTCGGGGCAAGGAGCTGAACAAGGCCCTCAGCAGCCTCCCGATAGCTCTGCCTGCACACCCCAGAGCAGGACAGTCTGTCCTCCTTACTGCTCTGGGTGTGTGCAAAGGCAGGGGGTGGAGGGGAGCACTTGCTGTCTTAAGGCTAAGAGATAGGAAGCAGTGTCCACCACCCAGTCCTCATCAGGGAGGGAAAGGGCTTTGGGGGCAGGCAGCAGCTATTCTCCATCAAGAGATTCAGGGTCACAGGTTTCTTCCCACACCTCTGAACTCAGGGCCTTGCCACCCTCAAACTTCCAAATCCCACTTTTGTGATATGTGAAGCTACTTATTTCTTATCCATCCTGGAGGCTGTGTGGGGACTGTCCAGCCCTTTTATGCCTATGTAACCCCACCCCATCCCCACAGTTATGCAAAGGTCAATTAGTGAAGGAGCTGGGAGAAAGACTGGTTCATCTGGTTACTGGGATGGGGTCTTTAGATTTTCTCACTTTGACAAGCCCTTGAATGTTTTTATAGTAGTTTTTTTGTATTTTTTTGTAATGACAGTATTATGGGGGGGAAATAAAGTATTTTAAAAATAGGACATCTGAGCAAGAGTAATGAACCTTGGATGAGGGTGGGGGTGTGCTGTCATGTCAATTTCCATCAAGGTCCATGGTCACCTCTGAATAGCAGGCCCATATAGATAAAGCAGACTCCTTTCCTTCCCTGAAGTTCAGGCTCCCAGAATTCCATATACATACACCTTAAACAGTACAAATGGAAGACTGCATCAGTTGGTTATTAGAACAAAGATATGGAAAGAATAAATAAACTTGGTTACAAAAAACAGAGACCATCTTCTTCAAAGAATATGGTAGCATGAAAATGGATATAGATTTTGAGACAAAAATGGATTGAAATCTTCCCTGGAGAGAAATTTTCTCCTAAGAAAGGATAGCGTTTTCTTGCTGACCAGAAGAGACACACCTCCAAGAACAGGATCTGATAGAACAGACACAGTGACTTTAATTACCTAAACTCCTTGGTCCATGTTGGCAGAAGTAGCTTGGGATACAGGTTACTTAGGAGGCTGTAAACTCAATTTCTGATTCTTGACTTTCACTGTATTCTAGTAATATCTGGCCTGGCCTCTGACCCAATGCAGAGTCAACTCAGGACCTCCTGCCTGATCTGACACTTGTCACTCACCTTGCATCTAAGTAGAAAGGATTTATTGTAGTCAAAAGAAGACCCATCTGAGGGCTCTGCTAGGTCTAATGTTCCTCATAATGCAGACTTTCCTTCTTTCATGAAGTTCACACTGAGTGCCCAGATTCTTCTCCAAGATCCGGGCCATGATTGACACACTCCTAGTTCAGGGTCCCCACTGCCATGAAGAAGTCTCTACCTTCAGCTGACTTGTGCTCCATACTGAGGATGACATGGACTTGGCTGTTTTCAGGGAAACTTCCTAGTCTTTAACTTTTTTCTAAGGAAAAACGTGGTAAGGAGTACCCGTGGTGGACAGTGTTGGCTGGAGCTTCCCGACTAAAACAAACCTGGAAGTAGGAGCGGCATCCACTTCCGAAATGGCTTTCCTCCAGAAACTCTATGTACAAACAAAGCTCAGGCCTTTCGTTCATAGGGTCGCTATGAGTCGTCTACGACTCAGTGGCACCTAACAACAATAACAACGACGACATAGAGATACGTTGGCCTAGTGGGAAGAATGTTATGCTACCAAGCTGAAGGTGGGTGATTTTAATCTGCGGCCCTCAGGCCATGTTCAAATTGTTTTCCTGTCAAAGATTCTTCTAAGTGGTATAGCACTGGTCTGTGCGTTGCTGTACAGAGGAGGTAACTCATGGTTGCTGTGATGCTGAACACTGGGACACTGATGTGCCAAACGTGGTAATAGTTACCCATGGTAGACAGTGTTTGCTGGCGCTTCCCAACTAAAACCAGCCTGGAAGCAGGAGCGGCATCCACTTCTGAAATGGACTTGCCTCCAGAAACTCTGTGTACGAACAGTGCTCAGGCCTTTTGTTCATAGGGTCACCATGAGTTGTCTACGACTCAACGGCACCTAACAACAACAACAACAGTTAGAAGACATTGATTCTTCTTTGGTCTTCCTTATTCATTATCCAACTTCCAGATGCATAAGAAATTACTGAAATAACATATCAGATAAGGGACTTATATCCAGAATTTATGAAATACTTGAGCACCACAACAAGATAAAGGTAAATAATCCAATAGAAAAATGGGC
>NW_006399982.1:4124494-4131559 GCF_000299155.1 Elephantulus edwardii
AAAATATAATTATAGAAAAAAAAAGAACAGGAACTAGGCAAGGATGCCCACTATCACCTCTTAAAAAAAAAAAAGAAATTACTGAAAATACCATGGTTTGCATCAGGTGCACTTTAGTCTTTAAACGGACATAGTTGTTCTTTAGCATTTTGGAGAGGTCCTTGATATGAGATTTCCCCTGTGAACATATCTTCTGATTTATTAGCCATTGTTACCATGGATCTACACCATTGTAGAGCTAAGGAAAGTGAAACGGTTGACAACGTCAATCTTTTTTCCATCTACTATGAAGTCAGTTTGAAGACTAAGGTGTGTCTGATTCAGGCCATGGTCTTTTTAATCATTGGCTTTGCATTTGAAAGCTGGGCAATGAACAAAAAATGACTTAAAAAAGAATTGATGCCTTTGAGTTGTGGTGTTGAAGAAGAGTACTCAATATCCCATAGACTACCAAAAGAACAGATGAGTCTTGGGAAAAGTGCAGCCAGAGTGCTTCTTGGAGGCAAGGATAGTGATGTCTGGTCTTATATTGAGCACGCTGCTAGGAGAGGCTAGTCCTTGGAAAGGTGGAGAGTCAGCAAAAGAGAGGAAGACCTTCAACGAGATGGGCTGACTCAGTGACTGCCACATGGGCTCAAGAGTGTCAGAGGTGATAAGGATGGAACAGGATAGGACAGGGTTCAGCTCTGTTGTTCACAGGGTCACTGTGAGTTGTACTTAACAGCACCTAACAACGACAGCATCAACATCTGATGTTGCCTACTGGTCCAGTGGGAAGGATTTTTATTTTCTTGATCTTGAAATGTAATCCATTTTGAAGACTGTAGTCTTTGATCTGGAGTAAATGCTTCAAGTCTTCTTCACTTTCTACAAGTAAAGTTGTGTCATCTGAATGACATGGATTGTTGATGAATCTTCCTCAAATCCTGATGTCACATACCTCTTCATATTGTCCAGCTTCTCAAATTATTTGCTTAGCAGAGAACTTGAATAGATATGGAGAAAGGCTAAACCACACAGTGTTTCTTGTTCTTTCCGGATAACAGCTTCTTGGTCCATGTATAGGTTTCTCATAAGCACAATTAAGTATTCTGGAATTTCCATTCTTCTCAATGTTAGCCATTATTTGTTACAATCCACATATTCAAATGTCTTTGCATAGTCAATGAAACACAAGTAAACAGTCTTCTTGTTGTATTCTCTGATTTCGGCTGACATCAGCAATCTCTCTTTGTTCCATAGCCTCCTCTGAAACCAGCTTGATTTTCTGGTAGTTCCCTAATGGGGATGGACTGCTCCAGCAGTTTTAAAATAATTTTCAGCAAGATTTTACTTGCATGTAATAGTAAGGATATTGCTACCGTCGGGTAAATGCCCTGGTTTCAGTCTCCCTTTCTTGGACAAAGAATTGAAGTTATTCAGATACAGAAAGACTAAAGATAACCCAGTGATGTTCACTCTCCCAAACATTATGTCCCTTTCCAAGGACTGGCCCCTCCTTGCAACATGCCCAAAGTATGTCAGACGAAGCTTCAGAATCCTTGCCTCCAAGGAACAGTCTGGTTTCACCCTCTCCAGGATGAACCTGTTTGTCCTCCTAGCAGTCCATGGTATGTATAGTCAATACTCTTCTCCAGCACCACAGCTCAAAGGCATCAATTCTCTTTCTATCATCCCCAGTCTCTGTCCAGCTCTCCAATGCATAACACAAAATTGCAAAACTACAGCCTGGATCAAGCATACCCTTAATCTCCAGCCTGATATCGCTGCTCTTCAGTACTCTGGAGGGGTCCCTCACAGCTAACTTTCCCAATGCATTTTGTCTCTTGATTTCCTGGCTGCTGGTACTAAGAGTGTTGACTGTGGAGCCAAGCAAACTAAAACTGTTTAACTATCTCAATCTCTTCACCATCCATACTGATGCTGCCAATTGGCCCAGTGCTGAGAATCTGTATTCTTTATGTTGATCTTCAATCTGTATTGAAGGCTGCAGTCCTTGACCTTCTGTAGCAAGCACTTCAGGTTCTCCTCAGTTTCAGCAAGCAGGGTTGTGTCATCTGCATAATGCAAATTGTTGATGAACCTTCCACCAATCCTGATGCCACATTCATCCTCGTACAGCCCAGTGTCCAGGATGATCTGTTCTGCATACAGATTGAAAAGGTATGGAGACAGAATACATTCCTGGCGGACCCCCGTCCCACTTCTGAATCATGCAATGTCTCTTTGCTCTGTTCTGATCACTGCCTCCTGGTCAAGTATAGGTTTCGCATAAGAATGATCAAATGTTCTGGGATTCCCATTCTTCTCAGAGTCAGCCATAGCTTGTTGTGATCCACAGTCAAAAGCCTTTGTATATTCAATGAAGCACAGGTAGACATTCCTCTGATACTCTGTGCTTTCTGCCAAGATCCATCTAACATTAGCTATAATATCCCTAGTACCATGACCTCTTCTAAACACAGCCTGCACATCAGGCAGTTCTCTGTTGACGTGATAGTATGAAGAGAAAAATGATGGTGTTCTTCTTCAATAGGGATTGGCCTAAATACAAATCAGGTGAACTTGAAGTTTGGCCCTAAATGGGACTTCATAATACAATCTTACAATTAGACCTCTTCTGTAAAGAGCAAGAGAAATGGAATGAGATCTCTTGTGTCCAAGTCTTCATGTATTTATAGGATTCCCTGACCTCTGTGTCAAGTGCTTTCTACAGGTGTCCTAAGGATAAACTAACCTCCAAAGTATCTGGCGCCTAGTGCTCCCCAAGATAAAAACCCAGCAACATTTAGATGTTGCGTAGTAGAGGTTCTCCAGAAGTTGACTAGCATAGATTCAGACTCAGGTGAAGGCAGGATAGTATTAGATACACATTTTATCAATCAGTCAGCTCCCAACACATACTGGAAGCTCTAACACAAAGCCTTAGGTCCATAAAGCGACCGTTCTGGTGGCAGCCATCTCAGTTTGTAACAACCTGGACTTGGAGGAGAGGAACAAGGATCACCAAAAAGCTAACATAACTGGGCTTGCCATTGCAGCTCACATTGGTCCCAGAAAGACAGCTGGACAAGGCAACTAACAGGATCGTTCAGGTCCCAAGTAACCTGTTGTAACTGTGGGTGACACATAAAGTGAGAATGTATAAAGGGGCCCCTCTCTCAAGACAAAGAGCTGGAAGGGGAATCTTCTCCCACTTGCTTTCAATGCAGGACCCCAGGACACCTGGCCTGTGACTGCATAAAGCAGATCATGGTGGCCACTGAAGGCTATGACTGATGATGGGGTCCAGGTTCCCACTTTCCCACTGGCAACATTGTGGAAATTCATCTTGAGGAGCTGGTGGTGGGAATGCACTGTCATTGCTGGTAAGTCCATGTGTTTCCTAACGGGCATCGGGGTCATTCATTCTGTTGAATCTTTGGGGACCTTCTTCTCCTCCCTCCTCACGGTTGTGGGCATCAACAGATTGCCTACAAAAAGGTATCTAACCTCAGGACTAGCCATCTCATAGAAAGATTTTCTGGTTTTCTTCAATAGCTTTCAATAGTCCCAGAAGCTCCAACACCACTAATGGGGTGGAACTGTCCAAATAAAAACTAAAAGTTTTTGCTCCTGAAGTTCTCATCATAGTCCAGAAATAGCTCTGAGAGCACTAAACATACCTCCTAAATTCCAAAATGTGAACTCAGAAGTTCAGACATGTGCACAAGTCAATTAATGCCACCAAGATCAAACCCAAAGAAATAAAACCAGGGGATTATGTACTGATTCAAGATTAGAAGCAAAGAGGATCATAGCAACAAATGAGATTGCTGGGGCAGGGCCCTAAAGAAGGGCTTCCAGCAGTACTCTAAAGAAGGGCTTCCAGCAGTACTCTAACCTCACTAAAAGTCTGTGGTATTAATGCATGGAAATATATGTCCAGGGTTAAAGGTCAAGTGAAACCTCAGACTGTCCCAAAGGACCATCTGCCAGAACTTAAAAGAAGTTAAAGGACTACCAGACTTTAACTGACTTGAAATTCCTCTTCTCAAAGAAAGAGATAACCAAGTTTTAGATTTATGGAAAATGGGTTTGTAGCCAGATGCTGGTGTTTGTTATAACAATCTTTCTCTCTTTTAGAAAAGGGAAAAGGTTTTTCTCTTGGCAAGATTCCTTATCAAAACTGAAGCAAAAAAAAAAACTGAAGCCTCTATTCTGTAGTCTATAGCTAGAAATGATTCATTTTAGCACACAGATGCGAGGTATTTCAGGACATGCTGTTGACCTCCTTTAAGGCGAGCCACAGCGCCTTGCTCTACTAATGACAAGCATGCCAGAGGAGTCATGAGGAGCCGGGTGTAAAGGTGAAAGGAAAGACAGTTTTATTAGAAGAGATACATTTTAGAGAGACAGATTATTTTGTAAAAGCAAAGATACAGAGAAGGATCCCATGGACATGAGTTACAGGCTAATATAGCTGGTTTGCTTCTTCATTTATATATGCCTCTGGTCTTGAGCTAATGGGACGATGTCTCTCAGGAGTGCTCAAAATTTGATGAGCAGTTTTTACTTCAGTCCATTGTGCCCGATGTCACTGGCCCCGTGATGAACTTCTCATGTGCCTAAGTCACAAGCAACTCGACGGCATATAACAACAAATCACTACTCGGGCAACTCTGGGGACAGATTGTGAGCCACCTGGGGCCAATGCTATTGGTTTCCGGCTTTCAAGTGGGTAAGACTTGGTCTTTGACACTTTGTTTGACCTTTGACTTCGGTGGTGTAGTAGGTCTATTGCTCAAAATGGCTTTCCTGGACCACTAGCTTTGGCTGCTACATGGCCAGGTGAGAAGATGCAAATAGAATGGATACATCCTAAGCTGCACCATATTGAAGGCAAGACCCAAACTGCTACCCTTAGTTCCCCTGAGGGTATGGTCCATACCCTGAGGCTCCTATAAAAAAGACTGCATCTGGACATTTGCCTTTTCCATTCACCTGGGACAATGCTTCTAACCTGATCAAGCAGCTTCAAGTCCACCTGTCCTGCAAGCACATGACCTGCCTAAATCATCAACCCTGTGTGATCCATGGCTTCCCTGAGCCTGACACGCAATATGAGATACAGCTGACTTTGGGATTGCTACACCACAGAACTAGAGCTAAGAGCCTTCGCCCAAGTTTGTTGGAGGACTGGGGAGTAGAGAGGTGGGTGGAGATGCCTTAATTGACAGAATTAAGAATTTTGTCACACTGACCTAGAACCACAAGGTTGAGAGCATACAAGTCCACTTGGGAAGCTGTCCTGACTGAGAGATTTTATCTTGTTGCCAGCCTGAATTGTAACCTGTTAACTTCCTGTTTCTGTGAAGTCTGCATAGCTATTGCAACACATTTTAGACCAACAAGGCAGTGAGCTTGGTGCTGAAATTAGTATAAAGAGATTAAGTGTAAGGGGCATATCCAATCTCATGTGAATTAGTTTTGTATTGTGGATGTTGCTGACAAGGGCAGTTCCTCCTTGTGGAATTAATAGAGGTCATATACAGCCATCTTCATCCCACCCTTACCTTCTTTTGTTTTTACACATCTTCTTTTTGCCCGTAACATGAGTTTTGTCTGGTTTTAGCTACTTTCATGGGCTTAACACGAGGGTTGTGTTTTCCTCTCTTATCTCTGTTCTAACATTCCACCCAGTTTTTACTCATTTTGTTTTATTTACCTAATTCTGACCCTACCAGTATTATTCAGTAATTTCTACATTATGTTGGATCCTATTTTGGGGGGAATGGGTTCTATCAGTTGGCCAGATCACTGTCTTCCAAATTTCTTAGCATAGACTACAGCGAGCATGTCCAGGGCATCCCTATTTCAACTAACAGATAGATTATGCAAATCAGTAGACCTACACAGCTGGCCTCCAAGAGGGCACCTTTCCCACAAGAGCTTGGGTTTTCCACTTTCAAGATGGCTGCCCCTAGAAGATCTTCCAGGGGTTGCTCCCATGACACCTGAATGCTTTTAGCTGAGTTAAAGACTGTGAAGAGGTCACACCTGGGGATGCATCATTTAGGGTCTGTTCCCTGAGCCTCCATTAGCTGAATGCTGGCCTTTTCAGTCTGAACTGTCTCAGAGAAAAATATGTTGACTCAGTATATCATATAAAGAGGAAAATGAAATGAGAAAATAGGAAATGAAACATGCTAAAACCAGAGTTCTCTTTATCTCTTCACGACTCATTACTTTTTCCCACAACTGGGTGAAGTGATGACTGTAGTTAAGTGAACCGACACACATACAGTGGCAATTTACCAAAACAAGTAAAAAAGGTTTATTAAGCTGATAAAGCAGAGAGGCATAGCTAGTGAAAGGTGGACCTTGCAAATGAGTCAATAGAAAAAGAAAAGGGAAAACGGATAAAGGACACCTGGAAAGAAAAGGGAAAGGTGTGAATCTAAACCTCACAGCATGCTGTCATCAGAAAAGGAGAGAAGAGGAGAAAGTAATCCCCCAGGTCAGCACTAATTTTACTGACTTTCCATTTTTTGAGACGTGGTCATAGGCCAGCCCCATCTAAGGACTTGTGTGATGAGATGGGGAGGGGCCTACTTGCTAGTGTAAACAAAAGTTATACATTTCCCCCCCCCTTCCTATTCATTGATAGGGAGCCCTGATGGGCTAGCGTTAAGGAGCTGTGCTGCAAATCTCAAAGGCATGTGGTTCAAATGCACCAGCTTCTCTGTTGGGAGAAGAATGAGCAATCTCCTCTCATGATTAATTGCCTCTGAAAACTCACTGGAGGGTCAGCTATGAGTCAATGCCAAATCAATGGCATACAACACCACCACTCCTTGAAAAGGGGTTCTTTGATGTCACAAAGCCTTATGTTAACAGAAAGGTAATAATGCTTAGCTATAGCTTGTAGGTTGGAGAGCCAAATACAACCATCAACAGAGGATTTCAACTTGATAAAGCGATCTGCCTCAAGGAGTTGGAAACAACCTAAGTGCCCATCAACAAACGAATGGCTAGAGAAGCTGTGGTATATTCGCACAATGGAATACTATGCTGCATTAAAAA
>NW_006399982.1:4132899-4141181 GCF_000299155.1 Elephantulus edwardii
TTCATTGTTATACAATATGCCCCCAACCCCAGTACTCTCTGCTATGCAGCTTTCATTCTGGACTCTTGTCATGACAATAATACCTAATCATATATTCCTCCTAAACAGTTCTCTCTCTCATCTGTTTCAATGCAATATACGTTACTTATCTCCTCTTAGGTTCCCCCCAACCATGATGTCAGTCCTGTTTTACAACAGTGGCACTATGCAGTATTTGTCCTTTTGTGACTGAGATATCTCACTCAGCATAAGGTCCTCCAGGCTCACCCATTTTGAATAATAATGCATGACTTCCTTGTTTTTTAAATCAGCGTAGTATTCCATTGTGTGAATATACCACAGCTTCTCTATCCATTCATTTGTTAATGGGCACTTGGGTTGTTTCCAACTTTTTACCATTGTAAACAAAGCCGCAATAAACATGAGTGTTCCTCTATCTGCTTGTGGCAGTTCTAGCTTCTTCAGGGTATATTCCCAGTAGTGGAATTGCTGGGTCAAATGGTATTTCTATTTCCAACTTTCTAAGGAAGCACGATACAGCCTTCCATAGTGGTTACACCATTTTACACTCCCACCAACAGTGAATAAGGGTTCCCGTTTCTCTGCAACCTCGCCAGCCTTTGTTGTTTGTTATTCTGTTAAATTTTGCTATTCTTACTGAGGTGAGACACTATCTCATAGCTGTTTTGATTTGCATCTCTCTTAGAGCTGGGGATTTTGAACATTTCTTCATGTGCTTTTTGGTCATCTGAATGTCTTCTTTGGTGAAGTGTCTGTTCATTTCCTGTGCCCATTTTTCAACTGGGTTGTTTACCTTAATTGTGTTGTAGTGGCTTTCTTCCCTGTTGCAGGAAGGTTCCACAGGCATCAGAAGAGCCTCCTTTCAGTTTCCATTGTGAATTTAAATCCTCAACTCTTGACTAGAGGAAAGGAAGCCAACTTCGATCTGAAGATGATGCCCAAAATACAAGAGCTCCACGAGGTAGCATGAAGGCTACACTTGGGCCCCACCACAGGAGCAGGCCCTGTCCTTAGAACATGTTACAAGTTACAACCCAGTGAGGAAAGTGCTGTGATGGAGGAAGAAGGACATCTATCTTAATCTGGTAGCATCAAGGAAGACATTCCAGAGACATTTCTTTCACTGTAACAGGAACGAAAGAAAGGAGGGGGGTTGGCATGTAGAAGTTTTTCAGGATGAAAAATTCCCATCTAATGATTTAATGGAAAAAATTAAGGCACCAGGAATTGATGGTGTACCAATGTTTTGACAAAAAGATGCAGCCCTAGGCAACATGCTTACTAGGCTATGCCAAGAAAGTCAGAAGCTCGCTACCTAGCCAGCTAACTGAAAGAGAGGAATATTTGTCCCATTTAAAAAAGTTGTCAATTATTTCATCTTACTTGAATCCACAATCAACAAACATAGTAACAACAATCAAGAAATAAAAACAAAAAGGTGTTGCTTTGGGAAAATTTGCTGTCTAGCTAGCATCTTTTCAAAATGCTAAAAAGCAAGGATAACTGTATAAAAACTAATAAAAAGTCATGGCCTTTTCAATTGCTTCTCATGCATCTGAAAGTTAGACAATGACAGAAGAATTGATGCCTTTGAATTGTGCTGTTAGAGAAGGGTATTGAATATGCCATAGACTGCCAAAAGAAGAAACAAAGTCCACCTTGGAGGAAATGTAACCAGTACGCTCCTTAGAGACAACCAAGGCTGGTCTCACGTACCTTCAGCATGTTGTCATTAGAGACCTGTCCTTGAAAAAACCTGTCATGCTGGGAAAAGGTGAGGGTCAGAGAAAGACAGGAAGATCCTAGACGAGATGGATTGACACTGACTAATGCGGGGCTTCTGTGTACCAGAGATCATGAAGATGGCTTAGGATAGGACAAAGTTCAGATCTGGTGTTCAGGGGATGATAACGAGCTGTATAGTCAAGTCAGCAAGCACTCAACAACAGTAGCTCTGGTTCCACTGTGGAGTGAAAATATAGCATACCTGCAGGGTTTGGGAGAGGTAGGAGTTTGAGAAAAATGGAGGAAGTCTGAATTAGCTTTGAGTAGGGTAGAAGAAACTTGACTAAGGAAATAAAAAGCAGGGAAATTTAGGGAGCTCTAGTGGCCTAGTGGCAAGACGCTGCACTGCAATCCCAGAGGTACACAGTTCAAAGCCACCAGATGCTCTGCTGGAAAAGGAGGGGGCAATCTCCTCCTGTACCAGTCAGATCTGATTTGACAGTACACGTAAAAATGATAAAATAAAATTTAAAAAAAATTAAAAAGCAGGGAAATTTATTTAAATATCCAAGTATTTCAAGTCCTTAGAATATTGCCTACATATAGCAAACAATAAATAATAACTCACATACTTTGGGCATGTTGCTAGGAGAGGCTAGTCACTGAAGAGATATGTTTGGGAAGGTGGAGGGATGCTGAAAGAGAGGAAGATCCTCAACCAGGTAGAGTGACATTGTGATTGCAGCAATGGACTCAAGTGTGTCATAATTTGTGAGAATGGCACAAGATAGTATGGGGTTCATATTTGTTATTCATAGGATTGCTATGAGTTGTCCTCAACTTGACAGCCCTTAACAACAGCAACCATGATAAATAACTGGAACACATAAGTAAATTATTTTCAGGTTATGTTGGAGCTAACCATTAGTTGTATACCATGAGTTTATAGTGGCACTGACATGCTCCTATGTATGACTCCATCCAACAGAACTAAAACTCTTCCTAGAGCACAGATTTGCCAGAGGCAGAGAGCTGGTATTTTGTCAAGAGTGTGTAAGGGTCTTTAGGACTATGAAGTTTACCATGGAGTAGGTAGAAATGAAGATGAGAGGCTACCCATGGAAGAAAGGGGAAGAATCAAAGGACTGTAAGTTCTGACAAGGTTGAAGAGTTGGCATCTTGAGTGCAGGTCTGGAAGTTGAAGTCAGAGGGTCTCACCATTAATAATGCCAGACCATTATTTCAGAATTATAGACTTTAGATGTGACAAAAAAAAAAGACTGAAACAGAGGTAAGGGGCTCAGAGATCATAGTGCCTATGAATTCAGACTTGAAGTTATTTAGTAGTCTACCTACAGGGATATTTGGGCCCAGAGATTCCTTTTCCTGATTCCCTATAGCCCCTTCCCCAGTCTTTAGAGAAACTAATCCACTCTCAAACCTAAGCATCTAAATGGTATGGCTTTGAGTCAGAAACAACATGGAAGGGTGAATGACAGCTATAATGGACATCTGTTTTGATATTCAGCATTCATGTCCTTTCTGGAAATAGTATTTTTCTGTCCTCTGGGGAACTATCACAACTTCACTTCTGATTCAAGTCTATTCACAGGCGGGGTGGTCTTTCCCTAACATTCTTACTGCAGGCGTGTGTATGTAACTCAGGCCAGTTCATTCTGCCACAATCAGTAGTGCAGGAGTGCATATATGATCAGACTGGAATGCATAAGGCATAAGGAGATAATGTCAGGTCTTTCTTCCAAAGCACGTCTAGTGTACTCAAACTTCCACTTTTTTGGTTAGCTGCCAAATGCATCAACTAAACTATTTGTACCGCCCAGGGATTCCTGCTGTCACACATAAAAACTCAAGAGGAGATCGGAACAGAAGGCAGAGTGTGAAGAAAGAGAA
This sequence comes from Elephantulus edwardii, assembly GCF_000299155.1. Classification (NCBI taxonomy): domain Eukaryota; kingdom Metazoa; phylum Chordata; class Mammalia; order Macroscelidea; family Macroscelididae; genus Elephantulus; species Elephantulus edwardii. Next base: position 4,136,557 of record NW_006399982.1, read on the forward strand.
ATTAAATTCTGACTACATTAAGCTTGTTGGGTTTTCTTTTCTCTTACTTATATTCAAATGATTCCTCACAATACAACACCTTCTCTCTCTAGGCCTAATGGCCTAGTTCATAGGGAGTTGGGCTGTTAACTCAAAGATGACACCGCTCTGATGGTTCAAGTCCACCAGTGGCTCCTCAGGAGAAAGACAGATCTCCTCCCAAGTGACTAACAGTCTTAAAAGCCAAGTAGAAGGTTAGCTCTGGGTTGGTTCTGACTCAACAGCAATGAGTACCTGTTTCCCCTTCTGTGAAAGTGCACAAATACCGACTTGAAAGAGCTATAGAGATTAAAGGGGACTATGTTAGAATATAAATTTCTTTGGTACTCTGGTGGGATAGTCCCCAGGAAATTGTACCGTTAACCCAAAGAATAAAAATTTGTTTCATGATCCTAAGGAGTAGGGAATTTTCTAAACTAAATACTAAATCTAACCCTAAATTCCCCATTTATTAGAGTGGTAAGACACTAAAATGTCAGTCGTTTATTGGGAGTCTTTTCTCTTTTGGGGGAAATCTAGTGGTCTAGTCCTTAGGAAGCCGTGCTGCTAATCCAAAGGCCATGTCTCTCTGGCAGTTCAAATCTACCAGTGGCTCTGCAAGATGGGCAATCTCATCCTATTCAAATTTCAGCCCCAGAAACGCAGTAGAGGGTAAGCTACGATTTGGTCCCAACTTAAATGGTGAATTTTCACGCTTTATGTGGTATACTGTAAAAAAGAAGAAAGAAAAAAGTCCCGGTAAAGAACTTTTCTTTGCTAATGCGAGGTGCACTGTCCAAAGCTATACAGTCCATTAAAAAAAAAAAAGCCAAGAGAGTATATCTTTTGCTGCACTTCCCAGAACAATGGTGCTAAATGATCTCCTAAGTCCTAAAATAAATTCTCCCCATCCAAGTCTTGGTACCTCCTAGGGAACTTCCAGGCAGGACTCTGCCACTCCTGGAACCCGCTTTTGTATCTCTTCTCTCAAGTCTCAGGACCACCTGCTGGCCGTGAGCAGCACCTCCTTTCAGTCAGCACCTCCTCCATCTCCAGGACATCCAGCTAAACTTTGCAAGGTATTTCACAACTTCAATTTGGGGTCAGGAAACAAAAACTATTAAAATTCCCCTGAGAAAATAAACACAGAATTGCTGGTGGTATAGTACATTATGTGTTGGGATGCTAACCAAAAGGTGGTTGGTTTAAACCCACCAGCTGCTCTGCAGGAGAAAGATGAGGTAGTCAGTGTGCTCTCGCTGAGGTTTACAGCCTCGGAAACCTGATGAAGGGGTCACTACAAGTTGAAATTTACTCACTAGCAATAGGCGCCTCTGGCAGGGAGTAGAAGACAGAAATTAACAATGTGGCAAATTATCCTGCCAGAAATGTAAGTTAACTATCAAAGAGTAAATATTCAGTAGTGCTTTTCTTTATTGGAGTAAATAATTTGAGAAGCTAGACTGTATCAGGACTGGACAAATACTCAATCAACAGAACAGCCTGTGAAATGCAGATTACACAACCTTGCTTGCTAAAAGTGAGAAACTGAAGAACACTTGTAAGCACTTGCTGATGAAGATCAGAGATTACAGCTTTCAGTAACTGATTGGACCTCAATATTACAAAACCCAAAAATCAGAATAAAGTAAGCAAGATGCAAGTTAACAAGAATTTCACTTTACTTGGCAGGAACAATCAAAAAATTAAGCAATGTATAACAATTAGCAAATCTGCTGCAAAAAATATCTTTGACGAAGGTGCGCAGTTTGAATCCACCAGATGCTCTGCTGGAAAAGGAGGGACACTCTCTTCCTGTGCCAATCAGATCTGATTCCACGATACACAATAAGGGGGAAAAAAGATCTCTTTGAAGTGTTAATGAAAGTAAAGTTATCAGTGTAAGGACAAAGACGTTATCCTCAGATGCATGCCAAAAAAAGCTCCACAGTGCGGAAGAAAGAACAAAGGAGGATTGATGTCTTTAAATTACAGGGTTAACAATGAGTATTAAACAATGGATATTAAACATATTGCTAAAACATATAAATCTGCCTTGGAAGAAATACAGACATGGGTTGAATTGTGTCCGCCAAGTTAACTGCATATATTGATATAATGTGGAAGCTACATGATCCCCAGGATCTGGAGAAGAAATAAGGGTAGAACACAACATAGCCTTAATAGGATGAGGGGTGTGGCATGTAATACCTTTTATCTCAGTGGGGTTGAAAGGGAAGAAAGTGAGCTGAGAAGGGAGATCCAGACTCTTATTATCACCCAGAACCAATCTCGAGGAGTGGAGTGAGTCTTTGTGGGCTGGGGCTCCTGTGTAACAAAACTCCAGGGAAGGCCAGAACATACAGAGGTCTCCAGGGAGCACTGGGCCTACAGATGCTGAAGTAAACAATTAGTCCTATTCTTCCACAACTGACAGAGAGCAAGGCCCTTCTCCTAGAACTTACATCCTGAACCTGGACTTCTAACTTTCTATACTCTGAGAATAAATGTCTGCCTGTTAAAGGTATCCACTGTGGTTTGTTACAGCCTAATTCCAAGATCCGTAAGTCAGAACGTTCCTAGGAAGCAAAACCTTCATCACATAATTTGGACATGTCATCAGGAGGACCCAGTCCCTGGAGTAGCACATATTTGGTAGAGGTCATCTAAAAAGATATTTCAGTGGGGTGGACTGACACAGCAGGCTCAGACATAGCAAAGACTGTGAGGATGGTAGTTTTGTTCTGTTGTATACAGGGGTTGCTAGGAGTCGGAACCAACTTGGTGGCACACACAGTCATCAATTCTGCATATTCACCATAGATGGTTCTCCCAAGCTTCAGATCTTTGTGCCTAACAGCCTCTTGTCTAGCCTTAATTTAAAATATCAAAGGAACTTAAAATCTCTACAGGAAACTGGTCACCCCACCTTACATTATTTCCCAGGTGTGTTATTCTCCATCTCAATGAAATAACACCAGCATGTAGCCAGTTCTGTAATCAGAAACCCTGGGATCATTTTTTAACCCTCTCTCTCCCTTATCTTTCAGCCCAGTAACCAAACCTGGTTATCTGGAATTCTACTTGAATCTACTCTTTTACACCTGCATTACCACTGCCCCTAGTTCTGACATGCTCTCCTGTTTTCCTTAAAATAAATCAGTAGTCTTCTAATCTTTGCCTGTGGTTCTTTACAGGATGCAAACCTGACTTTGTCACTTCCTGCTTAAAGCTCAGCAACAGTTCCCCTCAAGTTGGACGGACAGACTGCCAACTTCTTGGCCTGTTATTCAGGGTTTGTTCTAATCTCCATTTTCTAGATTCACTTCCTATCAATTCTCCTACATAGTACTCCAGCCACTTTTCAATCTAATGCTCTGTCTTTGCACCCTTAACCCAGGCTATTCCTACTGCTTCTCTCAGCCCCTATACTGTCCCTTTCTTGGCATTAATCATTTCCTCTGGGAAATACTCCCTAACATAGCCACCGCCTCTGCTTCCACAGTACCCTGTGCATCTCTCTATGCTACTTTGCTATTAGACTTTTTCCTCCACTAAAATGAAATCTTTTTAGGAAAGAATATCTGCCTTATTAATTTCTATCTCATAATACCTGATTCATAATAGACATCAAGTAAATGTATGTTTAATGAGTGAGGGACTCCAGTTCAATTCACAGTATCAATGGAGAAACCTTTCAGGCCAGTGTTCTTCAAACCAAATAGGCTTATTTGGTTTCCCCATCTCAATGAACAATACCTTTAGAGAGAAGGGTGGATGAGCTGCTGTTAAATTGTAATTGGAAAGCAGGGGCTGACATTTGGTTCAGAAAGGAAAAGTTGACAAACAGGTATTATGAGTTGAAACTGGGTAGGGGTTTTAGAGAAAGGAAGGACAAATAAAGAGAAACTGTCAAGCACATTTTGTTGCCTTTTTAAAGTCTTCTCAAAAAAGATCTCAGGCAACTTAAAACCAAATGGGGTAGTTCACAGCTGACATGAGCATAGAAATGAGAGGAATACCCCATGTATTAGGGAGATATTGTGGCACAGTTCCTAGAGAGCTGTACTGTGAATCCAAAGGCCACACTTCTCTAGTGGTTTGAACCCATCCGCTGCTCCACAGGAGAACGATGGGCAGTGTCTTCCCAAGAAACGTACAGCCTTGTAATTCTGCTGGAGGGTCAGCTGTGAGTCAGAATGAACTCCAGCAATGAAAGAGAGACTCCATCCGTCAATGAGGGAATGTTATGTGTTGACTCAGCTGACCCTCCAGCAGGTTTGCAGAGGCTGCAAACTGCACAGCAGACTGTTACTCCTTCCCCCTCAAAGTCGCTGGTAGACTTCAACCACCTGCTTCCGGGCTGAGCAGGTAGAGCAGCTCCTTCCCTAAATAAGGATCATTACTAGAAAGCTAAGAAAGACAAATTAAACTTTAGTAAGGATGGGGAATCTCCTGTGCAATTAACTACCTCTGAAAACTCACTGGAGGGTCAGCTGTGGGTCAGTCCCGACTCTACAGTACGCAATAACGATACTATGTACAGGCATATAAAAATATAAAAGCTTAAATGCACCACTGAAGAGAAAGAGAGTAGCAGATTGGAT
>NW_006399982.1:4145412-4190396 GCF_000299155.1 Elephantulus edwardii
AAACTGGGGAGGAGGGTAGAGAGAATGGTGCAGTAATGAAGGAATGAAAACCCAAAATCCCTGTAAATGTTCATTAAAACTAATAAAATTTAATAACATTTTTTTAAAAAGCTGAACATAGTAATTCCAAAAAAAAATTTAAAAAAATAAAACTTATTTACTTAATCCTCAAAAGAATAGTATATGATAAATAACAGTACCCCCACTTTCTAGATGAGAAAACTGGGGTACTGACAGGCTAAGTCGTTTGGGGTTTCACAGGTACGATGTGGCAAAAGCAGAATTTTAACAAAGCAGTTTGAAGCCAGAATGTATGTCCTTAACTACGTTGTCTGAAGCATAATCTTTACTTTTTGGCAAAGTGCAAAGGGGAGGAGTGTGGCCACCATTTCACTGTGTGAAGAATGACTGGCATGGTAGAGGCAGTGTATTTGATCCTCTATTCAAGGAGGAAACTTTAAGGCCTGATGGTCTTCTCTGGGTGATGGAATTCTTTGTTCTGTGATGTAATGATGACCTCAAGGTAAACTGTCTTGAACCAAAGAAAATGGAATGGCTACTGGAGGGCTTGCTTGAGATTGAAGGAGACATGAGGCTTTTGTGGGATCACCTGGCCCAAGTGCTGGCCTGCACACACTGTGGCAGCAGCTGTCTCCTGAGTCCTGGGAACCTGGGAATCCTATTGTTGTTTGTAATATGGCAGATCCGGAGGTGGCGGCAGCTGGGAAAGTGGCCACAGCTTCAGTCCTGGTTCTATGGAGACATGACCCAAAGCAAGGTGGGTGACATCTGAGGTCTGACTGGATGAATGAGCTCATACCACAAAAGAGGTCAGGTGAGGCATACATGTGAGTACAGGTAAGTTGATACTCTAGAGTTTAACCATTAAAAACAAATTTGAAACAAGGTGAGCAAAACCCTTGGCATGAGGGTATACAAGAGGCTGCCAACTCCCAAATGTGGACTAGAAAACTGTTAATAATAGATGAGCAGCTGGACAAGTGACTGCTGACCATGTGTGGGGTCAAGTGGGTGATTACTGACTGGATGTGGGGCAGAGACTGAGAATTTCATGTGCTTTGTGTCTGAAAAAGCTCCATGCCAGGTTAAGTCTCTTTCTCTACTCATAGGGCCTACCATTTCTGTACCATGTGGCTTTCCTTGATTGCCTGTGGAAGCAAAAGTTGGAACAGGAAGAGGAGGAGGAAGAGGAGGAGAAGGAGGAGGATGCATCTCTGGACACACTGAAGCCATACTTTCCTCTCAGAGAAATTCCTGTTGGAAAGCAAACCATCAGAGTCACATCTCTTCCATGTGATGCCCCAGTCCCAGCCCTCTGTGGTCCTATGGGCTTCTCCGAAGCATCAGGGACACCAGAACAAACACTCAAACAGCCCCTAAGCCCTTCCAGATCCTTTCCTATCTTCCAGATCGTGACCAACCTACCTGTGAGACACACAGCAGCAGGAAGCTTCCTGCAGCAGAGAAAAAGTCAACTTTTCTGGGGTCTTCCCTCTCTGCACAGTGAATCCTTAGAGGTCACCTTCCAGAGCTCAGGTGGTCCCTCTATGTGCTTCAACAAGTTGACCTTCCTGCTTAAACCCAATCTGCTGTTTCCCCAGGACTGCCCTGCAACCCAGTTTCCTACCTATTATTCCCAAAGTCTGGAAGAACTGGCTCCTGATCTTCAGCCACTTTCCCCTCCTGTTCTGTCCCTAGCTCCCCCTATTAAGCCTTTTCCTTCAGATCACAAAAGAGTCCTACCTAGCACTGAGGCACAAACACAGATGCTCACACAAGGTGTCCCTTGGGTCCCTAAGGATCAAGCACTGCGCCCTCTGCTTGAACTCCGAAGTACCAGCCCCTCTAAGCTCCTCCCTTTATCTGTGACCTGGTTGGTAGTGCCATGGGACCCCAGCTTTCAACAACGCATTCCAGATTTACATCCTGCCTCTCTGATATATCCGTTTAGCCTTCTGGGAGTCCTGACGAGGTCTGAGGTCCCATGGACAACTACAGGACAAAATGAGGACCTCAAAGCTTCTAAGCCAGCAACGTCATCCCTTGGCTCATCCTCAGCCTCCTTGCCACAAGCCCAGGAAGTCAACCCAGACTTAGCTGGATCTGAGGTCCTCTGTGAAACCACACAAGAAAGAGAACTCTCTAAGCTTCCAACCTCAACCCCTTGCCTGGCTCCCAAGATAGAGTCTCAGAGAACAAGTATCTGGGGAGTCCCACCTGGATGTGAAAATGAATGGAAAACCGTGAAACAAAAAGAGAGCTTTCAAGTTTCTGAGCCCCTAATGTCAGCCTCTGGCCAATTCTCAGATTCTCTCTCTAAACTCCAGAAAGTCTTCTCTGAAGGTGGTCTTTCTTCACCTGAAGGTTTCTGGGGAGCCACAGGGCAAAGAGAGAATCATCAGGCTTCTGCGTTTCCAATACCACTCCTCTGCCGTCCTCAACCTCCCTGTCCAAATAGTACCCCGAGAGATCTATCTAGGTATACAGCCCAGTCAGGACACAGAGCAAACTCAGGAAGCCCTAGGGCCTTTGAGAACACAGAGTTGGATGTTAACCAAAGCCCAGGTCCTCTGCTGGGGATGTGTGGAACCAGCCTTGCATGTGTCCCTACAAGATCTGAGGTTCCAGGGAAGGACAGGCAGAGAAGAGAAAATCTGTGGGTCTCTGCAAACCCTGTTTCACCTTCCAGAATCTCCTCAAACTCTGTGCTGGAACCTACAGGAGTAGACCCCCAAGGAGTTCTGTCTGAATCCAAAGCTTTGCAGGAGAGAGAGAACCTCTGGGCCTCTGAGACTCCAGCCCCCACATGCAGTCCACCTCTAGACCCCATTCAAGAGTCCTATGGAATTTATGCTGCGGAAGGCCTCCTAGGATCTGCAACTACCCTGAAGGGCACTGAGCCTTCTGGTAAATTCTGGGCTGCCAAGTCTACACGTCTAGTCCTCAGCCGACCTCTAGCTCCTACCCAGGACTCCTTCAGAGTACGCCCCATGAGAGTGCCCCTTGATTCTGAGGCTGTATGTGGGGACATACAAAATCCAAAAAACTCTAGGGCCCCTGAAGCTCCAGCTTGCTGCTTACCTGAAGAGCCACAAGGAGAGAGCAGCCAGAGAATCTCATCAGATTCTGGGCTTATGAGGGAAGTCATGAAGCAGGGAGGGAACTACTGTGCTCCTGTGCCTATAGTGAAGACATGCAGTTTACCCTCAAACTCTGCTTCAAAGTCCCTCATGATTGAGCCTATTGAAGATCCTAGGGACGAGGAAGTAGTGGAGCCAAGTGAAAAGTCCTGGGTCCCTGAGCTTCCCGCTTCAGCCCGCTGCTCTCTCTCGGCCTCTCCGCTGGAACGACAAGTTGACTCTGAAATTGTGTGGAGAAACATGCAGCAAAGAGACACCCACCACGGCTCAAACCCTCCAGCAGTGGAAACCTTACCACTGGAGTGCCGGCCTCCCACTCTAGCTGAAATTCCAAAGATGAAGCACAAACAGCCTGACCTACTTAAAGAAGAAATCTTACCAGAGGTAGAGACTCCATCCTCCCAGGAAGAGGCTGTGCCAAACATAACCACGCCCCATGGACTCCAGGCCTGGCACTGGAGCGGAGACTTGGAAGGAAAGCTGAAGAATTTGCAGCAGAAATCTGCTTTCAGATTTCCTAGGCCAAGTCAATCACTGGGCAGCTCTCCGACCACTAGCTCTACAACTTCAGGCTTCTGGGAATTCTCTTCTTGCCTTCCACAGGAGACGCGTCCTCCCAGTGCACGTACCTGTTCTTCAAAGTGCTGTGTCCAACAAGTGCAGTGCACAAGACCTCAGCCTACCCAGGTCTCCCACTGTTGTCAACCCCATCCTTCTTCCCAGATGCAGTCACAAGGGCCTGACAGGGTAAACCATTGGTCTCTGAGAGAGGACTGTGTGAAGATCTTGGCTTTGGTCCCCTCTCAAGAGTCACCAAAGTTTGGTGACAATTGTCCAGGCCTAGGAAAGAACTCCAACCCTAAAATTCTGCCTTTAGACAAGAGGCAGAACGAAGCTTCCATGCTGTGTTCAGACAAAAAGAGGGAGCATCTCAAGAAACCCCAATCAGATTATGAAGAGGATACAGGACTGAGGCCACTCAGGTTCACAGCCAAGGTGCCATATGCCCAGGCTCAAAGACAAGCCCAGGTCCCTATAAACAGATTTTTCGAAGGATCTTGCCAGAGGGACCAGCACTCTCTACACTCTGCTCTCCGTCAGCAGCTTCCAAACACTAAGGGTCCTCAGAATAAGTGTGGGACAAAGATGGGAGCTGGTGACATGCCAAACCCTCTGCTCTTGAAGAAGTGTGTCTCCTCTCCAACACTGCGGGCTCCAACTGTCAATGGTTTCCAAAGAATGTTAGCAAAGTTACTAGGTACCCCTGGACCCCAATCCAACAAATCCAATGGGGAGCACACTGGTAGTGCTGACCCTCAGTGCCCCAAGACCTGAGGCCACATCAGGCCAGGTGGATATAGTGGAAAGAATACAGGCCCCCAAAATTCTAATAAATTTGCTAAACTGGATAATCTGCACTTTTGTCTTTTTGGGGTCTAAGATAACAAAAATGACAATCCTTTATTATCTCAGCTACCAAGAATAGTAGGGAGCTCTGGCATCAACTAATAGTTGTCTGACCATCTCAAAGGCACCAGCAAACCCACCAGCTGGCATACAGAAGATGAGCTATTTCCTCCGGAAACCACTGGGGTCAGCCGAGTCAGTTTTGATTCAATGCCAGTTAGAGCAAGTGCAGAAAAAGAATAGATCGCTAAGAAAAGGACCAGGGAGCACACTCCAATGTAGCCTGTAGTGTAGTGGCACTACTGTCCAAATGACTCTCCTAGGCCATAACCCGGCACTGTCATAGTTGAACGGGACAATGCAAACAGTGTGTGTAGGTCTAGCCACGAGGGGACTGGCTAGTTTTGCCATTCTGTTGTTAAGTCACCTGTGACTCACAACGACCCTATGTACAACATCTCTAAACTCTGTTCTGTCCTGTGACACCCTGTCTCTGACACACCTACCCCAATTACCCCAGTCACTGAATCAATCCACCTCATACAGGGTTTCCTTCTCCTGTGCTGTCCTTCAACCCTCCCAAGCATGATGTCCCTCTCCAAGGACAGGTCCCTCCTTAAAACATGTCCAAAATGTCAGATGATGCTTCAGAACCCTTACCTCCAAGAAGCATCCTGGTTTAACCCTCTAGGATGAACCTGTTCATTCACTTAACAGTCCATGGTATATTCAATACTCTTCTCCAACACCACAGCTCAAAGTTATCAATTCTCCTTCTGTCATCCCTAGTCATTGTCCAGCTCTCTGATACATCGCAAGTGATTGCAAAGACCATGGCCTGTTATCAGGCGTACCTTAGTCTCCAGAGTGCCATCATTGTTCTCCAGTACTTTGGAGAGGTCCCTAACAGCAGACTTTCCCATCGCAATACATCTTTTAATTTCCTGACTGCTGTTGCCAAGAGTGTTGATTGTGGAGCCAAGCAGACTAAAGCTGTGAACAATCTCAATCTCTTCATCATCCATCCTGATGTTGCCAATCGGTCCAGTGGTGAGAATCTTTGTCTTCTTGACGTTGAGCCTCAATCCATATTGAAGGCTACAGTCCTTGACCTTCTGCAGCAAGCAGGTCCTCCTCAGTTTCAGCAAGCAGGGTTGTGTCATCTGCATAACGTGGATTGTTGAGGAATCGTCCTCAATCCTGGTGCCACATTTCTCCTCATAAAGCCCAGCCTCCCAGATAATCTCTTCTGCATATAGATTGAAAAGGTATGGCAATAGGACATAACCTTGGCATACATTCTCCCCAATTTTGATCTATGCAGTGCTTCCTTGCTCTGTTCTGACGACTGCCTCTTGGTCCAAGTATAGGTTTCACACTAGCATGATCAAGTGTTCTGGGATTCCCACTCTTCTCAGAGTTAGCAACAGTTTGTTGTGATCCACAAAGTCGAACACCTTTGCATAGTCAATGAAATATAAGCCATTCCTCTGGTATTCCCTGCTTTCAGTCAAGATCCATCTAACACTAACTACAGTATCCCAAGTACCATGACCCCTTCTAAACCCAGCCTGCACTTCTGGCAGTTCTCTTTGTTGATGTGCTGTTTCAGTAGTTTCTGGATAATCTTCAGCAGAATCTTGCTCACATGTGATACTAATGACACTGTTCTATTAACTTCCACTTAGTGTTCTATCACCTTTCCTTGGAATGGGAACAAATAAAGATCTCTTCCAGTCAACTGCTGTCCTCTAGATTTCTTGACACAACTAGGTGAACACATTTAGAGAAGCATCTATTAGTTGAAATACGTCAATTGGTATACCATCAATTCCTGGGGTCTTATTTTTTGCCAATTCTTTCAAAGCAGCTTGAACTTCATCACCACAGGCTCTTGCTCATGAAATTCTTCTGTGTCTACCAATTCCTTTCAGTATAATGATTCTGTATACTCTTTCCATCTTCTTTTAAAACATCCTTGATCATTTCATATTCTTCCCAAAGCATCCTTAAGTATTGCAAATCAAGGCTTGAATTTGTTCTTCAGTTCCATGAGCGAGTTCAGCCCTTTTGATTTTCTGACTCCAGGTCCTTGCACATTTCATTGTAATATTTTACCTTGTCTTCCTGGACTGCCTTTTGAAATCTTCTGTTCAGATCTTTAGTATCTTGATTTCTTCCCTCTGCTTTGGCTTCTTGGCACTCCTGTGCAATATTCAGAGTCTCTTCTGACATCCATTTTGGTTTTGTCTTTCTCCTCTTTGTAATGACCTTTTACACTCCTCCTGGATGATATTGATAACCTCCCACAACTCATCTGGTCTTCACTCATCAGTGTTCAAGGCCTCAAACCTATTCCTGAGCTGGTTTTGAAATTCAAATGGGACAGACTCAAGGCCATATTTTGGTTCTGGTGGATTTAATTTTCATTAGCTTTAGCTTGAACTTGCATTAGTTGGTGGTCTGTTCCACAATCAGCAGCTGGCCTAGTTTTCAAAGCTGGTTATTGAGCTTCTCCAACGATTCTTTCAATAGATGTAATCAGTCTGATTACTGTGTATACCATCAAGTGAAATCCATGTGCATAACCTGCATTTGTGTTTCTTAGAAAATGTATTTGAAATTAATAAACTGTTGATTGTACACAATTCAATCATTCTACCTCCAGCTTCATTTCTCTCACCAAGTACATGCTTTCTGACTAATGATCCTTCTTCTCTGTTCCCAACATTTGCATTCCAGCCACCCATTACTATTAATGCATCTTGACTGTATGTTTGGTCGATCTCTGACTGCAAAACTTGGTAAAAATCTTCTATTTTTCTTTGGCTCTAGTTGTTGGTATATATATCTGAATGATAGTGGTACTCACTGGACTTCCTTGTATGTGTATGGATATTATCCTGTAGCTTATAATAATTGTTTCAAGACACATCTAGAAATTACTTTTTTAACTATGAAAGCCATCCCATTTTTCCTTACCTTATCACCAGCATAATAGATCATTATTATCTGATTCAAAAATGCCCCATGCCAGTCCATCTCATCTCGCCAATACCTACTATGTCCATATTTATGCATTCCATTTCTTCCTTATCATCTACTTTTCCTACATTCATAGTTCTCACATTCCATTTTCCAATCGCTACTGTATGCTTCCACCAAGCCTGATGCCACAATTCTCCTCATAGAGCCCAGCCTCTCGGATAATCTGCTCTGCATACATGTTGAAAAGGTATGGAGACAGGATGCATCCCTGGCGTACACCCTTCCCAATTTTGAACCATGCAGTCTTACCCTGCTCTGTTCTGACTACTGCCTCTTGATCGAAGTACAGGTTTTGCATTAGCACAATTAAATGTTCTGGGATTCCCATTTTTCTCAGAGTCAGCCACAGTTTGTTATGATCCACACAGTCAAATGCCTTTGCATAATCAAGGAAACACAGATAGACATTATTCTGGTATTCTCTGCTTTCAGCCAAGATCCATCTAACATCAGCAACAATATCCTTAGTACCACGACCCCTTCTAAACCCAGCCTGGACTTCCGGCAGTTCTCTGCTGATGTGCTGTTCTAATCGTTTTTGGATGATCTTCAGTAGAATCTTGCTTGCATGTGAAATCAATGACACTGTTCGGTAGTTTCCACACTCAGTTGGGTCACCTTTCTTTGGAATGGGAACAAATATAGATCTCTTCCAGTCAGTTGGCCAAGTGGTTGTTCTCCAGATTTCTTGGCACAACTTGGTGAGCACATCCAGGGCAACATCTGTTATCTGAAATACTTCAATTGGTATACCATCTATTCCTGGGGCCTTATTTTTGCTACTTCCTGCATTATGCAGATGACACAACCCTGCTTGCTGAAACTGAGGAGGACCTCATGCACTTGCTGCGAAGGGTCAAGGACTGCAGCCTTCAGTATGGACTGAGGCTCAATGTCAAGAAGACAAAGATTCTCGCCACTGGACCAATTGGCAGTGTCAGGATGGATGACGAAGAGATTGAGAGTGTTCACAGCTTCAGTTTGCTCGGCTCCACAGTCAACACTCTTGGCACCAGCAGTCAGGAAATCAAAAAGCGTATCACGATGGGAAAGTATGCTGTTAGGGACCTCTCTAAGGTACTCAGGAGCAACAGTGTCTCTCTGGAGACTAAGGTGCGCCTGATACAGGCCATGGTCTTTGCAATCGCTTGTTATGCATCAGAGAGTTGGACAATGACTAGGGAGGACAGGAGAGTGGATGCTTTTGAGCTGTGGTGCTGGAGAAGGGTACTGAATGTACCATGGACTGCCAGGAAAACAGATTCATCTTGGAGAGGATTAAACCAAGCTACTCCTTGGAGGCAAGGATTCTGGGGCTTCGTCTGACATACTTTGGACATGTTGCCAGGAGGGACGGGTCCTTGGAGAGGGACATCATGCTTGGGAGGGTGGAGGGACAGCGCAGGAGGGGAAGACCCTCTATGAGATGGATCGATTCAGTGACTGGGGTAATTGGGATGGGTGTGTCAGAGGCAGTGCGGTTGGCGCAGGACAGAGCAGGGTTTAGGGCTGTTGTGCATAGGGTCGCTATGAAACGACTCGACGGCACATAAAAACAACTGTCTGCTTACAACTCCTCCTCTTCCTTTGTATGAGTTCCACATCAGTTGTCCTGTTAGTCTAAGTTTGTTCTATAGCTCATACAATTTTCGGAGGCCTGCTATTTCAGACGTGGATGGCCAATCTTTCTTCCTAGCCTATCTCAATCTGAATGCTCAAGTTTAGAAAAGTATCTGACACACATGCATTTTACAGAAAAGAGCAGATGAAAGTTATTTCTCCAATTGTAGAATTAACCAATAGTTTCAGTGTTGTCCCCACCCTTGACACAAGTGTCTTGACCCACCCATTTCCCTGCTCCACCACTCACCAACATTCCCTTTACTCCCACCCACTCCCTTCTACACTTATCTCCCGTTGTACAGTCCTCGATCTGATTGCTTATCTCAAGCTTTATAGACTTCTGTGATTCAAGCTGCTGCCAATTTCTTATGCTGTGGCCAGTGTCCCTTTGCCATTCAACTAGGGTTAAATTGAGCAGGGTCAGCAGGAAACATTTAGGTAATCTCAAAGAGTAAAGAATACAGCTTGTGCCCTTTTTGGGCCAGAGATTTCTGCACCAATTAGATCAGAGAACAGCAGTTATAATGGATAACCAGAGACCAGCATGAGACAGCTGACTGGCAACTGCTGCCCCATGAGGCCAGAGTTAGGGGCCACTGTCTAAGTTTGCTGGGAGACTGGAGAAGAGAGAAATGTCGTAATTGGTAGGACTGAGAGAGCTTTGCAACACTGACTACAGCCACAAGGTTGAGAGTTGAAAAGCCTGTGAGTACACTTTAGAACCTGTCCTGAGAAACTATATCCTGTTACCACAGAGTTGCAACTTGTTAACCTCTCTAATAAACTCCTTAACATGAGTATGGTTCTGTGAGGTCTGTAACTATTCAAAGTTTTCAGACCCAAGAGAAGTAGTAGTTTTAGTGCTAGAGTTGTGCTGCTAACCTCAAGGCAGGTCAAATCCACCAGCTGCTCTGCAGAAGATAAGCCATCTCCTCCCATGCTACTTATTCAGTGCCTCTGAAGAGTCAACTATGAGTCAGTTCCATCTGGATAGTACACAACAGAACAAGATGGGTATTGAGATTAGAAAATAGGTACAGGAGCATGTGTGACCTTATGGGAACTGCTTTGTGTTGTGTTCATGATGTGGACAGATCTTCCTTGTAGTTACAGAGGTTTACACATGGCTGTACTACTCATGTTGCCCTCATTCTTTTTACATTGCCCATGAGAGGCAAAAAAAAAAGGCATAAGCATAAATGACTTGGCAGCTGTCTTAGGCCCAGGTCTCCTCTACCTACTTGATCTACAAGTTATCCACATTTCCTTTCAGCCATTTTTTCTCAGTCCTCTGCTCTGAGTCAGCTCATCCACAAAGGGGGGTGGGGTTATCTTTTCATGTCGTCCAATGACCACCTAAGAATACCCAGTGGCTTAATAGCTAAGGGCTCAGTTGCTAAGTCAAAGACAGGGAGTTTGAATCCACTGGTTCTAGGGGGAAAAGACCTGGAAAACTGTTCTTATAGAAACCTAGAGTCTAAAATTTAAAATATGGCCTAGTAGATAGGGAGTTCTGCTACCTACCAATCCAAAGGAATTAAAATTCAAATCCACCAGCTGCTCCATGGAGAAAAATGGGCAATCTCCTCTCACACGATTAACAGGTTCTGAAAATTTACTGGAGGGTCAATCAACAATTACTCATCTGCATACGAGTGAAAAAAACTACAGGGCAGTTCAAATTCAGTCACAAAGGGCAGCAGAGTCCAAATGAATTCAACAGCACCTAACAAGTGACCACTGGTTCCTCAGTCCATAGCCCTTTTCTATTTTGAGGGAGCTCAGGTAGCCTAGTGGCAGGAAGCTACACTGCAATCCCAGAGAGGAGGGGCAATCTCCTGTACCAGTCAGATCCGATTTGATGGTGTGTGTACACACACACACAACAAAAGGTGGGTTTAAGTGTGAAAACATATTGCCTTTCCTTTTCAAACTCCTCACAAATTTCACCTTTAGGATTCTTCACAGTTCCTCATCTCCAACTTCACTCAGTACCCACTTGTTAGCCTGATGCTTAGGCAAGCTCTCCATTTTTCAGCCCATTAAACTGCTCTCTCCTTGCTTCTCTCTCATTAGTAGCTCATCTTCAGCCCATTGAAATTATAGCCAGTCTTGGCATCAACTCCCTTAGCTTGGAGCCCTAAGAGTGTGAGTTTTGATGGTATCTACTATTTATTTCATCAACTCCTGGAGTCTTATTGTCAATGGCTTCAGTGCAGTTTGATCTTTTTCCATTACAGTCTTACTTCCTGAAAGGTTTTAACTATTTCTTTTCAGTACAGTGATTCTACATTACAAATGCTTCCTGCGTAATTCATGATTTTGCCTATAGAATCTTTCAGTACTGCAACTTGAGTCTTAAAATTGGTCTTTCAGTTCAGCTTTGTCTTCTTGAACTGGCTTTTGAAATCTTCCAAGCATCTCCCTTACTTCAGCATTTTTCTCCTTTGTTTTAGCCTCTTTATTCTAGTGCAATTCTGTCTCTTTACTGTCATCCATGTTGGTCTTTTCCTTATGCCTGCCTTGTAATGACCCTCCACTTTCTTCATGGACTATATCCTTGATGTCAACCTACAACACTTCTGGTCTTCAATCATTAGTGCTCAGTGCCTCAAATCTATTCTTCAGATATTCTTTAAATTCAGGCAGGATAAACTCAAGGTCTTATTTTATCCTTGTGGACTTGGTTGAACTTGCACGTGAGTAATTGATCATTTCCTGGCTTTGCTGACTGTTGATATTGAGCCTCCATTTATTCTTTCCTCAGATGCAGTCCATGTAGTTATATATTTTTTAAAGGTATTTACAATTAATAAGTCATTGGTTATACAAAATTTAATCAGACCAAGGTGTACCTGATCCAGGCCACAGTCTTTTCAATTACTAGCTAGCTATGCACTGGAAAGCTGGACAATGAATGAGGAGGTTATAAGAATCAATGCCTATGAGTTGTGGTGCTGAAGATGGATGAATATCCCATGTAATGCCAAAAGATCAAACACGTCTATCTCGAAAGTGCCAATGAGGGTGTTCCTTAGAGGCAAGGATGATGAAACTGTCTCACATATTTTGGGCATATTGTCAGGAAGGATAAGTCTTCGGGAAAAGATAACATGCTGGGAAAGGTAGAGGTTAATAGAAAAAGTTCTCTTTAAAAGATAATGATGGTTCCATATTATCAGGAAATGGTGCATCTTGTTCTTCAAGGACATTGTATCACTATGACTCAGTGACCTTGCGAACAATAGATATGAACATTGTCCTATCCTCAAAATCCTCAGTATACTCTAACCCACTGTTACGGTCAATGTCAATCCATCTTCTTTTCCACTCTACTTGTCTGTGTGTACACCTAATTCAAAGTACAGAGTGTACATTTTATTCCTCTGCCTAGTCTATCTTTAATGTCACTGTTTCAAACTCACCACCTGCTGGCCAAGGACGGAACTGAAGACAATTCAACAACCCCACTCCTTAAAATTTTAAGTCCATTGTTCTCTGCATAGCTTTATGAAAAATTAAGGTTCTTTATTCTCAAGCCTTTTTAAGTCACAGCAAATTGATCCTAAAATAACACCATTTAACATCTGCCAGAGTTCAAATCAATTAGTGACTGACTGGCATACTTCTGTTCTTCATGAGTAGTGTGCCCATTAGATACTCGGAGCAACTTTATGATCCATATATTTCAGTAGCTCTGAGGATCTACATATTTAAGTGGGGAATCACACTGCACAAAGACCAAGTAAGTCTCTCTGGCAGTTTAAATCCACCAGTATTGACTCCATGAGAGAAAATTGAACAATCTCCTCCTGTGGTGATTTAAAACCTTAGAATACCAACGGAAGGCTAGCTGTGAGTTTTGCACCTATATTTAAGCAGAGATATTCAACTTTGTTTTACATAAAAATATCCTTCAAGATATTAGGCAAACAAAACACTGTCAATCATTTTATTACATTAAGGAACTTGAAGCCCCTAAACAATTAGTACTGTGTTCAGTTACCTTGCTTATGTAGATCAAGTACTGAAAAATTAAAATAATCAAACACTATTATTAATACCACATGCAAGCAAGATCCTGCTAAAGATTATCCAAAAACGACTGAAACAGTGCATCAGCAGAGAACTGCCGTATGTGCAAGCTGGGTTTAGGGGAGGCCCTGGTACTAGGGAGAGCCTATTCAATTTTGGTTGGATCTTGGCTGAAAGCAGAGTACAAATGAATGTCTGTGTTTGACTATGCAAAGGCATTTGACTGTGTAGATCATCACAACAAACTGTGGTTAACCTTGAGAAGATTGAGACTCTTAGAACACTAATTGTTTTTATGCAAAACCTGTATTTGAACCAGGAAGCAGTAGCCAGAACAGAACAGGGAAGCACTGCATGGTTCGGGATTAGGAAAGATGTGCATCAAGGATGCATCCTAGCTTTACTCCTTTACAATCTATATGCCCAACAGATCATTCGGGGGCCTAGACTTTGAGAAGGAATGTGGCATCAGGATTGGAAGAGACTCAACAACCTGCATTATGTAGATGACACAACCTTCCTTGATGAAACTGATGAGGACCTTAGGTGTATGCTGCAGGAGGGTCAAGGACTGTAGTCTTCAATATGCATTAAAACTCAACATCAAGAAAACACTCACCACTGGGCCAAATGGCAGCTTTATGATAAATGAAGAAGAGATTCAGATTAACAACTTCAGCTTGCTTGGTTCCACAATCAACTCTTGGCACCAGCAGTCAGAAAATCAAGACTAATTGCATTGGGAAAGTCTGCTGTCAGGATTCTCTAGAGTAGTTAAGACTAATGGTATCAGTCTGGAGACTAAGGTCTGCCTGATCCAGGCCACAGTCATCACAATTACTTGCTATGCATCAGGAACACTGGATAATGACTAATATGAGATCCGGCATGTTCAGGGTGGTATGGCAATTAAGTATGACAATGACTAAGGATGACAGAAGAACTGATGTTGTACTATGAATTTTGGTACTGGAGAAGAGTGTTGAACATACCATGAACTGCCAAGAGAATAAACAGGTCTGTACTAGACAGGATGAAACCAAGATTCTCCTTGGAGGCAAGGATTTTGAAGCGCCATCTCACATACTTTGGGCACATGGGCAGGAGGGACTAGTACCTGGATATGAACATCATTCTTGAAAGGATGGAGGCAAAGTAGGGAAGGAGGACCCCAAATGAGCCAGACTGACTGGAAAAATGGGATTAGGTCTGTCAGAGCCGATGAGATTGACTCAGGAAAGGGCAGGGTTCAGAGCTGTTGCACCTAAGATCGCTATGAGTCGCAGGCAACTTGACAGCACATTAATACCAACCACAGGCCTATCAGGCTTGTCATTTTCTTTAAGTCAGCTTTTCCTACAAATAAGAGACCTCCAACTGTTTGCCTTCTTTACCTATAGGCAGATTTTGTGTAAACAAAGGAATTATCCCAACATTTTTTATCAAATTATCAACTGGTATCTCTATATATTTTGGTGGGAAATTAAATTTGTTTTCTTCTATACATTCCCATTCTATGTTATCCCTACGCTTGATGGAGAGGTTAACAAAATTGTTATTCCCAAGTGAACGTGTCTTACATGTGCATTCAGTGCCCTTTAGGAGGTTTTCAGAAGCCAGATGAGAACAGCTCTTTACTACACCGTTGCCTACATTTTAATAGTTTTTAACTGTCTCAATCTCTCAAATTTCTCAGCAGCTATCCAATTCCTGGGGTTCTTGGTCACAAATCCTGGGTGGGCCTCATGGTTGTCCACCACTGCAATCTGCCTACTATTAAATCTACTGATAAAGTTTGTTTTCCAGGCCCCAAGCATTGAGGGTTAAGCAGATGGTTCTAAAAAGTTACCATATTATTCAACCCTACCTCCTAACCCTATGGCTCTTAACTCACTTGACACATTAGTCAGAACATTTAGGGACCAACGGAAGTAGGGACATTGAGAGATTTCATGGCCCTGTAGACTGAGCCCAAATTCAGCACAAACCAGTGAAAGAACCATTGCCCAAAACACAAAGATTTCAGGAGTTCAATTTCTCTGGAGAGATGCTAAAGTTGGATCAATGAGCTAGGGGAGGCATGGCTGGTTAAAAATGAGAACCAAGAAGCAGATACTGATATGGATAGAATTGGTGCTTTAGGTGCATGAATGATGTCAGACAACAGTGGAGGAGAAGACGACTCACTCAGAGGTTAAGTGCTGTCTAGTCAAGTACAACCCATAACAACCCTATGAACAGATCTGAACCTGTTTCCATCCTCACAATCTGACACATTTGAGCCCATTGCTGCAGTCACCATGTCAAGCTATTGAGGATCTTCTTTTACTGATCCTCCACCATTCCAAACATGATGTCCCTCTCCTATGACTAGCCTCTCCTAGTAACATGCCCAAGTACATAAGACTAAGTTTTATCATCTTTGCCTCCAAGGAACATTCTGGTTATACTTTCTCCAAAACTTACCTGTTTGTTCTTCTGGCAGTCCAAGGTATATTCAGTACTCTTTGCCAACACCACAGCTAAAGATGAGGAAGCCAAAAGTATGAACTTACCTCAGTGGCCTCCTCCATCACTTCCTTTCTAGAGAGGAAGGCTAATCCTCCACGATTTATCTTTCTTAATAAATATATTTTTGCTTTTAAACTTAAAAAAAAATTTCCAGTTTCCACAGGTTAAAAAAGGAACATGTAAAGACAGAAAGCCAAAATTCCAAAACCAGCCAGGTATTGTTCCAAGGAATTACATTTATTAAAATGGATACCAGCTAAAAAATTCCCTGAAGGAAAATGTCAAACCTCTAGGCAACTAAGAGGATTTTGATCACCCTTCCTAGATAGATGACAGCTCCTGAGTGGACTGTCCAACTGACTGACAAGCTTAACCTCAGATTTTCCTGGGCCAGTTGCCAGACTGTGTTAACAGAAAGCTTATCCCAAGATCACAGAACAAAATCATATAAGCAGAGAAAAAACCTTTCAACTTGATAAACTATCAGAAAACCTGTTCTTGCTTGGGTTAAGCTCAAGTATGAACCATACAAATAATTTGAGTTAGTGGGGTCCTTTCCCTATACCATACTCCTCTTTTGAGAAGCACTGCATGATTACTTTGTTATCTCTGAATGAAAAGTATATTCTACCTGTGTTTGAACAAAACCATGCAATTGCTCACCTGAAAATCTGACAAGTGAGGATTTTGATTTGGAAGAAAACATTTAAGGCTATTACATGGGGGGGGGCACGTTTTTGTTTTATTAAATAATTCACTCCTTGTCAGGATAAAGGGAGCCCTCTTTGCAGGCCTAGGCTTACCATCCATATCAAAAATTGATGTAGAGATATCTCATTCTCAGCATTTGGAGCTCCATCAGGCTTGTTGCGGCTTCTTATCCAGTTAGTTATATTGTAGATACAGAAGGTGAGGATGCGGGAAGGTAAAGGGTATAATCCCATTTCCAGGAATTCACATTTGGAAGAGCTCCTTGGCAATGAGGCTCAAGGCCATTCCCAGGAGAAGAAGTAGGCACAGGGGCCAGGACTCAGGTTCCATTTTGACCCAACATTTATTGTCCTTTTACAACAAGTCATTTTTTGGTTTAGAAACTGTTTGTGATTAGTTTTCCAACATTAACTCAATAAGCATGTAAAATAAAATCAACCTACTCTCTATTATAAACACCCAGCAACTGTGGCCCCTCACCCTCCTGCCCTGGTTGGGTAGGGGGGAACAAGGAGGGTTTGGGCATTGAGTGAGTGCAGATGCTTTATTGTGGGGTGGCGGTGCCTAGTTCACACACCACACAGGTCCCCTGCACTGGCCCAAACTACAACAGAAATTGCATAGGCCCAAGGCCCAATTCCTTGTTGGTAATTCACTCTCCGCCTCCCAAATGAAAATTGCTTTTATTTTTTCACTTTTGTATTTTTTGCAACAAAAATCCCCATCCAGAGTCTGACTGTAGCTGAACTGTTCAGACTGAGGAATGGAACAGGCCGTGGGCGCACCCCTGGTCCCTCCTGGGCGAGTGCCCCCACCCCAGGGAACAAGGTTCAGTTGGCCAGCTTGCTGGCCACCAGCACTTAGCCATAAAGGTCATCATCATTGTCTTCTGTGTATACACTGCCGCCTGTGCCACCTCCACTGCCCTGACTGGGGCCAGCTCCGCCCTGGTTTCCTGAAGGGAATCTGTGCACAAAAGCAAAGACAGAACAGTGGCTTAGGAATGGGCCTAGGCGAACTGTCATGCCCGTTCTCTAGCCTCTTTAGCACACCCTCTTCTTTTTGTTCCTACAGACTCCCCAAAACAACTTCAGCTATTGTTGTTGTCCCTATCCCAGTTACCTGAAGCTGCCAAAGCCACGACTCTGCTGAAGGGTCTGGGCAAACATCTCATACTTTCGGATATCATTGTCACTGACAGAACGACGGGCGAAACGCATGGCTTCCTCAAAGTGATCTCGGCGGATCTCAGGCACTGGATCATCCTCTTCCACCTCCTGTGGGGTTCACAGATCAGGGTGATTTAAGGTTCAGACTAGGCTCTTTCCCCGGCTTCTCCAATCTAAACCAAGCTGCTAAGCTATTCTTCCCAATGCTGAGTGTGCACTGTTTAAAAACCTGTCAAATCATCTGGTCAAGACAAAACTGTGGGAGAAAAACAGATAACTGGTTGCTAGGGAGGTAAGGGTGGAGAATAGCAGCTGACTGTAAAGAGGTTTAAGTGAATTTTAAAGAGACGTCAGAAATTCTGCATACCACACGGCAGTAGTGACACCACTGATACACATCTGTAAAAATATCCAATAGCATGTAAACCCTGAAGGGCCCATTTTATAGGATGTAAATTATACCTCCAAACCAAACATTGCCATTAAATCCATGTGTTCCCAGCATCCTTCTCCATCAAAGCTGATGGATTTTAACAAATGACCTTTTGGTCAGCAGTGCAGTACATGGCACGGTGGAGCTCCTTAAATATTTTGTTGCTGTTATGTGTCACCCACTTGTTTGCATAGCTGACCCTCCAATAGTCTCAAGTAAGATTATCCATCTGTCTCCAGCGGAGCAGCTAGGGGATTCAAACCACATGACTTTTGAGATGTCAGCACTACTCCCAACCAACTAGGCCACCAAAGCTTTGAAAAAGTTAATGGTTCTCGGTGTCTATCACATCTAGATTTCAACTTACCTAGTGGCCACATTTCTAGAACCTAAGTTCTTGTCATCAACTTGTGTGAATTAGAATTAGCAGAATCAGAATGGTTAATTGTGAAAGAATTAGAACAGGTTTCTGTGGCTGTGATCACAAAAACAAATCACAGAAGCAAATCCCCAGGTGAGTTCAAACTGTTGACGGTAGTAGCTGAGAACAACCTGGTAACACACGCCATATTGAACCTTGCCAGGTCTTCTTAATTCCCAAAATTTTGCTTTTCTGAAGCAAGTTATTTGCCCTTACACTCCATTCATGGCTCAGCTCAAAGCCTACCTCTTACATTCATACTCTGAATCCTCTCAAAGTATTGAGAATTTGAGCTCAATTGAAACTGAGTATCAAACTTTTCTTGGTCTTTGCAATTCAGGAAGGTCTGGTGGCTATACAGACCTCAGGTGGTTTAAATCCACTAGCAGCTCTGAGGGTGAAAGACAGGTAAGCTCATCCAATTTACAAGCCTAGGAAACTCAATAGAGGGTTGTTCTGAGTTGCTTTTTGAATCATATAATTCAAACTAAAGAGTTTCTTTAACCGAGAGACTTTTTGTCTGGTGCCCTGCTAAACATCTGTACCAAGTGATCTTTTTCAAAACCTACACGAGGACAAAATAGAGACTGTGTGACCTTGGTTGCAACATTTGCCATGTAACTGGGGAAAGGATAAGCTCACCATGGCTGATGGGTTGATCTGCCTTTCACGCTCCCGCCTTATCTCACTCTCAATGGATTCACGGATGGCCAGCTTGCAAGCACGTTGGCAAATCTCTGTCAGGTCAGCTCCAGAGAAGCCATTGGTCATCTTAGCCAGGAATTCCAAATCAACATCCTAAGAGAAGTAACAAAACAGCCTCAGTATTTAATCGCCCTTAGAATAAGAAACGAACTTACCTTCAGTCAAATCAATTACTCTCAATTCATTTATCCTATCTTCTATCACTTTGTTTTATCCCTGAATCTATTCTTTTATTTCTTACCTCCTTCCCTTCAATTTTCACACACCCCATATTTAGATCAGCCTATTTCAAGAAATTCCCAATGAAATTTTCACCAAGAACCAAAGAACACTTGGCCTGAAGGACTCATAGGAGCCCACATGGCCCATCCCATCACCTTGCACCTGCCTTGGCAACTGGGGACTTGCGCAAATTGGCCTTGAGGATGGCAACACGGGACTTCTCATCAGGAAGTGGGATGTAAATGAGTTGATCAAGGCGGCCAGGTCGAAGAATGGCAGGATCAATGATGTCAGGCCGGTTGGTAGCGCCAATAATGAACACATTCTTTTTTGTTGACATGCCATCCATTTCTGTTAGGATTTGGTTAATGACTCGGTCAGCAGCTCCACCACCATCTCCAATGTTACCACCACGGGCCTTGGCAATTGAATCCAGTTCATCAAAGAACAGTACACAGGGTGCAGCTTGGCGAGCCTAATGGAAAGAGAAGGACTCAAATCTTAGCACAATCGTCTCTGCTCTCTCTCAGAAGTGAAAAGTGAAGTGTCTCTCACTCCTTGGTCAATATGAGAAGGTTTTGATATTTCCCACAGCAAAAGCCTCTACCCCTATGTTGCCCCCAAGCAAATGAATAACCCAGATCTTTATAGCTCACCTTATCAAAGATTTCCCTGACATTGGCCTCAGACTCCCCAAACCACATGGTAAGCAGCTCAGGACCCTTAATGGAGATGAAATTGGCCTGGCACTCATTAGCAATGGCTTTGGCCAGCAAGGTTTTTCCACATCCAGGAGGTCCATAGAATAATACTCCCTTTGAGGGTGTCATGCCAAACTTGAGGAATTTGTCTGGGTGCTCCACAGGATACTAAGGAAGGGAAAATAAGAGGATTCAGGACAATCCTATAGTTTTAAGAAACTACCACCCCACAATGCAAGAATCTAGGTGTACTAAGAACAGGTGCCTCAGTGCCTCAAACCTTAAGACAGCAAATTCCTTGAAACCATATTCTTAAAACGCTTCACAACTGAGTGTGAACACTGAAAAGACCACGCAATTCAAACAACACTGACGTGTTCACTCAGCCTGGATCAAGTTACTTTACCTGGACCAGCTCCTGGAGTTCGCGCTTGACATCTTCTAGGCCCCCGATGTCTTCCCAGGTCACCTGGGGTACTTCCACCACGGTTTCCCGAAGTGCTGATGGATTGCTCTGACTCAGGGCCCACTGAAATAAGACAAAAATCAGAGATGAGCCTAGCCAAGGGGGGCCTGTTTCTGTGTCCCTAAGGCTGAGGGTGAAGTCTTACCCTGAAGTCATCCATTGTAACTGCCAGAGAGTTCATGACCTCAGCATCAATGGTTTCATCCTCTAGGTCAATGAGGTCCATTTTCTTTCGAATGGCTTGCAGAGCAGCTTCAGAGCACAGGGCTGCCAAGTCAGCACCCACATGTCCATGAGTCTCATTGGCTACCTGTAGAAAGATGATCAATTCACCATCTTAAGTCCTACCTGATTTAGGAGGCTCAGAGACACTAGAATCCCGGCTCTTCTTTGGACTCCAGTACCTAAACCTGGAGGTGAGGCCTATCTGCCCCAACAATTATGGTTTATTTAATGAAATGTCAAACGAAAACATATGCCAACTGCCCCTGGAGTCAATCAAGGATCACATCCTTTTCCTCTCCAGAAATCAAAATGAGTCTCCTCATACCTTCTTTTAGTCAGATCCCTGCAACTACCTAGGAGATTTTGCTCGGCCACTTTTCGTGACTACTCTACCTGTTCCAGGTCCACATCATCTGCCAGCTTCATATTCTTGGTGTGGATTTGGAGAATTTCCAAGCGTCCTGTAGCATCAGGTATTCCAATATCTACCTCCCTATCAAAACGACCTGTGTGACAAGGCAGGAACACATTAGCACAGTGTTTGGACATTTCAAGTCCAAGGGGAATATGGGACAAGTCTACGGTGGCCAACCCTCCCTCTTTCCCAAGAATGGTCCTGGTTTTAGCACTTAAGTCCCACATCTTAGGGAAACTTCTCAACCTCAGACCAACTAATTACATTAGACAGGCATTAACCCCAAACAAAAACTACTGCCACTGAGCTGATTACAATTCACAGAACCCTTACAGAATAAAACAGTACTTGAATTTTTGAGGCACTGAATGTTTACTGAATGACACTGCTTCATCTTTATCCTAAAAAGTCACTGGTAAGTTAGAACTATTAATCTTTTGATTAGCAAATGATTAATTACCACACCACCAGGGGTCCTTAAACTAGGCATTAGGATAAAGAAAAAGACCTTGGCTTTGTGACTGCAACAAACTCCAAGAAACACTTGGATATGAGGACATGGGTTGATCAAGAGAGAGGTCAAAATGTGGACCCTTACCGAATCGTCGTAGGGCTGGGTCAATGCTGTTGGGTCTGTTAGTTGCTGCCATGACTATCACATGAGCTCTTTGCTTTAGACCATCCATGAGAGTCAACAACTGTGATACAATACGTCGCTCCACCTCTCCATGTGTCTACAGGACAGTGTATCGGGTTAGAAGTGAAGCCAGGACCTTTCAATCCCAACCCTCCCCCTTGGGGAAGAAATTCCTACTTTTTCTCTTTTGGGAGCAATGGCATCTAGCTCATCAATGAAGATAATAGCAGGAGCATTTTTCTCAGCCTCCTCAAAGGCTTTACGAAGATTGCTCTCAGACTCACCAGCCAATTTGCTCATGATCTCAGGACCTAAAAGAATATAAAATGGAGGGAAAACCAAAATGACAATTAGATACCCTATTTGCCCAATCAACAGAGAGAGAAGGCACAATCATTACCTCTGACTATCCTCTCTCTGCCACTATTCTAGGAGGCCAGATTGGACAGTGTACAAGAGACTCAGTTTACTTTTCTCACAACATAAATGGAAGTATGCAGATTAGAAGGTTATTCATTTTATACACCTATCTAATCACATGGCTATGGTTAGAAAAAGAGACCAACTGGATCTCTACCAATTAATTATCATTCCCATAGAACCAGTTGATTTAGGCCAATATCCTCAAATCCTCCCAAAAATAAGTATAAGCCTTTTGATTTCAACTCTAAGTTAACTGTACAATGGAACCAAAACTAAATGCTGCCCAATCTTGTCCTTTTCCTGTGATTACTTACGAATCAGATCTCTATGACCCATAAATATTTTTTTAAAAAAACTCAAAAAGTAACAAACTAACTTTTTAGTGTAAGTTGAATCAAGGTTTACAAAGAAAATTGGTTTTCCATTTAATAATTCATACACTTTATGCTTCCAGATATAGATACAATGCACATTGTGTTAGTGCTCTTGTCACTTCTTGCCCATGTTTCTTGATTCCATTTGTGCTGCTTTTATATGTCTTTCTGCCTTTTAAGTTTAATCCTCAGGGAAATACTGCCCTTTGACCTTGTGTGGAATGCCAGGTCTTTCTTCCTAGTCTATGCCAATCTGGAAGTTCCATCAAAATCCACTTAGTATGGCAGCAACAAAAAAGACTATACTGACAGGATTGTTGTTCATGTGGTGCACTGGCCAGGAACTAACCCAGTTTTCTCAAATGGAAAGTTAAGAATTCTGCCACTGAAACATCAATGCCCCCATTATCCTAACTTGCTCCCCACTAAATAACTTCAGCCTACCACCATCTTAAGTGGGCAGGATGGGAACATCAGTGGAAAATACCCTCCTTTTGCTGCTTGTTTGTGATGTTCCTCAACAGAAGATACTGAAGTGCACATGAGAGGATACATGCAAACATGTGTGTCCATGAGCTCTCCAGCTCATGAGCCCAGCTCAGAGCTAGGTACAGCCAGACAAAACATGAACAAGTTTCTTACCATTGATCAAAAAGAAAAAGGCTCCAGTCTCATTTGCCACAGCTCGAGCAATTAGGGTCTTCCCTGTCCCAGGAGGTCCATAGAGCAAGATTCCCCGAGGAGGCTAAAGACCAGTAGAGAGAATATAATTAGGTTTAGAAGGCTGTCTTCCTCCAAGCCTGTTGTTGAGTCTACTGTGATCCCAGTAACCCCATAGGACAAAGGAGAACACAGACCGATTGCAGGCTTTGCAGGCTGCAATTTTTTTAAAAACTTCTGCTAATAAATTGGCTATTTTAAAATAATTCCTATTTTTACTGTGGCTTGACCATGAGTTGCAGGACAAATTAGTTTTCCAATTGACAATTTATATTCAGTTTCTTTTGTTTTTGTGACTAGTTACAAACAAAATATGCTCCCCTCCCTCCCTCCCCACATTTTCTATTTCTATTCGTCCTCTCATGCGTGCTGAGATTTTTTTTGGTAAATGATGTCCTTTTAATCTAAATAGACTGATAGTTCTGAGGACTGTTGTTCTCTCTGGGGTTACTGTTCATTTTACAGACCCATCTAATTGCATGGATGAAAGTTGGCTGGGGTGTGGGTTTGGTTCTAGGTTTGAAGGGTACTGTGAGGGACACAGAGTCTCTTGGAGGAGTTCCATCAATCTCTTAACAGATCACTGTGTCTGATCTCCTTTTAATGATTTTTTTTCTCTTCTGCTCTACTTTCTACTGTAATCCTGATCAAAGCAGTAGTGATAGCTTAGCATTTTCTAGTTCTTCCAGTTTCCAGGCAGGGAAAGCTATGGTTTGCATGGCCCATCTGTCTTTTGGATCACCCATTTCCTTGATTTTTCATCACTCTTTTTTTCCAGATGGGAAACCAGTCACATCTTACATGGCTGCTCACTAATTTTTGAGACCTTAGTTGCATCTCAGTAGGAAGTACACACTGTCTTTGTGGACTAGGTTATGCCAAGTGAATGAGATATCCCGAGACTTTGGTCCTAAGCTTCCCCAACTCCAGTGCTTCATTCTTTCAAGGTTTTGGTTATGGCTAAGATGTTTTCAGAATTCCGACCCTTTACCTTTAACTGAAAATGCATTTGCAGCATAAAAATACACATTCTCAGCCATACTCCTAGTCACTTCCCCACATCTGTGCAGTTTATATGTTCACCTAAGTATTTTACTAACAGGTCATCATTTATCATTAAAAATGGTAGTAACAGTATTACTTTTGTTGTTTTTTGTTCTCATGCAAATCCCAGTGTTTTCCTTTGCTTTGGTCATACTGTGCTCACTTCCTCTTACTGTTATCATCAGGCTATCTTTATGGAGACAGATCACCACATCTTTTCTATCACAGAGCCCTGGCAAGTTTAAGTTAGTTGAGCATGTAACCACGGGCCGCCAGAGCCCTTCCAACCCTACTCACCCTAAAGTGGCTTGACTGGTGTTCTAGAGGTTAAGAACCAGGGTTCAACTCTGACATCAATAAGAATGAACACTTGATCTGTTTGTAAGGTTGAAATAGGCTAATAACAACTCAAGAGTAAACGCAAGGAAGACAGTTTACTTCCAGCTACAAAAAAATACTGCTCCACTGTCAACATTAAAGACTGCAACTTTTATAAGAAAATAAAGAAACTCTAGTTTGAGGAAATCTAAAGGTCCTGAGACTAGGGGAAAAGCTAAAAAGGCCCATTCCCACCAATGATTAAATTCTCTCATTATCATCCTTCCATGGAGTCACTAGTGGATTTGAGTTGGCAGTTGAGAACTTAACCAGGGGGCCCCCAGGGTTCTTCCAACTCATATTTATTCTAAAGCAGTTAGTGTTAGAATCAAGGGTTTATCATCATACTGGGATGCTTCCTTTAGATAATTATACACATTTTTCTCTCTGAAGCCATGTTTTCTATGGCCTCACCAACAAAAAGAACATGCACACAGTGCCTCCACTACATGGCATTGTTCTAGACTACAAACTACAGCAGGATTTTTTCATAGGTACAGAACAGCTTTTATACCTTTAAAAAAATCACCCAACAAAAAAAAAAGATGACATAAGACAGAATTTACGTGACAGTCTGACCTAGATTATCAGTAGCTCTGAAGAATTTAAAAGTTTCTGTAAACTCAAAAGAATACATAACAAAATCTGAGAAAACCAGAAACTTGTCGGAAGGAAAACTTAAATACTGCACCCTCTCAAGGCAGAAAGCTTTGGTGCAAGCACTGTGGAAGGCGGTATGGCGCTTTCTCAAAAAGTTGCAAATAGAGATACCATTTGACCCAGGAATTCCACTACTGGGACTATATCCCAAAGAAACCATAACTGACATCCAAGCAGATATATGCACACCCATGTTTATCGCAGATCTGTTCACAATAGCAAGGAATTGGAAACAACCCAGGTGCCCATCAACAAACGAATGGATAGAGAAGCTGTGGTATATTCTCACAATAGAATACTATGCTGCATTGAAAAACAAGGAAGTCATGCATTATTATTCCAAATGGGTGAGCCTGGAGGACATTATGCTGAGTGAAATATCTCAGTCGCAAAAGGACAAATATTGCATGGTGCCACTGCTGTAAAATGGGACTGATATCAGGGTGAGGGTAAGACTGAGAAAAACTGGATAAACTGTATATACTGCACTGAAACAGATGAGGGACTGAATAATTTAAAAGTGATGTATGGAAAAAAAAAAGTGATGTATGATAGGGTATTATGGTTATCACAAGAGTCCACAATTAAGGTTGCAAAGTGGAATGTACTTGGGGTGGGGGGGTGTGTATGGGGGGATTGTGTACCAGGGAGGGAGTCTTTTACTTCTGAAAGAAAGGAGTGAACTGGGGGGCGGGGGGAGAGGGCTGGGTGGGTAGAGAAGTGCAGCAATGAATGAATGGAAATCCAAGTTCTCTGTAAATGTTCATTAAAATTATTTAAAAAAAAAAGGCAGAAAGCTTGTGGTGCCTGGAAAAACACAGCTGTCTTGTAGAGTTCGACTTCTCACAGGTTTCACTGTATTATTTCACCTATAGTCACAGTCAACTCAAAACACTTAACATTTCAAAGTAAGAGAGCTCTGACAGTCTAGAAGTAAGGAATTGCAACACCAACCCAAAGGCATAGTTTGACTCCACCAGCTGTTCCACAAGAGAAAGATGGTCAATTTCTCATGTGATTTAGAGTCTTTGAAAAACATCAGAGTCAGCTCTGACTCGACAATACACAACCACAATCCAAGGTAATTAATGACAAACATGAATGAAAACAGACCAAGATTAGACATCAATCATCTGCCTATACTTGAGCTCAGGTACTCACCTTCACACCAATTGCTTTAAAGAGGGCAGGATGTCTGAGAGGAAGCTCCACCATTTCTTTTATCTGAGCTAGCTGCTTCCTGCAGCCACCAATGTCATCATAACCTACTTCATTCAAAGATTCTTCCTCATCCTAAATGTACCAGGGGAACAAAGAAAAGGAGAAGGCTTGAATATGACAGCAGCAAAAGTTACATTTTCTCCAAATTTCCCACACTATCTGGTGTGGAAGATAACCACTAAGGGGATCCCGCCTCCAAAAATATATCTGAAATTCTAAGCAAGTATTTCCTCTCTCTCAAATATAGGAAGTGATCCTAGACCTAAAGCTTGAAATATTAGTTGCCATCAACAACATTTGTTCAAAACTATTCCCATCATTCAAACCAGACTTTTTAATGTTTGGTATTGGATACTTCTAAGAAACATATAAACTCAGAAACAAATACTTAAGAAGCTCACCCATCTCTGGAAAAACTTAGATCCAAAGAGCATCCACCTCATCTTGATAGCTACAACCTGACTACTCAATAGAGTAGTAAGGGAGAGAATTTGCATCAGAAAGATCACTCACCTCTCGTTTGATAGGTTCCCCTTCACAGTGGATCACTGTGTCTGGAGCAACAATGCAGTAAGGGCTGGGATCCGTTTCTACCACTTTGAACTCCACAGCACGCATTCCACCCCGAACAAGAAAAATGTCTCCTAGGAAAGCAAGTAGTATAGTTAAGAGGTATCAAATAGAAGTCTCTGTAAACTTCCATTAAAATTAAACAAAACAAAACAAAAAAAACCACCAACAAAACAGGCATAAAAAAAAATAGAAGATCAAGTAAGAACTTCTTATCAGAACCTTGGATCTAGAGAGCCAAGCTTAAAAGACACTACTCTTATCTCCAGCCCTTCTCCCCTCTCTAGTTAAGAGACTAATTAACCTGCAAAGAGTTCTTTTTGTCACTAAGAGTAAACGAACCCTGAATGTACCAGAAGCCACTAAGGTTAAGAATTCCTGAGCACATGTAATCCAGGCTTTCACTAGACCAATGGTAGAGCTGTATGCTGTTATATAAACTCTACGCTACGATACAGGCAAAATGAACTACATCCTCCTTCAGGGAACACTTTGCAGCTTACTTTCCTCATGTACAGAAGTCTATATAAGTGAGAATAAGACAGATGACAAATACTACATACACATGAGCATGGTCAAGGATGCATGTGCATACACACGGGAATGAGAGTGTTCCAATCCTACAACCAACACCTTAGACTAGTTCCAAAAATGCTTCCTCACCTTTTCGGATGGGTCGATAAGCTTCCAGGAAGTACGGCTTAAGGTATACCTCAAAGAGATTGCCTGTGATGCCTTCCACTGTGTCATCGATGGGTAGCACATGGATACGTTTGCCGTACTTCACATCTGGGCATGGCTGGATGCTGAGGATGACAAGCAGACTCCACATTACCAACCACACTGCAGCCCCAAGCACTGGGTGTCCGAAAGGGCCTGGCACAGAGAGCTGACGGCAAGCGAAAGAGAAAAGGCAGGGATGGCTTAGGAGAAGAGAGAAAGGAAAGTATTGTGGGAGTGTGGGCAACACAGCCAAGCAGAACTAAGATAGGATAGGTCATACGCAAGGAATGGTAGTAAGGAGTCACAGAGGCTGAGGGGGCAGCCAAAGACATGAGCCACACACTGGGAACTCACAGCCAAGGGTGCTCCCTTCTGGCTAATCTTAGTGCTTCAATACCAAAGGGAAGATTTCATTTGGCAAGGTTCAAGGTCAAAGACAAAGTGGGGACACTTTAGGCAGGTGATCCAAGTACCCACAAAAAGTGACAAGTATCCTTAGGAAAACGGCAACCCAACAAGTAGAATCCATGGAAAAGAATCAGAAGCTGGAAAGGATTTTGTCAAGTCACAGGACAGCAGTGGTTTGAGATGATTCCAAGATGGAGAAGTCTTAGGTCTAAATTTACCTATGAACAACCAAAATTACACAGGCTGGAGGTTCTGGCTCCAACTATACCTTTCTCCAGAATTTACTTGGATACTGAAAAGGCCTAAACTCCACCCCAAACATTAGCTGTTAATTCAGACACAAGCAGTGGGACCTTCTAGAGGTTATGCACATAGTAGACACAGATCTTCAAATGATAACCTCAACCAGGCATAAGTTAAATCACTGGTCAAAAAAGTGATGGTGTCAACAGTCAGTTGTTATGTTGTCCCAAGTGGCATACAGAGGTAGATTTTTAAGACCTACAAAGGCTGAAGTGAAAGCTAAAGACATCCCTGAAACATAAATCTTCCCTACAGGCTTTTTACAAAGACAGCAACCAATGCTTTTGTGGGGGTATCTTATAATACAGCCTGTCTCTGGTCCCCTGTCCCTGAGGGGCCAAGAACCCACACACACCTGATAACATCCCCTAGGCGTACACGAAGATTATTCCGAACAACTCTATTCATTCGAATCTTCTCATCAGAACATGTGTCATCAGAAAGCACAATGCAAACAGCTTCCCGCCTCTTCTTTCCTTTCAGCAACACAGTGTCACCTCGGAACAACTGCAGCTCATCCATCTTGGGCTGTGGAAAGAGTCAAGGCTTTTGGGTCACTAGGCAGAAAGAGCAATCAGTAGCCCGGGAGGTTGGGATACCCAATAAACCCCACTCTTTATCTGCGGTTGTTGCCATGTGCCATCAAGTCACCTGTGATTCATAGCGACCTATATACAAAAGCTCTGAGCCCTCCTCTGCTCTATCCTGAGCCAACCTTACTGTCTCTGACATTACCCTCATCAGAGGCAATCTATCTCATGAAGGGTCTTCTCTTGCCCTGTCCCTCCACCCTCCCAAGTATCTGTGGTTACTTAAGTGCAATGAGGCAAGACTGAAATATGGACCCAACTTACCTGGGACAAGGACACAACACTGTTGTCCTCATTGATAGCTTCATCAACAATTAACCGATTAGGGCGGTTCTTCTGTTTAAGAATGGCTGTTGATAAGTCATCACCTTTTGAGCTAGAAAGAGGAGACAAAGTCAGGCCTACTCTCCAAAACCCCACCAGTATCTAAACTTCATAGTTAATATGCAGTAGCTACTACTCGTACATTAGGGAGTTCTCGTGGCGTAGTGGTTAAGAAGCTATACTATAATTCTAAAGGGACACGGTGAGAATCCACCAGCTGTTCCATGGGAGAAGGATGGGTAATCTCCTCCCATGTGATTAACTACTGCCTATGAAAACTCACTTGAGGGCCTGCTATGGATCAGCTGCAACTCAACCACACATAATAATAGGGACATTCCTACACTACAGAGCACACATGAAGAAAAGAAAGTCAATGTCATGAATTAGAACCAAGTCATAGCTGACTCTCCAGTAGGTTTTCATCAGTTAATTGCAATGCAGGCTGCTTTCCTCCTGAGGAGAAGTAGTGCATTCAAACCGTATGCCTTTAGGCTGGCAGTGCCACTCCTTACCATTAAGCCACCGGAACTCCCTAAAGGTCATGAGGCGCAATATCTAACACATACTAAGATTCCCACTTTAGCAGCTCCTGTTAAGTGTAAGCACTGGTTCCCAGCTGTTAAGGTCCCACGTATCCTACCCAGAGTAGATGAAATATAGCCTAAGAAGGACACCTTAACAGAAGTGGAGCTGAATAGAAATTAGAGAACGGAATGTAGCCTCAGAATGACTATATAAAATAATGGTCAAGAGCAAGAACTGTCATACACTGTTGGTGGGACTGTAAAATGGGACAACCATAATGTATATAAACAACTGTATAAAATACTAAGTACATGTACAAAACACAACATATAGGAATGATTATATGCAAACAAAAAAAATGGTGTTTTTTTAAAAAGCCTCAAAGTACATGTACAAAAAAGAATATATATGAATTATTGTATGCAAACCAATAAATTTTTTTAAAATGGGACAACCACTGTGGAAGGCTATTTGGAGTTTCCTCAAACAGTTGAACATAGAAACTCCATATGACCTAGCTACTCCACCAGGGATACATCCCAAGGAAATCAGAACTGAGAAACAAATGGAGATTTGTACACCAATGGTCATAGCAGCATTATTCACCATTGCAACAACATGGAAACAGCCCAAATATACAACTGAATTAATTGAGAAACTGGGTACATTCACACAATTGAATACTATGCAGCACTCAAGAGCAATAATTCCGAAAAATACTACATAACCTGGGAAAGACTGGAAAGCATTATCCTGAATGCACTAACTCCGTCTCATTAAGAACAAATACTGCCTAAGACCATTATAAAAACAGAAGGATAACTAGCAAAACATGTATGAGGGCCAAGGGGGTTAGAGGTGGGAGCAGCGATGTGACTAGGCAGGGGTAAAACCACACAGTTGCACAATTTGGTGGGTGGAGACGGGGTAAAGGAAATGGCAAAGATACAGCAGGGACCTGAAAAGATAGGGCAATGATGGGCATAGTTTATCATTAATTTAATGATTGTATGAAACACAGTGTGAATGAAGAATAGTGTGAATTAAAATGTATAAAAAATAATGAGTGTCATTTAACCCCTCCCCAAAAAAAGTATATGAACTTTGTAAGTAAATGAAAGGAAATAAAAATTTTTAAAAAAGATCCTTTTCCGGTTCATAAGCATACTTACTGGGTGTTCATTTCTGTATGATGTGTGCCACCTTTTAAACCTTGTTATGGTATGGGCACATTACCCACCTGACACTCATTTAAAAAAAAAGTAGAGCCTCTAAGAGATTTGCTGTATCAAATTTCCAATGTGCCACTATTATCTGTTCCCCTCCATTTCCTCTTTTGTTATTAGTTGCTGTGTTGCTGTCCAGTTGGTTCCAAGTCATAATCATCTATGCACATCAGAAAAAACCCAAATTTGCGCTGTCCTGTGAGGATCGTGAGGATGCTCACAATCACTATTATGATTAAGGTCACTGTTAACAGCTACTGTGTCAGTCTATTTTGCTGAAAGTCATCTTCTTATTCTCTGTCATACAAAGCATGTCTTTCTCTAAGGAGTTGAGTAGTAGTGTTGCCTGATAACATTTCCAAAGTACATGAGATAAAGTACTGCCATCCTCACTTCTAATGTGCATTCGAGCTGAATTCTTTCCAGACAGATCTGTTTGTTTTCTGGCTGTCTCTGGTAGAGTCAGTATTCTTTGCCAACATTTTAATACAAAGGCATCAAATGTTTGGTCTTCCTTGTTCATTGTCTAATTTTTGAATGTGTATCAGGCAACTTAAAATACCATGACTTGGGTCAGGCACACTTAAGAGTGTCCTCAAAGTGTTATCTCTACCCTTGAACACTTTTAAAAAGACTTTTGCAGATTTACCCAATTACAATATGCCAACTGAAAATATCCACCCATGGGCACTGATTGTAGACTGACTGACTATAATCTTGGGCAAGTTATTTAGCCTCTCTAAACTTTCATAGCCTCTTCTGAAAAACGGATAATGTAAAAGTGGCCACTTGACAGGGATAGGCTTAAGTGAGATAATGAACACTAAGTGCCCAACACAATATCTGGCACATAATAACACTCTCACCATTACTAATAACATTCAGACTATCTGCAAAAACACCTGAGAGGGTTAAAAACTGTATCCACAAAGTAGTCGGCTGAGTGATTCAAATATGCTAAACATAAGATCTTTTCTGTTAACCTTCCTGCAGAATGAAGTGAGCAAGTAAGTCATCTTCTGGAACTTAAGGTACTCAATTCCCCATGAAGTGTGAAGACAAACAAGGAGTAAATCAGCTCCACGAACACTATCCTCACTGGCTAAACCTACTGAATGTCAGAGTATTCCAGAGTACCACAAGAAAACCAGGCAGAAGACTTAAAACAAACAAACAAAAAGGCAGATAATATAGGTAAAAACCAATAAGACCCCAAAATATCTGAAATTTTCAAAGTGAATTCAAGCACAAAAACTTTACAATAACCTATACAAAGGCATACAATTTCACTGAGTTGATATAAAGGGTAAAAAACAAGAAATGCTGAGACCTGGGACAAATACAAATTCCTCTCACTCTGAATGTAAATAGTCTCTATTTCCTAGAAACTAAAATCAGTCACCGAACATCAATAATTTCTCACCAAGCACATCTCTAGCCTTCACTGCCTAGACTCAGAGGGATCTCATTTTAAAGAACAGCCTCCTCTTAGTTAAGCCCAAAAAAGCATTAACATTAACCAAACAATAACCTCTACAAAGTAGAGGACAAGGAGACCTTCATCAATTTCATTTGATAGCTGACCCCTCCAGTGGATTTTCAGAGGCTGTAAATTTCAAGTGAAGAGACTGCTCATCTTTCTCCAGTGGTGACCCTGGTGAGATGAACCACCAGCGGTACCTTTTGGGTCAGCAGCACAACTTAGTCTTAAGCAGGTTTTCAGAAGCTGTAAATTGCATAGGGTAAGACCGCCTATCTTTCTCCCAAGTAAACACTGCTGGATTTGAACCACCAGAGAGCCACCTTTAGGTTAACAGTACAATGCCTTATTACTTCTCCATCAGAACCAGCTACCCCTTTCCTTGGGAAAAAGTAGACAAGAGTGAAAGGCTGGGGGATGGGAAGTGCAAGGGGACCTTTTCCATCAATCATTTCATTTGATAATAATTAACATGTACCCACACACTGTTCTAAAAACGGAAAATATAATTTTACAAGACAAAATAGCACTCCTAATGGAAATATTTTCGCAAACTGCATTAAGAGATAGTAAAGTTATCTTATTAGCTGGGGAATTTCGGGATTTTTTTCACATTATTTGTTTCTGACATACCCAAGGAGAAACAGAAATCGCATTCATCTAACAAACTTACAAGATTTCTGCTGACTCTCACATATGAGGTTGTGTGCCTCTAAACTAATTTTCAAAGGTGATGTTTCTTCAGTTCAAACTTGCATTCACCAAATCATGGCACAAGTATTACAGAGCAGGTGACTTGTCCAAGACTGACAGATAGCCTGGAGTCAAACATGGACAAAGTGACAGTTGAAGGGATATTCCCTTCACTCCTCATACAAAGTCAAAGCCTGCATTTAAAACTGACTTATGTCTGTCTCTCCATTGGATTTCTTAAGTGGTAAATCACATGGAGGAGACTGTCCCTCTTTCTCCGTGAAGCAGCTGATGGATTCAAACCACCAGAGGAACAACAGACTACCAGAATTCCCGCTATACTCTGCAAGCATTGTCTATTCATTTTTAGCTTGATCTGCAAGACTGAGGTTGGAGAAGACGAGAGAAAAAGATGTCTCTAGTCACCAGTTTTTAAGCCTAAAGGATGACATAAAACTGCCTGACTCCGGCTAGGGAGATGAACCTGGCCCTCTTCCTTAAAACAGAAAGCTCTTGACTCCCACCTACCTACCAAAGTAGCTAATTTCTAGACCAGAAGTCTGCCAGACCATGGGCCAGGAGCAGTTCTGACGACTGTAGGACACATTCATGGTCTTCCGCCTGGGTCAGGCTCTTTCCAGAAACCCTAAAGGTCACAGGGGGCTCAAAGGAATTCAAGTGTGTCATCAAGATGTGCTACATAAATACTTATTTAAAAGTTAGAAAACTACCTTTGGTGCTGTTCTCTAGACTTCTCTTTTTTAATACCGAAAACAAAACAATGACTGCATAATCTGGAAAACTACTTTAGGTACTATTTTAAAGCCCAAGCAGGAACAGGGACACATCTCTTCTAGGCAAGAAGCTGATTTGCATAGTAGTTTCAGTATCTAAAACTGATGTGAAACTGAATGAGCTGAAGTAGCCAGTGTTTAGGGTGAGGCTAAAAAGACCCAGGGCAAGCAGGGTAGGGAGCTTGCCGAGTGAAGCGACCACTCTCCCACATACCACAAAGGTGGGGGCATCTAGGAGGACCCACAAAATAAGGAGAAAGAAAAATGTCCTTTATCCCGGATCGTAACATCTAGAAAAGCTGTCTTAGGCTATTCCTATGAAAAACAGGCCTCAAGTAGTAAGACCAGAAAGGAAGGGCAGGACCTGCCCTCTCCCTAAGTGTAAAAGGGGTCTCGAGGATGCCAATCCCTGGCCAGGTGGCCTGGGATCCTAAAAGCGGCGACAGCTTCCCGAGTTCGCCATGCCTTTCCCCGCCCCGGTCACAGGGTTCCAGAGGCCTTCACGTGGCCCCAAGTCCACGCCCACCAGGCCCAGCCGGGGCCTCCGGCACGCGGGGCCTTGCTCTCTCCCGGGACCAAAGATCTTTAGTGGGTGGCAGATCCGATCGCGGATGGACGAGCCAAGGCTTCGTACTCTGTGCCGGCAGTGTGGATACGCAGCGCTCACTAGGCCCGAACCGCCGTTCCGAGGAAGCCGATCGCGCCGGTCGGGGCCTGCATGACACAGCACGATCCGGCCCAGGCCCCGACCCGGGCCCAACGCAAACCCCACCTAGAGGGCGCGCGGGTGCGCAGCCAGCCCCAGCCAGGCCCGCGGCCCCTCAGTCGCCCCTTCCTCTCCGGCCCTCTCTCCCTTCTGCTCAGTCTCCACCCTAGACACGCTCACCGCAGGGCCGGGCCTGGCCTACCCAGCGCGGCGGGTCTCCCCAGTGCGCGCACCCCCGGCGGGCGGGCGGGGAGGCGGCAGGTCGCGCGCGCGCACACAAATACACACATACACACACACTCACTCTGCTCCGGAGGCCATGGCGCGCGCCTCTCCCGGCCGGCGGCTGTGGCGGCCCACGAGTAACGGCTACGAGGGGTAGCGGGCTATCAACTAGACCGAAGCTCGGCTCTCCAAAGCGGGGGCTTAGGCAGCGCCGACAAAGCCACAGGCGACTTCTCTCTCGCTTCCTCCCAGCGGCACTGGGGCTACGGGCCGGCGGAAGACGCTGGATCCGAATACGCGAGGGGGGCAGCAGAAGCGACTACCCAAACGACGGCTGCCGACGCTCCGCTGAGACTGAACAGAGAAGAGCCGAATCATCGGAAGGAGAGCCGCTCTCATTTCAGCCAATCACCGTCTGCGCTGGGAACTCCTGCCCGCCTCTCGGCGCCTCTCCCCAGCAACCCGCGGATTAGAGCCAATCAGAAAATTTATTCGTGGCTTTACTCCCGCCTTTGGGGTGCAACACGCCTAGTAACGTCAAACCAATTGGCTGCAAC
This sequence comes from Elephantulus edwardii, assembly GCF_000299155.1. Classification (NCBI taxonomy): domain Eukaryota; kingdom Metazoa; phylum Chordata; class Mammalia; order Macroscelidea; family Macroscelididae; genus Elephantulus; species Elephantulus edwardii. The sequence goes on from NW_006399982.1 coordinate 4,181,250, forward strand.
GCTACGCTTCCTCGACGGATTGGGATTCTCAGCCAATCAGCAAGAGGAATGGGGCGAGCTCTACTGGCGCAAGGCAAGCATTTAATCCCTGGAGGTGGACTCTCCCACTTGGCTCTAGTTCATTGGCTCCTAGCTTATCCTCCTGGCACAATGGATTGAAACCTTGTATTAGTGTAGTTCTGCTCTGTCACTTATGAGGTCATCGTGAGTCAGAATCCATCCAACAACTAACATTAGCTATGATGGCCTGTGGTAAATTGCTGTACCGCCAACCCAAAGATGGTGATGGTGTTAGGTGATCTGGTGTGCAGGTCGACTGTGTGAACAACAGATTTGAACTCTGAACCAGTATCATTATCTGACATACTTGAACTCACTGTGTCAATCCATCTCCATGAGAGTCTTCCACTGTTTCACTGACCCTCTACCTTTCAAAGTTCTTTTGGCATCTTCAGCATTCTTATTTAATACTACAATTTACAGGCATCAATTCTTCTTGTGTCATCCTTATTCACTGTCCAGCTCGCAGATTCATAGCAAGAGACCGAAAAAGCCCATGGTCTGTATCAGGCGTGCCTTACTCCTCAAATTGACATTCTTGCTCAATAATTTGGAGAGGACCTTGACTAGACTTTCCTAGGGCAATACATTTTTCTGATCACCTGATTGCTAGTACTAATTGTACTTGTGGATCCAACTAAGATAAAGTCATTAACAATCTCATTCTTTCCTCCATCTATCATGATGTTGCCTATCAATCCAGTGGCTAGGATTTTTGTTTTCTTGACATGAGATACAATGTCAAGATTCCTAGTAGACAAGAGTGCATAGGAATCAAATTGATAAATCTGTGGAAGACATAGTTGGAGAAACTCAGTATCAGCATTCAAAACCAGACCAGACCATCAATTTACTCATTTCGAGAGTCAAATTGAAGCTGAAGAAAATGACAAGTTCATGAGAACCAAAATATGATCTTGAGTCTATCCTACCTAAACATCTTAAGAGTAGGTTTGAAGTACTGAAGACCAGAATGTGTTGTTAGACGACATTAAGGAGATCATCCATGAATACAACAAAAGGTCACTAAAAAGACAGAGAAGAAAAAAACAAAACGGATGTCAGAAGAGAACTCGGAAATTGCACTAGAGGGTCAAGAAGCCCGGGAAGCATTAGTCCTTGGCAGAAGACATCATGCTTGGAAAAATGGAGTTTAAGAAAGAATAACCTAAAAAAAAAGAAAGAAAGAAAGAATAACCTCAACAAGATGGATTGACGGATTGACTTAGTGGCTGTAATGATGGCCTTAAGGTAGGGCAAGGTTTCAAGTTGTCTTTTTGTTGTTATGATAATGTTGTTGTTGTATACCGTTGAGTTCACAGGTTTTCAGAGGCAGTTAACAGCATGGAGGAGATTGTCCATCCTTCACCTGTGGAGCAGCTGGTGGATTTGAACCACAAATCTTTGGCATTGCAGCATAGCTATGCTACTTACCACTAGAACACCAGAGCTCCCTTGTTATGATATTAGGAAAGGGTTATCTTGACAACCAACACTTAACTGAATCTAGAAATTCTGAGCCTTTCAAGAATACACAGTAGGCATACAAAAGCTAAATAGGAAATTTTATTCATCACATGAAAAGGGAAAAGAGGAAAAGGTACCATAAGCAAAGGCAATGTCTTGTTGGGGGACAGAGAGTGACTGGTGCTTCTTCTGGAACCAGAGCGGCAGTTATGAAGGCAAATATGGCAAGACAATTGCCAATCTCTCCAATATTGAAACTATATAGGAATAGTAAGCTCCAGTCACACTTCTTAAAAATGGCAAAACAAAGTTATTCCCCAGTGACATGATTCTTAAGAGTCCCAACTTAAACTGGTCTAGAAAACATGGCAGCTTCAGAATCAGAAGACTCCAACTGAGATGACTGAAACTCTTTCAGGAGGGTCTCCCGGTCTGGGAAGTGGATCCATCTCAAACAGGTTTCCAGATATAGGGGGAGAGACCTGGAGAGAAGCAAGAAGCCTCAGAATAAAAGATAGGCGGAAAGGTTGTTTAGCTGTCCCTTCTCTTTCATTCCCTTCCACTTTCATCAGGCCCACAGCTCCAGAACTTCACGTTTTGAAGCCCCAAACCAGCAAGCCTCAGCCTCACCATGTTTTATCTTCCTGCAGCAGCTTAGTTTGTGCCTTCAGATTCCGCCAGAGAGCAGAGACTTCATTCTTCCGATCTAGCCTTCTCAGAGTCTGAAGCAGGTAAAATGAAGCATCTTGATTTCCTGTACCCATATGCCAGAATAGAGAGCTTAGGTCCTGGCAGAGCCTTAGGAATCATTTTAAAAAGAGTAAACTGAATCCTAGAGAGGGGAAGTATCTTGTTTACAGTCACAAAATGAACTAGAGAGAGATCACTCCCAACCATTCTTATCCCAGGGTCTACCTTGACTATTATTAACAAATGAAGAAGCCATTTTCTTTCACTTACCTATTAAAAAACTCAACCAGGATTGCTTATACCAAGCCTCAACCCCAATGCAGTCACTGTCACATCTGAGGACCTGGGAAGACCTAGAAACTCTGGATATACATTTGTGTATGCCTATGTCTACATCTGATTATATCATCAAGTATGAAAGCACAATCCCGTTCACTTTTCCTATTTGAAAAGCAGATACAGTAAAATCCCACTCACGCCTCCTGGGCCCTGTAAACATACATGTCTATGTGCACTCCTGTTATATATCTAGGTAAGTATAGCACAATTCCACTCACTTCTGTCTGCAAAGCATATACAACATAATCTCCCTCATCATTCCTCCCTATCCCCTTGACATCCACGTCCAATACCTCCCCAGGGCTTCTGACCATGAGTATTTGTGCATATCTGATGTCATACATGTACACTAACCTGGGCACATCTGCACACTGAGGAGAAAGTCTTGTAGGGCTTTGGTATCCTGGCCACTGGCCATCCATTCCAGTCCACGACTAATCAGGGCAGCTAATCGAAGCTGTAGTGCCACTTCTGGTCTGCACTTCTCACAGTTAGGGGATGACCCTGGGTCAAAAAAGTGGCTTCCCAGTCAAACCATCACCAAAACCCCAAGCCTCTCTTACTCTTTTTTCTTGTAGCCAGTAGTCCCCTTCCCTTAAGTCTTCTGAGGGTTTGAAATACATCGAGAGAAAACCCACATCCAGTATCACCATTTTCAGGAAAATTAAGTTTAGATTACCTTGTTTGTCCTCAGGTGTGGTTCGAAAGAGCAGCTGAAGGCACCTAAAGTGGGGCATGGAATAGAAGTTCAACCTAAGAAACTCCGGATCAGGTAGGTAAAGATAGAGCTCACACCTGGGTTCCAGTCACAAAATTATTCCCCACTACTTCCCCAGAGGTTCTTGTTCTCACCGGCTAAATTCACTAACTGCCTCTTTTTGCACCCCAAGTTTCACCCAGGCCTGGCCCTGAAGCAGGTAGGTGGCAGAGACCCAGAGCGGACAGTGTATGGGCTCCTTGGCTCCACTTCTGGAATCTTCGCACATCCAGGGCATCTTGGGAAGCAGGGATGCAGTTCGGCTGAGCAGCTCCTCACATACAGTCAAAGAATCCTGAGCTCGGTTCGCCTGGATCAGTGCTGCAGCTGCCTCCAAGAACACCTCAGGTACACAGGGCCCTGGGGGGCAGCAGGGTGGAGAGAACTGGGGCAGGAGAAAAGTATAGATTGATTTGGAAGAGGCATAAGCCAGTATGATCAGCCTCTTTACCAGGTTCTAGCACCATGCAAAAGGAGCTCTCATGGTTTAGTGGTAAGAAGCTGTGCTGCAATCCCAGAGGCACACAGTTCTAGTCCACCAGATGCTCTATGGGAGAAGGAAGAGCAGTCTCCTTCCATGCAATTTACTGCCTCTGAAAACTCACTGGAGGGTCAGCTATGAGTCAGTTCTGACTTGATGGCACACAACAACAACAGTAACATGCAAAGGCCATCATCCATTGTCTGTTGTTCTAGGAAGACTTCCCAGTTTGGTCTCTACCCTTCCTACCACCCAGATTGGACAAACAGAACTGTAGAGGCAAAACCAGAAACAGCAGTCCTATTCTATTTCAGAGAGGACCCTAACCCTCCCTCCTTATTGCAAAGAATCTTGAAGACACACCTACCTTTGGCTCTCGGCCATCTAGTAACCAGGCCAACAGGTCCAAGTAATGCTCAGCAGCATCTTCTGCCCTGAGAAGTCATAGCCAATGAACCTCACGTTAGGTCTCTAGCAGGTCCCTCCAAGGGCTCCAGTGAGAAAATTTTCCCTTAGCTAGTGGAAGAATGCCCAAGGGCTGTGGGAGCTGAGAGGGTAGTATCTTGGGCCTCTAATCCTGAACCAGTATGAACAGTAAGGATCTTTCCTAGTTATAGAATGGATTAGGAAGGAGCCTTCAAAGTTTTAAATATAGCATTATGCTGAGTGAACTACCTTAGTCTCATAAGGACAAACATCACATAAGATCATTATTGTAAAAATAGAAGGATAACTAGTAAAACATGTACAGGAACTTAAGAAGGGGAGAGGTGAGCAAAGGGGTGAAGACAGGTTCACAGGGCTGCACAGTTTGGTAGGTGGAGGGAGAGGGGAAAGCAAATGGGAAGGATTTGGGCAAAAAGACAGGGTAATGATGGACAAGGTTCAATGGTGATTGATTTTATAAAATATAGGAGAATGATTATATGAAACACAATGTGAATGAAGAATAGTGTGAAACACATGTAATATAAACTTTGTAAGCACACTAAAAAATAAAATGTATATGAATGATTGTATGAAACAATATAAATGAAAAATTATATAAAACACAATGTATATAAATTAAACATAATGTAAAGGAATTATTATATGAAAATCAATAAAAATTATTTTTTAAAAAAGTTTTAAACATAGAATAGGTTAGTGCCTAGGCGATGGGTTCTCATTTCAGATCCAGCGGCAAGGCCAAGGAATGGAGACCTATGTCCCACTACAACCTGCTTCATCTCCAAAACCTGAGAAAAGCAGCAGCATCGCATCCCTGGGAAGGCATCAGAAGTGAAGAGCGACCCTCAGATGAATAAAGAGAAACCGCACCTGCCTGCCTGTAGGCTTCGGCTTGCTAGCAGGTGTTTGGCCTGGCTCTGTGTGCCACAGTAAAGGGGTGAAGCTGGGTCAGGTTGTGGGAGTAGCAACTCTACCTCAATGAGAAACTGAGGAGCTGCAGAGCTCTGGGTGACACTCAAGGCCTAAAGGGGGCAGAAAAGAAAAAGTATATAATCTCTGGGCACTGCGCTTCGTTATACTTGTACTCTAACTCACTGTCAACATTAGCGCCTCACTTATCTTTTACCCTGTGTGTTAATCTAGAACTATGTTCCTTACCTCAACCAGCAGCTTCAGACTCTCCAGCTCTGCTGCTGTATCCCCCAGTTGCTGATATAGCCTGGAGGCCTCCAGAAGAGGGGGACCACAAATGGGTCCTACTTTCAGGGCTGCAACCAAGTACAACAGTGCTCTCTGTGGACTGCCCTATGTGGGTGGAAGAATACAAGCCTCAGATACCCTCCCAAAGCAGAAAGTTGTTCATAACACACATCATTTCCCCTTACCACCACCAGGACCATCTTTACCATCTTACGTAAACAGGTCCCCAGTGCTGTATACACTTGGACCAACACAGGCTGTGAACATAGACCTGATGCTGCTTCTTTCAGACTGCTCAGTGCCCTGGGTAAGCTCCCTGTGATCAGTTCCTGGAGGCCTGAGGGAAATCAGGGCATTAGCTTAGAGAAGATCTTAGGATAGAGTGAATGAGGGGTAAGAAAAACCCAGAGAGGCTCCCTGAGCCAGACTAGGACATGATAGAGGAACCCCAGAGGAACCTTTGAGATACGGAGTAAGAAGGAAAGATGAGTCATGTCGCTAACTGACCTTGATGAAAGGCAGTTGCTGTCAGAAGGACATCTCTTAAGTCCAAAGTGTCCTGCAAGGTCAGTGGGGCATCTGATTCCTCAGAAGGAGGGTTCCAAGACTTTAGAAACAGCAACAAATCCTCAGAGGCCCCACCCTAGAGAAAGAAAGATATACTTACTTAAGTTATAGACTTCAAGACTATAACCACCCTTTCTCCAGTCTCAGTCTATCCAGACTAAACCTTAAGATCTAGGGTCCTCCCCATTCCTGCTTCCCCAATTCTAAGAGTTTGACAACAATCAGAAAAAGATAAAGAGAAGAAGAAAAACCTTAGACAGTGATAATCTATTTATCTTCTTGCTCAGGATAAACCCACAAGGACAAAAAAAAAAAAGAAAAAAAAACCCATGAGGCAAGGTACCATATCTGGGATAGAGACAAGACTGAGACAGGGAGATAACTTGAGTAATATCATTAAGTCATAAAAATAATTCCCAAAGGAATCCCCCACTAAGGCCCAAAGATAACAAGGAAATAAAAGAATTTTATGTCTCTGGCCACTAATTCAGCAGCTTTCCTAGCATGTAATGATGCTACTAAAGCCAGAGAAAAGGATTCTCAGACCCTGGTCATTGTCCTTATTACCTGGCTACCATTCAGCGACTGCAACAGCAAAGCCAGGTCTCCAAGATTGTCGGTGCTCAGCCAGAGGGCAGCCTGAAGGGCAGCAAGGTGGTGCAGGGCAGGAAGTAGCTTAGGTGTAAGGGAGGCGGCATGGAGGACTGAGTCCCACAGCTCCCTGGGCCCACATTCCAGGCTGGGTCCCAGCTGCTCCTGGGCCGCTAGCACTGTAGAATACAAATACACACACAGCAAAGGTGGGACTTCATCCTCTCCAGCCCCATTCCTCTTCATGTCTTCCTCTTCTACAGAAACTCTAGGGTCATAGTGAAAATATCTCAACCTGGTCAGAGGGGCACAAGAGGATCAAAGAAAGATATCTGTCTATGAGGGTGACAGATTATAATGCTTTTCCCGTTTCCCTGAAAGCTAGACTGGAGCTAGCAGGAGCATAGATGTCAATCTCTGGTCCTCACCTCTTTCTAGGCCCTGGTGGATAGTCTGGGCCTCATCTCCAGAGAAGCTCTGGGTGCTGCTGGCTTTCAAGGTTATCAAGTTGCAGATAACAGTCAACTCCAAGGGGAGAAAAGAAACAGCAGCAGGAAGTCCTGGAGCAACAAATACTGGTTTTACTGACTACTCCTCCATCAAAGACACCTCAAATATTATTCCAACCCAGAGATCACCCCCATCCTCAATGAGTAACTTGCCATCTGGAGAGAGAGAGAGAGAGAGAGAGAGAGAAAGAGAGAGAGAGAGTGTGTGTGTGTGTGTGTGTGTGTGTGTGTGTGTGATCACTGATAAGACCATCCCAGAAGCCTTCTTTAGAAGACATAGAATATCACTATAAAAAAGCAATTCCAAAATTCCCCTTCAGTCTGGTCTGTGCCCGATCACACTTCTGTGTGATCCTCTCAAGCCCAGAAATGCTGAAGAGTAACTGGTCTCCTGCAGCCCTCCTGGGACTGACCCTTGCTTACCCTGCAGACTATGAAGCAGCTCCCTGAACCCCTGCAGTACATTCTGAGCCAACTGTTGTTGCCTCAGTAACAGACGGGAATCCCGAGTCACCTGCTGAATGTTGAAAAGGGTGTCACTGAGGATCAATCAGTCTTTTCCTTTCCCCTTGAGCCAGTGGCAGGGTCATTTCTGGCTCTTTGGAGTCGCCAAGCTCAGCCTCTTCCCTGCGAGGCTGGGACAAATTCGCTGCAAACCCACCTTCTGGGAGCTTGGGACTGCCAAGGGTCCCAGCAACTCTATTACCTTGGCCTGTCGAACCAGCTGATCATTCTTTTCTCTCCACAGATCCAGACAACTGGAGCGTGGCGCTATGGTGTCCAGAGGGGCCTGAGACATGGCAGCTAAAGCTGGGGCCGGCCACCCACCCCCAGGGGAGGCCGAAGCTCCCACCTGAGCTGAGAGGACCCCGAAGCCTTCTGCACCCTGCTACAGCTCCGTCCGGCCGCCCCACCTTTTCCAGGAAAAGCGAATTTCCTCCCCTTCCCGCCGCTCGCCCCGGCTTTCCACCGCGCCTCTGGTTGGCGGAGCCCACGGGCCTGGCGGCTGTGGTTGGTCAACCTCAGGAGTGGGGCCCCGTGGGAAACTCGGGGAAGAGACGACTCTGCGGGGACCCGTGAGGGAGACGGGGGAAGAGCGGGGACGGGGCAGCGGGTGCTGGGCTCGTGCGTCCGCCTGTTTGACTTTGGAAGTGGCCAGAGCTTCCAGGAAGAGGGACGTGGAGCCAAGCGCGGCTCCCCAGCCTGCACCTCCGCCGTTCTCGCGGCCACATAAGCAGGTCTCCCCCTTCGGAAGGGCTGCCCCGCGCGCTGCTTGCTGGGAGTTGTAGTATCATCACCAGCAACCGGGGAAAGTTCAGCGCGAGAGGAAAAAGTGTCTCCAAAAGGCACTGGCGGGGCACAGGACCCTCTGTAAATGGCTCTCTACAGTTGTTCCATTTTTAGAGCTTCGGGAGGTCCTTACATCAGGGAACTTGAGTTTCGTGTATTCGCCGCTGTCTTTCAACTGCCCTTGTACGGTCTGCAGTATTCGAAGATAGCCGCTTTTGAACAAGTGGTCGTAGCATTGTTTGAAAATACAATAATTATGATCTTTGATCCTTTCCTCAGACCCATAAAATTACCTAAACATTTATCGCAAACCTAAGTTTTAAGTTGTTGCTGTTGTTAAGTGCCCTCCACTCCATATGACTGATGGCAACCCTATAAGACACAGCTCTTGTCTTGTGCCATCATCATCTGACACACTTTATTTCATTGCTGCAGCCACTGTGTCAATCCATCTGGTTGAGAGTCTTCCTCTCTTTCACTAACATCTCCACCTTCCCAAGCATGATGTCTTTCTCCAAGAAATAGCCTCTCCTAGCTGCATGCCCAAAGTACGGGATACAAACTTCACTGTCCTCGCCTCCATGGAGCACTTTGGCCATATTTTTTCTGAGGCATTCTCTGTTCTTTAGGTAGTCCGCAGGCTATTCAGTACTTTTCTTCAACACAACACAAAGGCAAACATCAATTCTGTCATTCTTATTCATTGTCCAGCTTTCAAATGGATGTTGTTGTTGTTATGTGCCATC
>NW_006399982.1:4193711-4252386 GCF_000299155.1 Elephantulus edwardii
CTGCCAAGTCCCTTCAGAAAATATCTTCCATTGTCCAACCCATGATCTGACAGCTTGTATCTTAAGCTTTCTTGGCTTCTGTGATTCCAAAAACGTCGACTCCTCACATTTTTCTTTTGACCAGTGTCTCTTAAGTTTAGTTGTACTGTCTCCAAGGGAAGCTGACGTGTCCTGTAGAACTTCTGTGTAGATTATGTTTTCCTTTCTGTCCTCCCTCTCTGGCCGGGTTTTGCTGGTTCTCACCTGGATAGCAAGTAATTAAAAAGACCATGGCCTGAATTGGGTTCATTTCAGTCCTCAAACTGACATCACTGCTCCTCAATAATTTGGAGAGACCTCTGAGTGCTGACTTTCCCATTTCCAATATATCTCTGGACCGCTGGGTGTTGATTGTGGATCTAAGAAAGATGAAGTCATTGACAGTTTCACTCTTTTCTCCATCTATCATGATGTTGCTTAAATGATAAGAGAAAGCCAAAAATATAAAACTTCTAGAAAAAAAAAAGATTCTTACCACTGAGCTGATTGGTAGTATCATGATAGATGATGAAGAGATTGAGATTATTAACACGTTGCCACAAATGATGGTAATACATAAAAAAAGTGTTTCTAAGCACGGTCATCAGATTAAAAGTGTGCAGCAACATGTTAACAGCTTTAGTTTGCTTGGCTCCACAATCAACACTCCTGACACCAGCAACCAGGAAATTAAAAGAAATACTGCAATGGGAAAGTCTACTGTTAGAGACCTCTCCAAAGTACTGAAGAGCAACAATGTCAGTCAGGAGACTAGGGTGCACCTGATACAGGCCATGGTCTTTGCAATCACTTGCTATGCATCAGAGAGCTGGACAATGACTAGAGATGATAGGAGAATTGATGCCTTTGAACTGTGGTGTTAGAGAAGAGTATTGAATATACCATGGACTGCTAAGAGAACAAACAGGTTTTTCCTGGAGAGGGTGAAACCAGGCTGCTCCTTGGAGGCAAGGATTCTGAAGCTTTGTCTGACATACTCTGGACATGTTGCAAGAAGGGACCAGTCCTTGGAGAAGGACTTCATGCTTGGGAGGGTAGAGGGACAGGGCAGGAGAGGAAGACCCTCTATGAGATGGATTGATTCAGTGACTGGAGTAGTGGGGGTAGGTGTGTCAGAGACAGTGAGATTGGCACAGGACACAACAGCATTTAGAGCTATTGTACATAGGGTCACTATAAGTTGCAGATGACTCGAAGACACATAACAACAACAACTAGAAAAAAGATCTTCATGATCTTAAAAAATTAATTAGCCTAAAAAAGCATTAGCAATTTAAAAGTTAATAATTGGATTAAATGAACACTTAATGTGTTAAAAAATAAGTAAATAATTGGAGGAAAGGTCACAAGGTAGAAAAAATAATTTACAAATCATTTATTTGATAAATGGTTGGTATCCACAATCAAAATTCAATGAAAAATAATTTTAGAAAATTAACATGGACCAAAAAATATGAGTATTCTCACACCAAACCGAACCTAGACTCAACTGCTGTCAGTTCTGACTAAATTATTCTATAGAGCAGACTACAACTGTACCCACAGGACCTACAAGGCTGTAAATCTTTTTGGATGTAAACTACCACAAGACATAAAACGATGTGTGGCATTAGGAAAATCTGCTTTCAAGCACTTCTCCAAAGTGCTTAAGTACAATGATGTCAGTTTAAAGACTAAGATGTGCCTGATCCAAGCCATAATATTTTCAATTACTCTCTAGGCATCTGAAAGCTGGACAATGAATAAAGATGGAAGAAGAATCACTAACTTTGAACTGGGGTGTTCAAGAAGAGCACCAGATATCCCAAGGACTGTCAAAAGACCAAACAAGTGTGTTTTAGAGTAAGTGCAACCAGGGTGCACCTTAGAGGTCAGGATGGTGAAATACATATTTTGGGCACGTTGTCAGGAAGAGCTAGTCCTTGGAAAAAGACATTCTGCTGACAATGTGGAGGGTCAGAGAAAGAGAGAAAGACCCTCAACAAGATGGATTGACACAGTGACTGTAACAATGAACTTGAGTATATCAGAGATGATGAGTATGGCACATGATAGGGCAAGGTTCAGATCTATTCAGAGGGTCACTATGAGTCTTAGTTGACTCAGTGGTACCTATCGACAATTGCCACATCTGGCTTGTTGTTATGTACCATTGAGTCTTAATTGACTTACAGCTGACCCTCCAGCAGGTTTTCAAAGCATATCTGGCTAATGGGTTCAAACCACAGATCTTTTGGTTGGCAAACTTTTTAACACGTTGCCGCAATGATGGCAAATATGTTTCTAAGCACGGTTGTCAATTTTTTTTTTTTTTTTTTACCAATTGACGTTTTTTTTTTTTTTTTTCCTATAATTATATTTTATTAATTTTCATAAACATTTACAGAGATTTTGGGCCTCCACTCATTACGGTTGTCAATTTAAAGTGTGCGGCAACGTGTTAACCACTGGGCTACTGGAGCTCCTCCTAGTTAGCCTTTGTTGTTAGCGATGATGAATCAGTTAGGATTCACAGAGATGCTGTGTACAAGAGAACAAAGGCATCCTCGATCCTGCACCATCTTCCCGAGATCTCTGTTGGGCTTAAACTACTGACTGATACAGTCTCATATCAATCTATTTAACATGTTGCCGCACAGTTTTTAAATTGACAACCGTGCTTAGAAACACATTTGCCGTCATTTGTGGCAATGTGTTAATTGAGGGGCTTCCTCTCTTTTGATAAATCTCTGATGGCTTAGTGATAAGGGGTTGTGCTATAAACCCAAAAGAATATGGTTCAAATCTACCAGCTGCTCTGTGGGAAAATGATGGGTAATCTCCTCCCATGAGATTTACCACCTCTGAAAACCTACTGGAGGGTCAGCTGTCTCATTCATCATCTGGCCCATAAACATGATCTTCATTGTTCAATAAAACATGTGTTACACTTTAAAAAAAAAAGCAACAGAGACACTTTGAGGACTAAAGTGAGCCTGACCCAAGCTTGTGAGTCTGACAGGATGATACAGAACAGCAAACTGTTTAGTTATTTTTACTGTGATCTTTCTTCTCCTTTTATCTCTGCTAACCATTCAAGAAGACCCTCTATGAGGTAGATTGATTCAGTGACTGGGGTAATCAGGATGGGTGTGTCAGAGGCAGTGTGATTGGCACAGGATAGAGCAGGGTTTAGGGCTGCTGTACATAGGGTCGCTATGGGTCGCAAGCGACTTGATGGCACATAACAACAATAACAACCATCCAAGAATAATTCTGTGTGTAGGGAGCTCTGGTAGTCTAATGGCAAGAAGCTATACTGCAATCCTGAAGGCATGGGGTTCAAGGCTGCTCCGTGAGAGAAGGATGGGCAATCTCCTCCTATGCAATTAACTACTGAAAACCCACTGGAGGGTCAGCTACAGGTCAGTTCTTACTCTATGGTACACAACAACAAACTTCTCTTTAGCTTTTTGTAATAATGATCTTATACAATACTATATTTGGCCTTTGTGATGGACTTATGGCACTCAGGATAATGTCTTCTAGACTCATCCAGTTGAAAACTCTCTGGAGGGTCAGCTGGTTCTGACTTGACAGCAAGTAATACAAAATACATACTACTATATACATATGCAAAAGGAAGAATGATGTCTTTACAAAGGAAGTATTGCTGGTCCCCCTCGATAACATGTTCAAAGTATGAGACAAAGTCTCACTTCTTATTATGTATCTCCAAGACAATTACAAATAGATCTTCAAACAAAAAATTGCATAAGAATGTTCATAGCACCTCTATTCATAATAGCATAAAAGTGGAAACAGCACTATTTATAATAGCATAAAAGTGGAAACAACCCAAATGCCCATAAACTATAGAATGGATAAATAAAGTGCAGTATATTTGTATACTAGAATGATGTATGTCAGAGGTAGAATTGTGTTCTCCAAAAACACACATATGTAATGATATAATGTGGAAGCTATGTAATGGACTCCTATGATTAAAATAAAAAAAGATTCAAGGGGCATTTTCCTAAGGTGTGGCCTGTAATACCTTCTCTCTCACCAGAGGTAAAAACACAAGGAAAGCAAGAGGGAGGCGAATCACGCTACCATCAAGAAAGAACTGCTCCATTAGGCCACTCCAAGAGGAAGGTTCCTGATACTGGGAAGCCCAGATGTAGAGATTCCCATGGAACATGGCCTGTAGATGCTGAAGGAAACAAGGGCTATCTTCCACAAGTGGCTGAGAGAGAAAGCCAGCCTTCTTCTGAAGCTGGCACCCTGAACATGGCAGTTCTAGCTTCCTACACTGTTAAAGAATAATTTTTTGTTCAAGTCATTCTTGTGCTACCTTTGTTACAATAGCACCAGATAACTGAGATATCTGTAGAACATGGATAAGCCTTGAAAACAGTAAAGTAGTTGGACACTAAAAGCTACATATTGTAGAGTTCCATATATGTGGAAAGCCTAAAATAGGTGAATTCACAGAAAGGAGCTGGGCTTACTAGAGGATAGAGTCTGGGGAAGTGGGTGATGACTTAAGAGGTACAGGGTTTTTTTGTAAGATGATGAAAATGCTCTGGAGTGAAATGGTGGTTGCACAGCACTGTAAATCTACTTAGAACCTCTGTACTGTTTATTTTGGCATAGTTAAAATAACCAACTTTGTCACAAATTTTCTCAATTAAAAAAGAGAATATAGTAGTAATGTATGTAATATGAACCTTCAAAGTTGTTTTTAGGTGCCACTGAGTACAACTCATAGTTACCTCATGAACAATAAATCTGAATCCTGTCCTGTGCCATCCTCACAATCTCTGACATACTTGAGCCCAATCCAATTATTTCTGGTTAAGGGTCTTCCTCTCTTTCGCTGACCCTCCACATTTCCAAGTACAATGTCCCTCTCCAAGTAATAGCATCTCCTAGCAAACACGCCCAAAGTATGTGAGACAAAGCTTTATCATCTTTGCCTCCCAGGAGCACTCTGGCTGCACCTTCTCCAATGCATTATTTATTATTTTGCCAATCTATGGGATATTCAGTGCCCTTCTCCAACACTACAGCTCAAAGGCATCAATTCTTGCAGATGCACAGCAAGTCACTGAAAAGATCATAGCTTGAATCAGGTGCATGTTAGTCCTTAAACTGACATACATCACTGCTCCTCAATAATTTGGAGAGGTCTCATACTGCAGACTTTTCCAGTGCACTACGTCTCCTATCTCCTAACTGCTGGTACCAAGGTTATTGATTGTGGATCCAAGCAATATGAAGTCATTGACAGTCTCAATCTTTTCTCCATCCATCATGATTTTGCCTATCAGTCCAGTGGTAAGAATGTTTTCTTGACAGTGAGATGCAAGTCACATTGAAGAACACAGTATTTAACCTTCTATAGCAAGTGCTCCAAGTCCTCTTCACTTTCAGCAAGCAAGGTTGTGTCATCTGCGTAATATAAGTTATTCATGGATCCTCATGCCACCTTCTTCATATTGTCCAGCTTTTTTAATAATTTGCTCAGCATAAAAACTGCATAGGTATAGAGAAAGGATAAAACCCTGCTGCATACCTTTCTTAACTTTAAACCACATAGTGTTCCCTTGCTCTGTTAACACAACAGCTTCTTGGTCTAGGTATAGGTTTTGCATGACACAACTAAGTGTCTGGGAATCCCATTCTTCTCAATATTAGCCATAATTTGTTATAATCCACAGTCAAATGCCTTTGCATAGTCAATAAAGCATAGACAGTCTTCTGTTACTCTTTGCTTTCAGCTAGAATCAATCTGACATTAGCAATGATATCCCTAGTGATTAAGCTAAATGAAAGAACTGTCACAAAAGATAGGGGTATATGCATTGAAAAACAAGGAACTCATGAAATATTATACAAAATGGGTGACCCTAGAGGACATTATGCTGAGTGACATATCTCAGTCACAAAAAGACAAACATTGCCACAAATAGGGCCACTGTTGTAAAATGAGACTGACATCAGGGTTAAGGGAAGACTGAGAAAGAGGGGATAAATAATGTATACTGCATTGAAACAGATGAGGGGAAAAAAGTAAAAGAAAAGGGGAGCTCTGGTGGCCTAGTGGCAAGAAGCTGCACTGCAATCCCAGAGGCACACAGTTCGAATCCACCAGATGCTCTGCCAGGAAGGAGTCAGATCTGATTTGAAGGTACACACAAATAATAAAATAAAATTAAAAAGTAAAAGAAACAGATGAGGGAAAGAACTGTTTAAAAGGCATATATGATTAGGTATTATTGTCATGACAGGAGTCCAGAATGAAGGCTGCACACGGAGTGGATTTGGGGGGAGGGACTATATAACAATGAAACAATTTTTCTTTTCTTTTTCAAAGAGAAGAGTGAATTAGTGGGGAGGGAGTGGGCAGGGAGAAAAGTGCAACAATGAATGAATGGAAACCCTAAGTCTCTGTAAACTTTAATTAATTTTTAAAAATGCTAAAAAGTAAAATGGGGGGGAAGATAGGGGTATATGATTCCTCCATGAAGTTTCTTTTAGAATGACAACACAAAACTGGTTCTTATGAGGTAAAGGTTAAAGATGTCCCTAATGTCAAACTTTTCTGAACCGCTGTATGTAACCAACATTTCTAACATCAACTCGCCTCTTCCTCCAAGTACTGTCCTGTAGTCTTTGGATTCCATAATTTATCACTGCTATACACAAATCACAAACCATCATGGACCACCAGCATCACAAACCAACTGGCTCATCCAGTTGTGGAGACTGAAAAGTCCTAAATTCTTGGGTCAGTAGATGCTGAAAGAAACATTATATAACCATCAAACCACTATTATGGCCTGTTCAAGTTGACACACACATTAACCATTACAGGTTCCATATACTTCACTGAGGCAGCAGTAAGCTCACTCCTTGCTGGACAAGCATCTTATTTGCACAGTCTCACACAGTCACTGCATAGGTATCATAGACTATTGGTGGAAAGACCAGACGAATTCACTGAACCACAATTCTATTGATACAAAATGTCCAGAATTAGCAAATTTGAGACTGAAAATAGTGAAGTTATTCACATATATTGGACGTATTGTTAGGAGAGGCTATTCCTTGGAAAGGGACATCATGCTTGAAAAGATGGAGGGTCAAGAAGAGGAAGATCCTCAAAGAGATGGATAAAGTGTGTGGCAATGAGCTCAACTGTGTTGGGGATAAAGTAGCACACAAACACAGGGTTCAGAGCTGTTGTTCATAAGGTCACCTAGAGTTGTACTTGACTTGATGGCACTTAACAATAAAACTAGATGAGAGTCTATGCATAGGCTGAAGGGTGACAACTAAAGGAAGGGTATGAAGTTTCTTTTGGGGGTAATAAAAATGCTCAAAATCTATTGCAGTTATACAATTCAGTGAGTATACAAAAAAACCCTACTGAACTGTACATACTGTAAATGGACAAACTATATGTGAATTATACCTCCATAATATTGTCACAAAAAAAGGAAAAACAAAGCAACAAAATAGTGGTAATGACTGAACTCCATAAATTTACTAATGATCACGGAATTGTTCCCCTACAATGAGTGAATTTTATGATATATAAATTGTATCATAAAAGGCTTTCTTTTTTAAAAAAACAACTAAGAAATAGTAAGTTGGTGTGAAATGGGCTCTCAGATCTCAAATAAAAAGTGAAGATTAGGGGGAGCTCTGGTGGCCTAGTGGCAAGAAGCTGCACTGCAATCCCAGAGGAACACGGTTCGAATCCACCAGATGCTCTGCCGGAGAAGGAGGCGCAATATCCTCCTGTACCAGTCAGATCTGATTTGATGGTACACGCACACAAAATAAAAATAAAAAAAAAAAGTGAAGATTAGAAAACATTTTAGTAACATAAAGCAATGTGCCAACCTATCTGCCCCTAAAGAAGCAGGAGGAAGGAAAACAGTTGAGAGATAAGCAGAGAACTTTTCAGCGGAGACAAAGGGTCATCTGCCAGGAAAAAAAAAAGAGGGAATGATTACAGCAGAGCTGATGCAGCTCAAGGATGCAGTCATTCCCAGGTATCATGATGGAGAAAATGGTTTTTTACTTTTCAGAAAGGTGAGGTGAGTTGTGCCTACCAGAAGGGGTTTAGGGTGTGTATACTTTTTTCTATTCTTTTTACAAACCATTTGTGTTCAATCTTTCCACCTGGATCACCAAAGACCAAATCCCTGCCTGAATTATCACATATTGTAACCTCTTTGAAGTTTGTAGCACGTGGGGTTGTTAATAATTTGAACTCATCCCTTAGCCACCCAGTGGATGATTTTACTACACAGCAACTGCTACACAGCCTTTTTTCTCTTGTCTACTCAAAGGAATGTCTGTGATCCTAACATCTGTCCTCTCCTTCACTGGACTCATTCCTATACTGGGGCTCCTTAGTGGATAGTTTGATGCCAGCACTGTACATGTGGCAGAATTGTTCGAACAAATTCCTGACTGACCCTCCAGTGGGTTTTCAGAAGCAGTAAATTTCATTGGAGGAGACTTCCCATCTTTCTCTGCAGAGCAGCTGGTGGATTTGAACTGTGCATGTTTGAGTTGGTAGTGCAACTCCTGACTACTAGAGCTCCTTATGAGAGAGTTGTGGTGGGGAAGAAAGGGGGTTTGGGAATCATATGAGAATTAGATTAATACTTATGACTTTAAATCCAGAAAAATCAATGGGACAGGTGGAACTTTGTGTAAGATGCACAAGTTGGTCTACTAAAAGGCAATACAGGTTGGGAAGCTAGGGGAGCTTCCCAAGAATTGAAGGATGAAGGATGTTCTGGAGCAAAAGGACAAAGAACAAGTGGGGACACACTTGTGTGATTTTAGACAGAGAAAGGAGTAATAATGAAAGCCATAATGATCAGGAAAGGAGTTAGGAGGACACTCAGGACTCCTAGAAAAAGGATCACAACCAACAAAGGTGGAGGGATCTAAAAATAGGACCTGGTCCTAGAAACCTTCTCTTTTAGTCCCATGCTAAAAAAAGTCTTTCTCCTTCAAGTGTGCCTGTCCTGTAATACCGGTACTTGCCTTTTCAGCTCTGTTATCAGCTACAGAAACTCAACATATTTCCCTGCAAAATAGCATGTGAGATAATAGAAGTGATTTGGAAAGAGTGAATTCAGAGAACTCCAAAGGTTCTTGAGTGAAGCCAGGCTTGGGTAAGATGACTGTGCCTGGTGAAGAGGGCTGAGTCTTTCACCTCCAATCCTAATGGGATAGTAGAGGTGCCCCCACATCTCAAACACACGTATTTATGTGATTACTTTATTCCACTTTGGAGCCCGGCTCTTAGTCCCTCACATGCATCTTTGGTAGGATCAGGGATCAGACCCCACTGTGAGTCTGAATTACAAGACAGTGAAGTCCCAATGCCAGGAGCCGCTGGTTGCACGGTAATAAAAGGTGTAGCCCAGCATCTCTTGCAGATGATTCAGCACCCATACTCTCCAGGCTACACTGTTCTCCAGCTCTCAGCAGCCAGGAGCCAGCTCCTGCAACCTGAGCTACCTCTGCCAGGTCAGAACTAGCTGTCTGAACCAAGAGCTCACAGCACCATCCACTCGCATCACCAAAGCTATGCCCAGGAGAAGTCCCACGCTGCTCACAATGAAGCCCATAGCCTCAAAAATAAACCTGCAAAGAAAAGATGGAGAATCTCAGGAGATACGGAGGTAGATCTTTAGCCTCTTCTCTGCTCAGGCAAAATATTGTGTATCTTCACAAGCAAATCCACTCACTTGGGGGCAAATACCTTCCAGACCATGAGATGTCTCCGGAGGATAGAAGCTGCCAAGGTGCAGGCTTGGATCTAAGGAAGGAGAGGAGGAGCCAAGTTACTTGAGAAGAGGAAGAGGATGAAGGACAAAAAATGCAGTAGCCCTGGGAAGAATGTGGAGAGGAGGAAAGCAGTGAGTGTCAAAGGGAAAACCCCTGTGCGAGGAGTGAGGGGCCCAGTGTTTGTCCTGATCTAATCACTGACTCACTGTGTGGCATTATGGAAGAGCCTATCTTGCCTTCTAGGATGAAGATAATCAGCACCACATCTGCTACTTCTGGAAGATAAGAGGAAGTATAACCACAGCTTGGGAAAGACGCCTGGCCATAGCCTTAACTTTTCCAGTCTGTGCACTGATGAAGCAACCTCCAAAAGCAACCAGCAGAGTCCACATCTATGGTGTGCTGTAAAGAGGAAATGACTTAAAACTATGATTCAGGAGACCCAGCTTCATGTCTCAATTGCCATTAACGTCTGGTGGCTTTGGGTAATCACTTCACTTATCTGAACCTCAGTGAAGCTTCCCTTCTTGGGTTTTAACAAAGTAAAAAAAAAAGAGAGAATGGGATGTACACACCTGAATACCCAGGACAAAGAGGTACTTGAGGCCCAACTGCAGCAGCGCTGCACTGAAGTGGTGAGGTGCATCCCGGAGCCGCATCTCCATCAGCGGCTCCTCCTTTTCCTCCTCAGGCCCAATTTTGGTCTCAGCTTCATTTCCTGGAGTCTGCCGCTTCTTCTGAGGTCCATGACTCTCACACAGGAAGGGCCAGAGCAGGAGCAACGGGCAACCTACTGTCTCAGAGGAGGACAGGGCTGGAGTCATTGAAGGACTCATAGACCATGCTGGCTGGTTCAGACTCCAACTAGCCTAGGTTAAGGGGTACCAAAGATCCACTATCTTCACTCAAATTCATAGGCTTCCTTTCCTTCTACAAACTCAGAGTAAGCAACAGGATGGAAAAGGAGGTACCTGCAAATAGGAGATGAGAGGCAAAGGTGTTGGCTCCCACCAGCAAAGCAGGAAGCCAGAAGGAGGAACCATGGCCCTCTGGGAATCCTACGAAGGCTGCATGCCAATGGATGGCTGGAAAGACAGGCTGGTGGCCCGTGGAGTAGAAGGTCTGTGTGGCCATGAGGGCCCAAGCAGAAACTGCCTTCCACGGTACAATAAAAGGACCTAAGGGAAGAAATATGTTTCTTTACAGTTAGAGTAGGTTTACTGCACTATGATCACACACTCCTAAAACTCAGTGTTAACTCTCGCACACATGCCCTTCACCCCATCCCCATCCTCCCTACAGTCAACAATTCTAATTCCTTCAGTGGCACAAAGCTCCATCACCTTAACCTGAACTCCCCTGTGACCAGACTCTCTCATATTTATGCATAGCTTCCTAAGTCATTCATTACACTTACAATTAATATGTGTTATCTCGATACAGAATGTCACAGTATGTTCTATGACTATCTGTAAGTGGGCATTGCCATCTTACCATTACACATTTCCCCCCCCCTCCCCCATTACACACTCTTAAGGCACCACTCCTACACTGGGAATCACTGGAATCCAGTATTACCAAAACTGAGTTTTGGAAAATCTGTTTCCCTCCTTATGAGCCTTACTAAGCCTTGGAAGACAGCAAGAGATCAATTAGTCTGGACAGCAAATTAAAGGACATCAGGAAGACATCCCCAAATGGAGCACAAACACCTGTGCCAAAGTGAGAAATCTGATGAACTCTACTTTTATGAAAACAACAGGGGCTGAACTCATGCCACTATCACTATTGCTCTCAGGTGAGTCAAGGTGGATATGTATTTACCAGGGGTGGTGACAGGTATCCCAGCAGCAAGCAGATGCAGGAGCAGGAAGCTCTGCAGAAACAGAAGCAGGAACACAAGGCTGATGCGCTCTGCATGCAACAGCAGAAGTGGGAAGGCCAATAGGATGAGGGCTGTGACCATGGCAGCCGAGTAGACGCTCCCTAGCTGATAAGCAGCCACAGTCAGGAGGCCCTGAGGGTTGGTCCTCTCTAGCTGGCCCCCGAACACTTCCTGCATGTGTCGGTAGATTTGAGGTACTACATAATCCAAGTCAGCCTGAGAAGTAGGAGGGCCTGAGAAGGGAGTGAAGATAGTCCTGGTTCTTGGGGCACCTGTCCCAGCCTTTACCAGCACGGTCACAGGCCTCCAGAGTAGCAACATGAGCCCTGAAGCGGCCAACCCTGCCACGGCCCGAGGCAGCACAACTGTTGCCCCAGCCACCAGGGCCCGAAGACGTGGAGGTGCTTCATCTGCCCCTGATGCCAATGCCCAGTAGGCTGCAGTGCCCAGGGTCATGAGGGGCAGTCCCCAACGTACAAAGAGCACAGGAGGTGCAGGGCTCCTGAGATTACCATAGCGGCGAAGCCACAGGCGTACAGCAGCCAAGAGGGCCACCAGTGCCCCCACACATGCTCCATACCACAAATTCTTGGCTTGCCCGCCCACCATGGATGCCAGAGGATTCAGCCAGGGAGAGGACTGGCAAGCAGGTGTCTCTTCAGGACAACGATGAAAGAGTCCAGCTAGCCTGGTACATAAAAGCAACCCAATTCCATGTCCCAGGGCATGCATACCATTGTGACGTGGGGTACCTGATGGAGTTAAAGGACCAAATCGGGGTATTGCTAGCACCTTAGGTGGCAGGAGTTGACCCTCCCATTGAAGCTGAGCAATCAGGAGCAAGATGAGTGAGCCCAAAAGGAAAGGGGTGGCCCTAGCCTCAGCTATAACAAAGCTATCGGAGAAGAGGGCAGCCCAGCGAAGGAGCAGGAGGAGCAGGACAGGCCGAGGAATGGGAAGTAGTGATGCCAAGGGCCTCGTGGTCTCCCAGCCAGTCCAAGCTTTCCACAAAAAAGGCAGGAGTGAGCCTATTGCAGCTACTGCTCCTAAAATCACTGGATCCAGCTTCAGATCAATAGTTACCAGGAGTCCAGCATATATTAAGGCCCCAACCAGACCCCAGGCCACTGATCTCAGGAGTAGAGGGCAGAAAGGGAAGTCTGGAGATGTTGTCCACTGGGATGCCAGCAGGCAGAGAAAGCAGGCAGCAGTCAAAATTGTGGCACCCCCTGCCATGCGGACCAGTGAAAACTGAGCCCAGGACTTGATGCACATGGCCCGAGCTCCCCGTAGGAATTGCTGCAACTCAGCAATCACAGTCTTGAGTGTTGCCTCTGTGCCTTGGGGGTTCTGCTGAAGGTGCTGGTAGTCAGCAGAGGCCTTGGAGAAGAGGTTCTGCAGTCGCTGAAGTTCCTTAAATTGGAGATCCTGAGTAACTGCTGAGTAGGTGTGAAGAAACCTGGACACCTGGCAGAAAAGGTCAGAGACCAAAGAGGACAGGTTAAAGGTAAAAACAGCTATTATAAAAAGGGAGATCCTGTTCTAGAGAAAAGGGAGGAATTATGACAGGAGAACATGGCTAAGGAAGGTGAGAATAAGACTGGACAAAGGGCCATGGAATGAGCCTACTCTGTCCCTGTCACCTGAAAGCCCAGCCCTTTACGTACCTGCTGGGCATTGAGGTGGAGAGCCGAGGCTTGGGCCAGAGCAGAGGAGTGGGGCTGGGAGTTATTGCTTCCTGAGAACAACTCCGTTATCACCTCCCCAATGTTCCCAAATGGAATGGGCAGGCCCAGCAGTAGTGCCAGTGTAGGCACAAGGCTGACCTGAGGGACCACCTCTGGCTCCTGGAGGCAAAGAGCAAGGTTAAAACACTCACAACAGAGCTGTACTCAGCATTGGGAATGGAAGGTGTTGAGGCTGAGATAGGAAGCCAGAACAGGGGATGCTGATTCATTAATTGGAGGCTAAAACGAAGGAGTCCATGATTATGATCATGATTTGGGCTGGATACCTAGCACCTGGTGAGGGGACAGACAAGGGACACCCGTCTTACCTCTGGCATGGTGCTGGGGAAGAGAGCTGTGGGGCTGTACAGGAAGAGCGCAGCTGAGACTTCCAGCTCACTTTCCCCTCCGTGATCCCCACTCATGGTCATCCCATGATCCCCAGTCACAACCAGCAGTGTGTCATTTTCCAGATGCTCCATAAGGTTCCTAGGGGCCAAGAAACATGTCAGGGAGGACACAACGGACAAAGATTTTTTCAGAAATTCATTCATTCTCAGTCTTGACTTCCATTACTCGGATCTTTGCCTTTGAACACCCCATGGCTCTACTGTCCAAAGTTAAAAGTGGACAAGGTACCGAATTTAAGAAAAAAAGTCAAGAAAAAGACTTCAAAGGGAGCTCTGGTGGCCTAGTGGCAAGAAGCTGCACTGCAAGCCCAGAGGTGCGTGGTTCGAATCCACCAGATGCTCTGCTGGAGAAGGAGGGACAATTTCCTCCTGTACCAGTCAGATCCGTTTGATGGTACACACACAGAAAAGAATAAATAAAAAAGAAAAAGACTTCAAGACAAGGTCTTTTTCTCTATGGGCCATATTTAATGAGGTTCTCAGACACAAATCTCCTACCCAAGCCAACTCCCTACACTCACTGGATCACCTGGTCCATCTGGCTAAGTTTCTTGGCCATTTCAGGGTGGTGAGGGCCATGTTTGTGGCCACAGTGGTCCACACCCAGGAAGTGAGCAATCAGGACATCCCATTTGTCACTGTCCACTGTGGAAGGGAGAACAAAGAATACAGGGGACTAAGGTCTACACCATTCCACTTCATCCAGGCGTGGCCGACTCCCCTATGTCCCAGGACTCAAATCCAGGTTCCCGTCTCAACAGGATGCACAAGATTTGTGAACTGAAGCAACCCTCCCAAGACCCTCCGTCTTGTTCAGGCCTGTCCGTGGCTCTGTGCTCACTAGTTGGGTAGAGGTGTTCCAGGATGCCATCATCCACTGTATGCAGGTCTTTAACATTGAAGGATGGGAAGAAGAATGCTTGGGAGAAAGCTCCAGGGAAAAGGTCTTTCCAGGTATCATCTCCCATGAAGACCACACGCTTTCCTAAAGGGACAGGAAAGCGAGTCATGGAAGCTAGGGGAAGACGCTCTTTAAAGACCTGTCAGGAATCCCAAACCTTAAATTATAACTAATTCACTAACACCTGATCTTTCAAGGCCTCAAATTTTCCTTCAGAAAGCTAGCCCTGGTAATCATACTCTATTCAGATCCATCATGCTTCTGTTAAATGCTCTGCTTGTTCTATCCATGGTTAATGCTGCTGCGGTATCCTGTGTGTACCCTGCTTTCCTGAGTCAAAGAGCATATGTGGAGAGGCCTCAATCCCTCTCCTCCACACTTTTTTTTTTCCTCCACACTTTTGAGGGTACCAGGTCAATGTCTCCTTCTCTTCCTCTCTCTTCTGCACTCTACTGAGGACAGTTACCCAAGAGTAAAACCAACACTCCACAGATTAGAAATTCCATAAAGACAAAGCCCAGAGGCCCTCTCTTTTTTTCCTCCAAACTGAGTGCCTTGGATACAGAGCCCTATTCTCCTCTCCTGTCCCTCTGTCCTAACACAAACAAGGCACTGAGCACTCAAAGGCTCGGCTCCCTGACTACTTGTAAAAGGTTCTCCTGGTTCTAAAGGCTTCTGGACTGACCTGTACTGATGAGCTGCTTAATGAGATTGTCTTCCTCTATGGCATAGGTGCCAAAGTTACTGCCAGCATCAATAAAGGTAGGCAGTGAGCCGGTGGTGAGGGCCTTGAGGCGCTGCATGGTGGTGGTAGGAGGGTCAACCTGGGATCTATAGAGCCGGGCATGGTGAGGCCGAATTTCCAGGATCTTCTGCAAGGAGCTCAGTTTGCCCAAGAAAGGCAGGGATACAGGAGGTTCCCCAGGTACGTGTGAGCCTTGGGGCTGGGCAAAGTCAAACCGCAGAGCATCTATCAACACCAACACAACTCGAGAGAAGCGGGAAGCCATCCAGCAGGCTCCAGGCTCCCCTCGGCCCCCCCAGGGCAGGGGCCCAGGGCCTGGGGGCTCTTGGCAGCTGCTATGGTTTGTGAGCTCCAGACGGGTGAGCAGGAAGCCACTGGTGAAGAGTGCAATGCCAGCATAGAACAGGAAGCAGACCCAGGCCAGGAAGAACAGCACTGAGACTTTCTGCATTCTGCTACGAGTTAGGGAGGGAATTCATCACTAGAAGGTGGGAAGAGAAACAGGTGGATATTCCAAGTCTCTTGATCCAAACAAAACCCAGCTAGAATTACCTCCTACTGGGAGCCTTCCTGAAGATAAACAGACCCAAGGCCACCACAATGCAATAGTCTTTTCAATTAGGTCTTACCAGTGTTTCTGAAGATGAGGTCCACAGAGTACCAGCATCAACCTGGAGCCGTTGTTCATGCTGCTTTCCAGGGCTCATCTCTGACCTACTGAGTCAGGATTATGGCTGTAAAGCACAGAAACTTGCACATGCACTCCAGGAGATACTACTATGCTGAAAAACACAGCCACGAGGCAAACTTTTCAAGTGGCTGACGACTTCTTTTTTAACACGTTGCCGCAAATGACGGCAAAAAAAAAATGTGTTTCTAAGCACGGTCTCAATTTAAAAGTGTGTGGCTTAACACAAATTAAAAAAAAAATTTAAAAAATTGTATTTCTATTTATTAGCAACAGGCAACAAAACAAAATTAAGAAAACAATTTCCTTCATTGCACAACGTATATGAGTTCCTGAATGAAAAGCAAATTGCTCTGTGAATGCTCAATAACAGTAAGATTTTTCTAACAACAGCAAAATGTTTATTTTTGTTGTATTTGAGTGACATCTGCAAAGCCAACTGGTTTCCATTGAACCACTCATACATGTTTTGCTTTTCGGTATTCAGAACAAGACCCACAATATAATACCTCTCTTCCTACATTCTCCTGATTCTTTTTTCCTTTGATCCTTCTATCCTACTCCTTCCAGCCTTCGGAGTATTTGTTTTTTTGCCTAATTCTCTTCTGCCAAACTCAAACTCTCCCGGGGAGCGCAGGGCTCGCGAGCGCTGCGGAACTCGAACCCAGCGCCGCCTGGCGGGCACCCAGGGAAGCAAGGGGAGGAGACACGTTCCGCTTCCGGCCCGCCGCGGTGCCCGGGACAGCGAGGCACGAGCTCGGACACGGAGGCATGGCCTCCGCGAGTTTTCTATGAAGCAGTGGGTGCACGGGCCCAGAGGCCGTTGGGCCTCGCCAGGACCCACGAGTCCGGTGACTGTGCCTCCTCGGGTGGCAGCCTAACCGCTCTCTGGACACCCTGACCCCGGTACTGGCTGGGCACCTCAGGTTGGGTGGCCTGAAGAGCATCTCCTACTTCAGGATCAAAGGAGTCTGAGGAGGTTCTCGGGAGACCTTGGCTCACCTGGATCAGCGCCCGGAAGTGCAGCGGCGCCCGAGCCTTGGCACCATAGAGGTGCGCGAGTTAGATAGAACGGCCCTGTGCGGGCTTCGTCGCCATCTGCTGGCGCCTCCGAGAAAGTTCGGCCAGGCGCGTATGACTGACAAGAGGTGGAGGGTTGGATAGGAAATTAGAGCAATTTAGAAATTTGGAGGACAAGGGCCTGAGCTAGAAGATGAGTTAAGGAAAACATTATCTTTTGTACGTAAGACTAGGAGCAAGGTTTCTGGGCTCAAATTTGGCATGAACACAAATGACTCAAAGCATAGGCACAAGATTTAAGTAGACATTTCTTCTAAAAAGTAAATGCCCTTATTGGGCGCGTGAAAATATGCTCAACATCTTTAATCTGAAGGGAAATGTTGGAGCTACCATTTCATGCCCACTACAATGGTAATGGGAGATCTGGTGGGCTAGAGGTAAGGAGCCGAGATGCCCACTCAAAGTCACCGTTTGAATCCAGCCGCAGTTTGGCAGGAGAAAGATAGGCAGTCTCTTCCTGGGTGATTTTACTGCCTCTGGAAATCCACTGGAGGGTAGGCTATGAGTTGGTTCCAGTTTGATGGTATGTAACAACAGAACGGTGAGCCCTCTTCTCCTATAAAGATTTACAGCCTCAGAAACCAGATGCAATGCCATAAGTCTTCACAGAACCAACTCCACAGTAGTGAGTGTTGTTAGGTGCCTTTGAGTCAAATAGAACTCGTAGCAACCCTACTTCAGATCTGAACCCTGCCCTATTTAATGCTCTTCTCAGGATCTTGGTCGTGCTCAAGTTCACTGTGGGAGGTACCCCCTCAATCCATCTCATTGAGGGTCTTCTCCTTTAGAAGACCTTCTTTCCCAGCATGATATCTCTCTCCAAAGACTGGTTCCTCCTGAAAACACACCTGAAGTGAGGCAGTGTTTCACCATCCTGGCCTCTTAGAAGCACTCTGGTCACACTTTCTTCAAGACAGATTGTTTTTTCCTAGATTCATGGTATATTCGATACTTTTTTGCCAATTCAAAGGCATTAATTCCTTCTTTGGTCTTCTTTATTCATTGTCCAACTTTCAGAAGTATAAGAAGCAATTGGAAATGCCATGGTTTTGATCAGGTGCACCTTAGTCTTGAAACTGAAAACCATACTCATTAGAACTTGGGAGAAGGGGAGCTCTGGTGGCCTAGTGGCAAGAAGCTGCAGTGCAATCCCAGAGGCACATGGTTCAAATCCACCAGATGCTCTGCTGCAAAAGGAGGGACAATCTCCTCCTGTACCAGTCAGATCTGATTTGATGGTACACAGGCACACAAAAGAATAAAAAAAAAAAAAGAACTTGGGAGAGATCCCTTGATGTGAGATCTCCCCAGTGCAACACATCTTTTGATTTCCTGACTGCTGCTACTTTGGATGTTGATACTGGATTCCAGTAAAATGAAATAATTGACAACTTCAATCTTTTCTCCATCTATCACCATGTCGCCTATTGGTCCAGTGGTGAAGAATTCTGTTTTCTTGATATGGAGATGAAACTCATGTCTCAATTGTGGGTAGAATGGTTAAAATAAAAAGACCTGATAATAACAAGTGTTGATGAGGATTAAAAAATTGGAACCCTATACCCTGTTGGTAGGAATGTAAAATGGTGCAATTCTCAGCAATTCTATTCCTAGGTATATACATAGTAGGGATGGAAACATATCCAAACAAAATCAGTGTTCACAGTAGCAGTTAACTGAGCTAAAAGATGAAAGGAACCTACTTGACAAATCAAAACTCAAACAAATGGCCATCAAGCCAGTTACAACTCATATTAACCTTCTCTTGGGTTTCTGATATAGATTGGCCACCAAAGTTCTTTTCAGGTACATCCATACTATAGAATATTCAGTCCTAAAAATGAATTAGGTACTGTGATATAAACTAACCCTGAAAACATTATGTTAGGTCAAAGAAGCCCATAGAAGACCACCTGTCAAATAATTTTGATACATGAATACCTAAGTCTAGAGACAAAAATGAGTGAATAATGAGGGTGAGGATAGTGTTGTTTGTTACAGTGGATGGGGGGAAAGAGTAAGTACTTGCTAAAATGATGATGCTTATATGACTGAATAAAACGAACTACCAGAAGTCCACGCTGGGTTTAGAAGGGGTCATGGTACTAGGGATATTGTAGCTAATGTTAGATGGATCTTAGCTGAAAGCAGGGAGTACCAGAGGAATGTCTATCTTTGTTTCCTTGACTATGCAAAGGTGTCTGTGTGGATCATAACAAACTGGCTGATTCTGAGAACGGGAATCCCAGAACACCTGATCATGCTAATGCGAAACCTATACATGGACCAAGAGGCAGTCGTCAGAACAGAGCAAGGAAGCACTGCATGGTTCAAAATTGGGAAGGGCGTACGCAAGGGATGTGTCCTGTCTCCATACCTTTTCAAACTATATGCAGAAAAGATTATCTGGGAGGTTGGGCTCTATGAGGAGAAATGTGGGGTCAGGATTGGTGGAAGATCTATCAACAATCTGCGTTATGCAGATGACACAACCTTGCTTGCTGAAAGTGAGGAGCACCTGAAATGCTTGCTGAAGAAGGTCAAGGACTGCAGACTTCAATATGGATTGAGGCTCAAAATCAAGAAGACAAAGATTCTCACCACTGGACCAATTGGCAGCATCAGGATGGATGGTGAAGACATTGCGATTGGTCACAGCTCTAACCAGCTTGGCTTCACAGTCAACACTCTTGGCACCAGTAGTCAGGAAATGAAAAGACATATTGCCATGGAAAAGTCTGCTGTTAGGGACCTCTCCAAAGTACTGAAGAGCAATGGTTCTCTCTGGAGATTAACGTGCATCTGATACAGGCTATGGTCTTTGCTATCACTTGTTATGCATCAGAGAGTTGGACAATGACTAGGCAAGATAGAATTGATACCTTTGAGCTGTGGTGCTGGAGAAGAGTATTGAGGGTACCATGAACTGCTAAGAAAACAAACAGATTCATCCTGGAGAGGGTTAAACTGGGCTGCTCCTTGGAGGCAAGGATTCTGAGGCTTCATCTGACATACTTTGGACATGTTGTAAGGAGGGACTGGTCTTAGGCGCAGGAGGTGTATTGATTCAGTGACTGGGGTAATCGGGATGGATGTATCGGAGACAGTGCGATTGACCCAGGACAGAGCAGTTTAGGGCTGTTGTACATTGGGTCGTTATGAATCACAAGCAACTCGACGGCACATAACAACAACAACAGCTACCCTCTAAATGAGCAGAGGTTTCATATGTGAATTAATGTATCTTAACAAAAACAATTTTTGGTGAATTGGTTTTGACTCGGGATGACCTAGCATGTTACAGAATAAAAACTACTCTCCAGGGTGTTCATGACTATAACCTTTTGGAAGCAGCTCACCAGGCATCTCAGTAAAGCCATTAATTAAAAAAACAAACTTCTCCCTTGGTTTCTCATTTCATTAGAAAAGTCCTACATGTCTACACACTAATTTCTCCCTTTCCTCTTTGGTCCATCTCAACTGCTCCTCTCCTTTCTTACCTACTCCATTCACGCATCTCATTTGCTCCTCCAATTATAAGCCAGGTATGCCCTACCTTTGGGCCTTTGCCCCTGTCAGCTTTACCCCCAGATATCGAAATAGGTCTTTCATCTCCTTCATATTTAGGCTCAAAGGTTAACACCAGTGACGCTTCCTGCAATCCTGCACTTAAAGAGATGGGGAAGGAGGTGGTGGTGATTTTAATGACTTTCAGAGCATTACTGATTAAGGATCCATGACTTGTCACCTTAAAATACAATATAAGGTCACTGAATGCAAGGTATGTTATTTTCTTCTTTACAGAACTCTGGTGGAGTAGTCTGTAAGGAGTAGCAATATAACCCAAAAGCTATGCTTCTGGTGAATAGATCGATTAAGAACTAAGGCAAAAATTCCCTTTATCTCCACCTTCTCATATTCTCCAGGATCACTAAGCCAGCCTTTTTATATTCTACAGTTTCTTCAAATCCCTTCTCCACATTATGGCTGGATAGCTCCATCTATAACCCCAGTATGACTACCTTAATCTTAAAATACCTCAAGGGAAGGGGAGGAAATCTCTATTATTCTTGCTACTCTAAGGATAAAGTCTACTCTTTAGTAGGACCCTAGCTCCTTATGATTTGGCCTTTGCCATATAGGCAGACCCTGTCTTACAACTCGCCCTGTGACCACAACTCTTTCAATGTTGTCAATTTTCCTCAAGCCCTAAACCTACCCTACCTGAGTACTGCCTGTTTTCAGCCAGTAAACCCTGCTGTTTACCAGCAGACATCTTCCTCCTCCTCAAAGCCCTCAGCCAGAACTTTCTTTGCCTGGCTTCCCTTGTATTCTGTGAAGGCAGAACCACAGGGTCTCAGTTGTTCCTCATGGTTGGTATCGTATCATTAAATATTTTCCAATCAATCTATAAATGAGGAGCATTCTCATTCCCAGACTGTGAGAACATTCCATAGTACTACCCTTCCAAGGCAGTCTTCCCTTCCATAAAAATCTCTACCGCCTGCTTCAAATACATACCCCTAAACTTCTGGTGGTAAGTTGTGCTGCCAATCCAAAGGCACATAGTTCGAATCCACCAGCTGCTCTGTAGGAGAAAGATGGGCAATCTCTGTGCAGTTAATGCCTCTGAAAACTTTCTGGAGGATCAGCTATGAGTCAATTCTGACTTCACAGTATATAACATTAACAACAAACACCTTAGCAGGAGGGGTTCGGAGGCAGGTGATTCAATCCTTCCTGCTATCCCGGAGCTTCTCCTGAAGACAGATGACTTCACTTTATGTGAGATTCATTCTTCTCTTTAAGACATCATTTCATAAGTCCTGATAAGGCCAGAAGATGGGATGAACATCCAAGGAAAATGCTGATGACTTTCCCAACTTCACTTCCCAATCAAAGAGGATAATACCTAGTTTGCCATGGTGAGTTTATTACATGATTAAAATTTAAACTGAAACAAAAGAAAACAACCCCCAACAAAAAGCCAAACAACAAAAAAACTACAATGTCAGCTGGGAGGCCAAAGCCAAAGTCTGGGTGTCACTTCTTGGTCTCCAACCTCCCTAGCCAAGTCCAGCTCCACTAACTCAGCTTGACTCGCTCAAGCTCTTCATCAAGATTTGCATCTGTTTGCTGAACATCTCTCCTTCCACTGGCAACTGGATCCTGGGGCCCTGGCGCCTTGGTTAGTGCTCCATAAACTCCCATAGCCTGCGAGGGAGAGAGAGAGAGAGAGGAAGAGTGAGCCCTGAGGACACTAGGCAGAGAGCAAGGATGAGACTAAGGAGCGTGGTTTTCCTTTCTCCCTATTTCAACTTATGTCTTAAAAGTTGTAGAGTGGCTTCTAGTAATCTCAGAAACTAAATCTTCAAGAACAGAACCCTTAGATTGCTACGACAGCTGTCTGGAGGGGGAAAAATTGTTTTAAGCTCTTTTTTTTATCTTCAGGGATGAGATGAGGTGTCTTGTTTACAGAGATCTTTCTCTACAGGAAATGAATGAACGATCCAGGGCTTCACAAGTTCTGAAGGCCTCAATAGTTTAAGTGGTGATGGTGGTTATCTCTGTCCCTGGCATTAATGTTTGTGCCAGGTCCTCAGGGCCCTCTTACCTGGGCCACCATACTGGTAACATCTCCAGGATTGGAAGGCAGCAGGATAGTGTTGGAGTCCTTAGCCAGTTTGGAGAAGGCGCTGACGTACTGCTCAGCCACAGTAAGTGAGGCTGCTGCATCTCCATTCTGTGACAACAAGAGAGATAAAATCAGAAATCACAAATGTAGGGAAGAGAGGACAGGCTTCTAGGGATAGGATGTGCAAGTCACAATACAAGAGACATTGTCATCTGGGTCAATGGAGTTCAAAGGCAGAACAGTCACTAAAGCTAGATAGATGAGAGATCCTTTTGCACTGTTAAATTTGTGATCTATGCAAGTAACAAATGCTGGCATTGTTGTGGAGAAACTGAAACCCTTATTCACTGTTGGTGGGAGTGTAAAATGGTGCAACCACTATGGAAGGCAATATGGCGCTTTCTCAGAAAGTTGCAAATAGAGATAACATTTGACCCAGCAATTCAACTACTGGGAATATACCCTAAAGAAACCATAACTGCCACCCAGGCAGATACATGTACAACCATGCTTACTGGGGCTTTGTTCACAGTAGCAAAGAGTTAGAAATAACCTAACTGCCCATCAACAAAAGAATGGATAGAGAAGCTGTGGTACATTCATACAATGGAATACTACACTCCATTGAAAAACAAGGAACTCATGAAATAGTATACAAAATGGGTGACATTATGCTAAGTGAAATACCTCAGTCACAAAAAGACAAATACTGCATAGTGCTACTGTGGTAAAACGGGGCTGACATGGGGGTTGGAGGGAGACTGAGAAAGATAGGATTGTATATGAACTGTTTAAAGGGATATATGATTAGGTATTATTGTCATGACATGAGTCCAGAATGAAGGCAGCATAGTGGAGTGGACTTGGGAGGAGGGACTGTGTAATAATGGAAGAATTTTTTTTACTTTTCAAAGAGAAGGGCTAATGCGGAGAGGGGTGAGCAGGGAGAAAAGTGCAACAATGGATGAATGGAAATCCAAAGTGTCTGTATACTTTCATTAAAATTAATAAAAAAAATTTAAAAAAATTAAAAAAGAAAAAAAAATTGTGATCTCCACTCAAGGGTCTCTTACATGTTGCGTCAGAGCTGCAGCCAAGATGCGAATAGCTTCAGCCTTAGCCTTGGCCTTGGCCAAAACGGCACTGGCCTCCCCTGGAAAAAAAAGACAGACTGTGGTATCCTGAAACACCTGTTCCATCACCAACTCTCAGAACCCATAGCGTGCTCCTCCCTCAGCCTCTACCTCCTGCTGACCTGCTGCTTGATTTATCTGCTCAGCTTTTTCTGCTTCAGAAGCCAGGATCTGGGCTTGCTTCTTCCCCTCTGCCACATTGATGGCTGATTCTCGAGTCCCCTCAGATTCTAGAACTGTGGCCCGTTTCCGCCGCTCTGCCTCCACCTGGAAAGCCCCAACAACCCCATCGATAAGAAGTCAGGAGAAACTCCTATACATACCTGCAACTATGTTCTTCACAATATCGGAAGGCGAGTCTTGGTCCTGCTAGGACTGGAAGACCCCAAGTTGTCTTCCCCATGTGTCCTTGGTCCCCACCTGCATCTGCATTGACTCTTTCACACGGGGTGGCACATGGATATCCTTGATTTCATAACGGAGGCAGCGAATGCCCCAGCAGTCGGCAGCCTGGTTGATAGCATCCACAATGCTGGCATTCAGGGACTCTCGCTCCTAGAAGAAGAGAGGTGTAAGCCCCATGGCCTCAGCTCATCACCTAGGGGCCTAAACTGAGAAGTGTTTGGGGCTGGTGATGATGCTCAGGAATGAATGAGAGTGTTACCCATGTGTCTTAAAACCCTTCAATCTCTCTCTCAGGGAGGAGTGATAGGGAATGGCAAAGGACACACCGACAAAGGAGATTAATCAGAACTGACTTTGACAAGCACTGTGGCAATTGGACAATTAAAACAGACATTCGGATGGCGGGGGAAGAAGAACAAACTGGGGAGGAGGGTAGAGAGAATGGTGCGGCAATGAAGGAGTGAAAGCCCAGAATCCCTGTGAATGTTCATTGAAACTAATAAAGTTTAATAATAATAAAAAAAAACAAACAAACCCTTCAATCTGGTTCAGGTCTCCTTACCCGAAAGACTTTGTCCAGGGAGAGTTTGCCAAGTTCTGATCTCATGGTT
Source organism: Elephantulus edwardii (assembly GCF_000299155.1). Taxonomy (NCBI): domain Eukaryota; kingdom Metazoa; phylum Chordata; class Mammalia; order Macroscelidea; family Macroscelididae; genus Elephantulus; species Elephantulus edwardii. The sequence goes on from NW_006399982.1 coordinate 4,218,778, forward strand.
GTCTGTGCTAGCTGGGTGACAGCATACTCGGGGTCTTCCACGCCGTAACTTGCCTGAACGGACATGAAGAGTGTAAGAATACTGGGTATGGAGTTTTAGCAAGGAGGGCAACTCAGGAGGCTGAATAAAGCAGGGACCTGGTACCTTGTAAGGGTCCATGATGCGCAAGTAAAGGACTCCATCAATCTGCAGAGTCACGTTGTCTATAGGAGGAGAGACAGAGGGGAAAGGTCAGGCCTCCAGGTTCAATTGGCTCTTTGCACCAAGCGTTCGATCTCCAGCAACCACATCCTAATGGTCTCAGAGCACCCGGGTCACCCTGAGGCCCTCACCAAGAGTTACGGCTGACTGCTCAGGCACGTTGATGACAATCTCCTTGAGACTCTGCACATATCGGATCCGGTCTAACACAGGGACGAGGATGTTCAAGCCCTGGGAAGAGTCATGGTCCTCAGAGGGATGGGGACTATCGGGTTGGGATCTAAACTAGGCCTGGAGTGAACTGAAAATCATCATATGAATATTCCCAGAAAAGCAACAGCCTCAGCTTAGAAATCACAGAGGGTTAGGACTGGCACCAAGATATCAGAAACGTGAGGCTGTCTTTGACTTGAGGGGAAGAGTCATGGGAATAAGAGCCAACAAAACAGCAGTCTCTAAGCAAAGATGTGGGGCAGTGGTAATGGCAGAGAGATTCCCACGAACGGTGCCAGTGGGATGTTAAAGGCAACAGGAAAATACAGCAATATGAGGATGATAATCTAGTCTCAGGCCTGCCAGATCTGGCCTGGGTAGGTTCCAGAAAAGGAATCCCCACCCCCAGACACCCTGAGGGAATCAGGCATCAGATGGCCCCGAGTGGGTTAAAGAGGCTCTCACAGGCTCCAGGATCCGGTGGAATCGGCCCATTCGCTCCACCACCCAGGCCTCCTGCTGCGGCACAAACAGTACCACGGTGTTTCGGGGCAATCCTGAGGAGGCACGCCGCGGAACGCGGGTGGGAGCCCGCACGGAGCCCTAAAGGGAAGATTAGGGTGAGCAGAGACCCCAGTCGGCAGGACTTCCCATCCCCCTTGCCGCCGGCCCAGAAGGCAGCTCCCCAAGACCGGACCCTCAAGGCTCCTCCGAGGGATTCACGTGGGAGGACCATGACCTCTCGCCCCAGTTCTCTCCCCAAACTCAGAATCCCGATCTTTCTTAGCTGAGTACCCATATTATCTCTGACTCTATCCCCTGCAACCTTGCTCTCACCCTTAATAAAAGGCCCGCAGTCTCCCGCGCCGCGCGGGCCAGCATTTCCCACGGACGCAGAGACCTCCGGAACTAACGAGACGCGGAGCAGAGCGGTCCCTTTAGAGATCCGGACAGGAGTCCTTCCCCTTGCACACCCACCCCCGGAAGTACTTCCGGCCATCCCTTCCCCCACACTCAGACAATTAGGTGCTTGGTAATATGTGCGTAAAGTTGGTCACTGGGACAGCTGACCTTCCAGAGATACCAGAGTTGGAGTTTGCTTGAGCCCAAGATCCGGGGCACAGTCTTTACACTGAAGGCTTATTCCCACCGGCATGTGGTCCCAGAACATCTCCCACCAAAGCTGGAGTTTACCTTCCTCAACGATTTCTTGCTTGCCCCGTCTGTCACCATAGAGACCAGGGAACTGCAGCTGACTCGTTGCCATGGTTGCCATAGTGACATTCTGTGGTAGTCCTGCTGTGTTGTACCCAGCCCTCCCACTGGGGACTGACCCCATTCCCGTTACCATGGTGATTGGGCTTCTTATTGCCCAGTGATTGGGCCAAGATTTTCCCCTCCTCTCCTTTGCCAAGGCACCAAAGCCCTTTCCACAGCTTCCACATCAGGGTCTGTCAGACTTGATCCCCTGACATGTAAAGTCCAGCACACAGCCCCACTCTGTACTCATTCATTCCTGAGCATGTCACTTAGCACACATCCTTGATGCCCTAGCACATGCTTGAAGAGATCTGCCTGGCTAGTCACGCTCATTTTATATGCGGGCATTGAAGCTAAAGGAGTCTGAAGTCATTAACAGAATCAGTGGGAGAAGCCAGATCCATACTCGAGTCCGTTTCTCTGGCTCACATAACCACATCCCTTTCCCACCACCTCAATTCATTACCTGAAAAGAACAAGTCAAGACCAAGATCTTTTACCATCCCTCTGAGAGAAAATGCAGAGTCTCAGCTCCAGTTAGGTCCTTTACCCCTCTTCTCAACATTTTCTCCCTCAGCAGATAAAAACAGGGCTTAGTTCAAGTTTTCAAACAAGAATTTATTCTTTTTTTTCCCCTAAAAAAAAGTACCAGGTACAATTTTTTTTACTGTTAATTTTCAAGTTTCAGCAAATGCTTGTTCCCCTCAGCCCAGCCCCAGGAGTCAGTACTGAGACTGGATTGGAGTCTGGTGTGGAGAATTGGGTAGATGGGAACCACATAATTGAGTTTGAGGGGTGCCCCTCACCCCAGCTGAGGTAGGTGGGTCAGAGTCTGGCCAGGTGAGAGGAGGCACCCCCATCCTTAGCCCTGACTCTGCTCCTTGGATACCTTCCTCAGTCAGGACCCCAATGCAAGGAGATCTAGGCAGGAGGGGAGGGACAGCTGGAGTGTAGAGCCCTAGGTGAGGGGTGATTAACCCCCATGTGCACAGGCATGCACGCAATCTCTCTCTCACACACACACACACACACACACACACACACACACACAAGCTTGTGCACAAGTGCACACAGGTAAGTTGGCTTTCAGAGATGGGTTAGAGGGTAAGAAAAGTGAAGGGAAGAGAGAAGGACAGGAGAAGCTGAGTTTTTGGCTAGTTAACTCAGTCCCTATGGAATAACCCCTCTGCCCTCAGTTGAGGGAGAGCAGTTCTTCCCCTGCCCCCACATCAGCCTCTTCAACTCCTGAGGTTGGAGAAATATATGGGAGTGGGAAAGGAGGAGGGGCAAAGCCAATTATCAGGTTTGGGAGGTCACCAAGGCAATCCAATTTGAATAAATTATAAATTAAAAATAAATAAGGTAATAAGTGGTCCCTGCCCAGGACAGGGAGGCAATGCTGGCATGACTTGCCTGGGAACATGGGACAATCTCAGGGTAGCTCTGGTTCCTCCCCACTACCTAAGCTGGCCTGGAAAACCCAAGGAAAGGGACAGGCACAAGGACCCAGAGTAGGGCAGGGTGTGGGAGGGATCAGAAGCTTTAAACACCCAAATAATCAATTCGGGCATGAGCATGGCGAGAGCTTTAATTCAGGCCTGAATGGTCTCTCGCCACCTCTCCATGTGTCTGCTCTGTCCAGGATGGAACAGGAAGGGCAGGTTCTTGGCCCACGTAGGTCCAGAGCACTGGCAATCAGGGCAAAGGTGAATAACGTGGATTGTGAGGGGCTTCAGTCACGGCCTGCAGTTCATAGGGGAGCCCTGTGTCCAGCTCCAGGCTCCGGCGGGAAAAAAGCAGACGGATGTCTCTATGCAGGCTTAAGCGACCTGAGCGGGAGCTCCGGAACCTGGAGGAGGACAAAGTGATCAAAGCAAGAATCCAGACGCAAGGACAGATTCCATTCTGGCAACTGACACATGGGCTTCTTGAGTTCTCTCTGGGTTCTGTCCTTACCTGAGGTGTAGCAAGTAGCAGAGGAGGCGGCGGGTGGGACTAGCATTTCCCTCCTCACCCACAGGCACCAAAAAGAGGCGATGGCGCAAGAAGGTCATGTGGGCAGCAGGCATGTCAGAGAAGTCAAAGGTCACGAGGAACATCTTCACTACAGTCTGGTTGGGGTTAAATAAGGTCTAGAGACAGGATAAGCAAGGTTGGTAGGGCCTGGGGGCTGTTTCCCTCCCCCTCAACCATTGTGCTCCCATAGAAAACTCACCACTTGGATGGTGCCCGCCTTGGGCACACTGTAACCCTTCCTCCCCAGGGGGTTCAGGTCCACGACACCCTGGAAAGGCCATGGAGCCATCAGCCAAGGTAAGGACTGGAGGCCCTAAATGCTCACCCTTTCCCCAACCTCTCACTCTACGACCCACCCCTTGTTCTACACTGGAGTGTTTCCCACTTGGTCTTAACTCTCCTAGATAAACACCTATGGAATGTATCCTACTCTTAATCCTACATGTGGCTGCAAAGCTGTAGCTGTCAGGACATACCAGGAAAGGAGCCGGGGCATTTTGCTCAGAAACATCAAAGAAGGTGACAGTGACAGGCAGAGTGACATGTTGGGGACAGTAGGACCCACTAGCTCCTATCTCTGCTGTGAAACCCTCAATGTGGCCAGATGGTGCAAAGCGTCCTCGAAGCAATGATTCCTGGGGATGGTTGAAGGAAGAAACACATTATGAGTAATTCCATTCTTTTCCTTACTTACCCAAGCCACCCTCCACCATGCCACTCTCCCTACAACTGTCTGATCACAGAGCCCAAGAGAAATTACCTCAAAGTTGCCCAGCAGAGTACGGCTGACGGTGGGGGTAGGAACGGGAGAGGCACTGGGGGAGCTCAGCAGGCCTGGCGCCTTCCGGAGGCTTCGAAGGGAACTCCTGGTGGGGGATGGGATAGGACACACAGTGGGTAGGCTTGAAACTTTTTGGGATGTCTGCTTATTATATCATTGGACTCCACCCTTTGGTTACAAACTGCCCCATTCTTAGTGACAGAGTAGTAAGAAAAAGTAGTCACTTACAGTTTCAGGCGACGGGCACCTTTCACCCTCCGCCCTATAGGACTGCAGTCTGTTGGGTCCTGTGGAGAGGAAATTGAGGGTGAGTAGAGACCACGTGTGTCTTTGCAATCTCTCAGAGGGATATCCTCCCCAGGCCTCCCCACCTTTATCCTCTCAGATATCTTCTAAAGAGTAGTCTCTTCCCCACCTGGCTTACCAGCACAGGCTCCTTGGGCCCAGGCAGCAGGTGGCTCCAGAAGTATGTGGCTTTGGCATCAGAACTGTTGGCAGCAGGAGGGTGGCCCAAGGCTCCCCGGCGCCTCCGAGGGGCTGGCCCCTCATCCTCAGAGTTGACATCCAGGGATTCTCCAGCAGGAAGCAGCCTTCGCTTGGTGGGGCAGGGGCCTGGAGGTCCAGGGCCAGGGGGTGTGTGCTCGGGACTGTGCCCATTGGCAGTGCCAGGGGACTCCCTAGGCCAGGGGCTGCTCCCATTGTCCACCCCAGCCACTGGGCTCTTACCCCCTATTTGTGCAAGACTGTGCAAATCAGTGTCAAGTGTGTACAGGTGGCCTGGAGGGGCTGGTCCTGGGGACTCCCCCAGGCAGCCCTGTCCCCTTGGATCTGGGGAAGCCCAGTCTCTGGTGTGCAAAGTATTGCAGGAAGCATTTGATGGGAGCCAGGGGGGGCTCTGGGCCCCTGAAGTCCAAGGTGAGGGGGAGCTACCTCCCTGTTCCACAACACAGAGGCCTCGATGGGAGAAATGTTGGCTGGCCACACCCAGTCCTAGCCCCAGTCCCTCAGGGCCCAATAGCCCCACAGTAGATGGTTCTTCAGGAGGTAGTCCCTCTCTGGCCCCCAGCCCAGGGCCTCTCTTCAGCTCCCGGGGACCCTCAGTGGGTGGGGCTGGCCGCTTCAGAGCCCTGTGAGGCTCAGAGACACCAGCAGGAGGGGAAAAGATGGATACCTGGTAGACCCCGGGGGACATCGCCCCCCCTGCTGGGCTGTAGCCCATGAGCAGGCCACCCTGAAGGGCTCCCTGCCTCGTTGGAGGCTGCGAAGGGCCAGCCTCTGGCTCTGAGGATGGAGACGGCTCCGCCTGCACGTGGCGCATGAAGCCCCCCTTGGGTCAGGGGGGCCCCCCCACACGGCCTTTATGCTGGGGCTGAGTTGGGAGGCCTGGGGACATCTGTGCAAGAGAAGAGAAGGTAATCAGGAGAATCAAGGAATATTCTTCACCCCAGTTGAGTTCCAGTTAGGGATCACACCCAGAACTCCTGAGAGGGTGACACCATTAGCACTGGTTTCTTATGGGACCTGTTCACACCTTCCTTTCTTCTGTACTCACGCCGATAAAGAGGCCTCAAGCCTAGCTGTGTGTTCCCTCTTCCTGACTGATGTATTGCTCCCCTAGTTTGCAGTCTGGTCCATGCCTGCTGCACTGGCAAGGTGACTGCCACCATTCCGTGCAGCTCTTGGGCTCAGCAGGGCCCTGAGAAGAGAAAAGATGTAAGTCAGGATCCCTGGAGGCTGTGGTCAGACCCCTCTCTAATCGTGAGCTAACAGAGTAAAGCCTGGGACCTCCTCTGCCTTGTTACACTCTTCAGAAACAGCTGTGGGCAGCCTGAACCCAAAGGGTGAGGGGGCAGAGCTAGGCTACCTGTTGAGTAACTCAGAGGCAAGATTTGGCTCAATGTAAAAAGGAGGTGGGAAATAAATGAATAAGGCAGGATGACCACTTCTCAGAGCCACCACTGTGGGAACCACGTCCTTTGGGGAGGGAAAAGAAGGGGATGAAATTATCTTAAGATACAGCTAGTTGAAAAGAGACCAAGGCAAACAATCAGTTCACCTACTCAAAGCCAAAGCAGCTCTGGTGGCTTAGTCCATAGGGAGCCGTGCTGCTAACCCCAAAGTAGCACCTCTCTGGAGGCTTGAATCCACCTGCAGCTCCTTGGAAGAGAGATGAGCGGTCTCCTCTTATGCAGTGGACAGCGTCAGAAAATTTGCTGGAGGGTTAGCTATGAGCTGGTTCCAACTTGATATCAATGAGAGAGAAACTCAAGGCCACTGAGTTGCACAACTCCCACCCATCTGTATGCCTCTAAAAGGACAAGTACCCCTCAGAACCCTGGGACTGTGGTCTTACAGACATTCAGAACCCCTTCAAAATTCAAGGTACAAACCTCAAGTCAGCTCAAAGGTGGCCTCTCAGCTTTGAACTCCCACTTGTCCACAGAAGTCTGTCCCTTTAACACTAGGCAATAAATCCAACCAAAAACATGTTTGGAGGAGGAGACACTGATACAAGTCACTTTCTAGGGCCTGCCCTGGCTCTAGGCCCTGCAAACTAGAGATAAGGCAGCTGAAAGCACCTCTCCAAACCCCTCCCCCAATGCTTACACACCCAACATCTAAACCACTGCTTTTGTGCCAACGCATAAGATGAGCTTCACTGACTAGTACACTCTCAGTAGCCCAAACTGGGTGAGGGCAAGGACAAAGTGAAGGTCCATTTCTTCCATAGGAGGAAATGCTGCTCCTCAGTATGGTTCCCCTTTGGGCAGTGGCCTGAGCTATCTGCTTCTGTCATCCAAATGCCTTTTATCTTTGAAGGAATACCTCCTGAATACCTACCTAAGCCTAACCTTCCTCCTGGGGGAGGCAAATGCCATTTCTCCAGAAAGCCCTCTTCTGAGGCCTCAGTGTTACTACTTCCTGTGACAGTCCTACTTCCTCTGATGGGTAAGGATCTCTTAGTCTGACCACAGGGTTTCTGAAGATATAGGTGTGTGCCTTACTTCTGCACCCAACTCCAAGCACAGGGGTAGGCAGAAAATGCTATGTGTTTTCGAGTTGGAACCAACACATAGCTGACCCTGCAGCAGGTTTTCAGAGGCTGTAAATCACATGGGAGGAGACTGCCATTTATTCCTTCAGAGCAGCTGGTGGATTCAAACTGCCTGCCTTTGGATTGGCAGTACACTTCCTTACTCAACAGGCTACCAGAGGTCCTTGTAATGTTGTTGTTGTTACGTGCCATCGAGTCATAGGTGACCTGTCATGACCCTATGAATGAAAGACCTGGACACTTGTATAACTTTCATCCTTTCTCCAGGTTCATAGGGTTTCTAGAGGCAAGCTATGTCAGAAGTGGATGCCACTCCTGCTTCCAAGCTTGTTTTAATCTGGCAATTCCTTACTTAATAGGCTACCAGAGCTCCCTGTAATAGGACCCTAATAAAAAGGAAAATAGTAAGGAGTTCTGGTGGCCTAGTGGCAAGAAGTTGCACTGTAATCCCAGAGGTATGTAGTTCAAATCCACCAGATGCTTTGCTGGAGAAGCAGGGACAATCTCCTCCTGTACCAATCAGATCTGATTTTATTTGATAAAATAGAATGCAAGCCTGAGAGATCTGGGAAGCAGAATTCAGAGTGCAGAGAAAAACCTCCCTGCGTGAGCATAGAGGGTTTAATTGTCCAGGAGAATCAATAGAGGTGGCAGTGGGCAGAGAGGAAGAGGAGATTCACACCTAAGGATTGTAAAGCTCTTCCAAACCAAGTTTCCATTACTGTACTCACATCAGCGAATTTCACTAAGTTTCTTTAGAACTAGGATCCTCTAAGAAAATTCTAGATTCAAATTCCCTGTGGTGAGTAGAATGGTTGGAAAGGGCAGAACATCAATGGCAACATTGTCAGAGTACAACTTGAACTCATTTCTATTTCTCCTTTCTTCTACCCAAGCTATTCAGATTCAGGAAGGGCCCTTTCCTAAACACCCTCACCTCCAGGTCATCCCAGTTGGCCTGGAGTCCTTGCTGTAAGGAAGCCAGGTGATGATATGATGCCCTGTTTGACCCCAGCATACCTGACACCTGCTCATTACCTCAGAGCCTTCTCAGTTCCACCCCTTCGAGGGGAAGCTCTAAGACTCACTCACCCGCCACCCAGCCAGTCTGACTCTAGACTATGGCTTCGAGCTGACTCATGGGGCAGGACTGTGGTGGGGGCAGGGTAGGCGGAACCTCACCCTCTGTGCAGGAGGTGGGCAACAGCTGGCATCAAACAGCTGTGCCAGGCTGTGTCGGGCAAGGACTACACCTCCCAAAATGCCGAGGGAGCAAGTTAGAAAAAACAACAAATCCCAGAATACCATGGGGTCTATACCCTAAGACACCTGCTAGGCCTGGGAGGTGGGGTAGGTGGGCATTAGTATAGCTACTAACTCCCAGATTCGTTTTCCCTTTTCCTTTCAGTATTAAAGATTTAAGAAAGGTAACAGGAAGAATTGCTATGCATGTGCTTCCCACCTTCATCCTGTTTAGAGAACTGCTTCCAGCTGTTCTACATTTTGTCCCTACACACATATCCACATAGGCTGGGAGGGGGGCTGTTCCCACGGACCACCACCGTTTGTAGGAGGGTTAACCTTTGCTCTTTCACTAACCTCTTGGTCCCCAGCTTACAGTCTCCCACCTTACTGTAGAGGGAAAAGACCACAGCCAACTCTTCCAAGCTGATCCTGGCTGACTCACTCTAGCTCCTGAATTCCTGCTCTGGGCAATCCCCCCACCCCTTGCTCAACGTCCCAGGTCCTTTCTCACCCTAGCCGGGATAGGCCCCATTCCCCTAATGGGGCGTCAGAGATTTGCTCTATTTCCTTAGCACACACTCACCCCACTCCCAAATTGGCTCCACCGCAGCGGCTGTTGCTCCGGGCCCTTCAGTCCTGCCCCGGTCCCACCCCTCGGATCCCCAGTTCTCCCCGCCACGGGCCCCCCAACCCAGACAAAGGGTGGCTCAGGCTGAGCGCTGCTTCGCCAGGATCTTCTTTGCTCAGCTTCGTGTGCAACACTAGCGGGCCCTGGCGCCCACAGCCCCCCAGCCGCTGCCGCGCCCCTCCCCGCGACGGTCCCTCCCCGGGGCCGGCCCGGCTCTGCGCCGCCGACTCCGCTGCCCCTCTGACTCACAGGCCATTTCCTACCAGCTGATGGGGCCGCCCGCCCCGCCCAGCGCCCCACCACCCTCACCGCGGCGGCCGCAGTTGCCACACCCCCTCCCTCAAACCACGCCCTCCTTGGGAAGTAGCCAAGCTCATTGGCCCACAAGAGGCCAGCCTCCTAGCGACCTCAAGGGTGAGGAACGCCTTCTCCAAAATACATCTCGCCATTGGTCCACAGGGGGGAGGCAGGTCTATTGATGTCGCCCCGCCCACATCCTTAACCCTTCACCTGCCATAGTCCAAAACAGCTTTCTGCCCTGCCACTTACTTCTTACCTCGCCCTTCCTTTTATAGGGCTGATTAATAGGAAGTCTCAAGGTTTTCATAGACACAGTCATCAGGCCCCTTTCGGCTGTCGCTTCCACACCAGATCTCAAATATTTCCATTCATCTTTTCCCACCTTTCAAACCAGAGCTCTAAAGACCAGGGGGCTCTTGGAGCCCAAGCGTCTCCCTTCATGCTCGAACAGATGAAAAAGATCCGACTGCATCTCCTTATATGCTGAGAAATGGCATTCTTTGGTAATGATGTTCTTTTTGCCTTTGTTATCAGGGCTGCAAGGTCCTAGGATAGGGTGTATTTTAATTCAGGAACTCAGGGATGATTCTCTGTGTCTTTGAATCAGTCTGTGATCAGGCTGCGGCATCCCTCTGCTCGCACTCTTTCTACTCATTGGCCCCTGTTCAATGAAGCAGGATGGGCAGGGGGGAAAAGAAGAGGGCTTCTGCGCAGAGTAGGAAAAATTCGCCCTACTCTTAGGATGGAGTTCACCCCTGTGACTCACATCTCTCTCGAAACTCCCCACCTTCCCCCTGAGTCATTGGGCCCCAGGCCCAGCCCAGACCCAGCCAAATTAAACAGCAGCAGAACCAGCATCCCTAACCTTTGTTCTCCTGTTTTTTAAAAAACGACCAAGTTGGATTTTTTTCTTAAGAAGGGTTCTTCTGGGAGCCACCTGCCCTTCTATCTTATACTTTGCATCTGTTGCCAAACCAGACAGTCTGGAAGTTAGGAGGCTTTTTCTCCCAGATTTCCCCAGAAGAAAGAAGCAGAATCCAGAGCCAAAAGAGAAGCCTCAAATCATGAGGAATAGGTGTAAGCTAGGGCAGGAACTGATAGATAGGTGTTGTATCTCTAACAACAAACTGTGGGGATTGACAAAGTGACTGCAGTGACTTCATTGTGTCAGAGATGATGAGGCTGGCACAAGATAGCACAGGGTTCAGATCTGTTGTTTTTAGTGTCGTTATGAGTCATACTGCACTCAACAGCAACTAGTGCCTAAAGTCTTAACACCTAAAGTCCTGCCCTGTCGTTGTTATATGCTGTTGAGTAGGAAGACTCATAACTGATCATCCAGCAAGTTTTCAGAGGCTATAAATCTCCTGGGAGATGATCGTCCATCTTTCCTGTAGAGCAGCTGATGGATTCGAACTGCTTGCCATTGGGTTGGCAACTCAACTCCTTACCCAGTAGGCTACCAGGGCTCCCTAGAAAAGAGTCTGGAGAGATTTAATTCTTTCACAGCTCAGAGGCAACAGCAGGCCTGAGGTCCTTGTTTTGCCTTGCTTGTGCTGTGGGACCTATAGGTTGTCACTAGACAGGAAGAGGCTCTCCTCCCCTCACTTCCTCCTTGTGCCCTCTACCTGGAGGAACAAGCAAGCAGTTCCTCTAGATACCTTCTCCTCACCTCTTAGGTTAGGAAAAAAAGCCAAACACTAACTCCCAGCCCCCCAAAACTGGAAAAATCTCCAGTTGCCTCAAACAGACTTTCTTACTAGTTCCTTAAGGCCTTAGCAAGATTAAGCAAATTTTCAGTATCCTAAATAAAATTGCAGGTTATCAATGTAAGAGTTTACTTATAGCCTTACTTGGAAGACAGGTTGGGACACAGAACAGTATAGGAAAGAAATAATCCCAGAATAACCCCACCCTGTTCCCTTTTACTGACATTAACATAGATAGGCCCAGCCCTTAGTTATCTACAAAGGTCAGAGGGCAGAATAACATTTTCCAAGCCTCAGTTTGCAGGATGGCACAATCAAGAGGGATTGCCTATACTCTCAAAATCCTCCCAAAACCAAAACTCCCACTGCCCTAGAATTGATTCCCAGTCATGGAGGTGATTCTGAATCATGGCGACTCTCTCTTAGGTTTCTGAGGCTGTAAATCTTTATCAGAGGAGACCCTCTCATGTTTCTCCCTTGGGAGTGGCTGGTGGATTATACTGCATTATTTTTACACATACAATTAGAATGGGAACTCTATAACAGCCACTCTTTTGTACAGTATTCCTACAGTCAATATCAGTTCCTAGCCCATAGTAAACCTAACCCAACCGACAGTCATTAAGTTAATAAATCTGACTCATAGAGACCCTCTATTGGGTTCTGAGGCTGTAAATCTTTACAGGAGACTCAAATCTTTATAGGAACAGACTGCCCATCCTTCTTCCTTGAAACAGCTGGTGGATTCAAACAGCTATCCTTTTCATTAGCAATGCAACATAAAATGCCACTAGAGCTCCTTTGGAATATACATTGATGGAAGGTAACAAGGAAACATGGGCTAAGTGAATAGACAGGAGGTCTGGATCCTGGCTCTCTGTTATGTCCTCAAAAAAACGCGTTGGGAATCCTAATCTCTATGCTCGTGGCTATAATCTTATTTGGCAGTAGGTTGTCTTTGTTTGGTTAATAAAACAGAATTAGTGTAGGGTGCATCTTCAGTCAATCTCTTTTGAGAAATAAAGAGATTAAAAGAGTGAATGATCAAAGCAGAGCTGGGGGAAGACAGATGCCAAGCCACATGAAGGTCACCCAAGAGTAGAAGCTCAGAGAACCTTCATCCAAAGCAGATAGAGAAGGCCTTTCTCTTGGGCTGGCACTCTGAGTTTGGTCTTCTCACCTCCCAAACTGTGATAAAAGAAATTTGTTAAAGCCATTCACTTGTGTTTCTGAGGTAGCAGCAGTAGACAAGTTGCTATTCCAGTGTGAGAACCTGGAAAATCACAGCCTTTCTGGCCCTATATTTCCCAACTGATTAAATGAGGGATCTGAACAGACGATAACCACAGAGGGCCTCTAAACATTGGTCTTATATAATTATAATTCTAAATGTCATGGTTCACTCATTCCCAAAAGATGGACCAAGACATCTGAATGCCGCGCAGCTTATACTAGAAAAGAAAGACTCTAGCTCAACAGAGCAAAAGGATGTCCTTTCTCTGAGTTTCACCCACTCTCACAAACACCCTTCCTAGTCCTGAGGAAGCTGCCCCACTGCTAAGAAAGCTGCCCCAGTGCTAAGGAAGCTGTACAAACCCTGGGCCCGCCTTCTCTGAGAGACAGTCTGGGAAGCAGTGTTGCCATAGCAATCGGCTCCTCCTCAAAAGGCTTCAGCCAGCCTTCCTTTAGCCCACCCTACCCCACTGCTTTGTTTGGCCTCAACATCCCCCACTCCCAGTCAATCTCTTAGTTACTGGGTGGTTGTGTGAAGAGGCTGGCTTGGGGCCCCTTTCATCAATGCTGTCACACTCATTCAGCCACTGTGTGGAAGGCAGGCCTTTCCCACCCCCTCCCAGGCGGCTTAGAGTCAGAAAAGAACTCTGGCATTATGTCAAATCCCCTCAGGGAAGCAAAGGAGACCCCAAAATGCTCAGCCCTTCATCTTGGATCTGACAGCTTTCAAATCACTCCCTCTTCCTCTCCTAGCTGGGTGTGGAAGCTCTCATTCCTTTCTGGGGGCAATCTCTAAGCTTACAACAACGATTAACTCTTAAAATACAGATCAAAGACCCCTAATTCTCCTCACCATTTTCTCCCCTCTCATAGAAACCCAGAAATTTTGAGAGGCCTAGGATGCTTCAAGAATCCTGGGCAGTACTGTTGTTTAAAATGCATGGCTGCTAAGCTAATGGTTTATGGTTTGAACCCAGTTGCTGCCATATGGGAAAAAGATGTAAAAGTGCTGCAATCTGCTTCTATAAAGATTTACAGCCATGGAAACTCTATGGGACAATTCTGTTCTGTCCTAGGGGGTAATTAAATTTTGGAATCAATTCATGGCAATGGATTTTGTTATTTATTTCTTGGGGATGGGCTAGAGTTCTTCCCCTAGGGATAGACAAAGATGGGGTAAATCAGTTTGTGGCAAGTCATTTGAGGGACTATTAGAGCGAGCTTGGTGGAAGTAGTTGGGGTGGGTCCCGTGTCTTGTGGCTAGATACCAGGGTCTCTGACCACTGAGAACAAAGTCTGGACAAGGCACAGTTCCTAGACTGGTAGACTCAGCCAGGCCCAAGGGCAAGGAAGGAAGTGGGAAATGAGCACACCCAGAGCATAAGGGTAAAGAAAAGAGAAAGGGGAGGGGGGACAGGGACCAAAGCTGGCTTCTGGGAGGAACAGGAACTAAGATGGGGGGTTGACAGGAACCAAGTAGGGGAAGGGACCTTAGGGTCACTAGGTGAGACAGAGACCCCAGTCCGTTGGACAAGACCAAAGCAAAGTGTAGTGCCTGTCACACAAACAGTGGAGTTGGAAGCTATGTGTCGAGCCAGGAGCACTACAGACTACCATTTCTTACCATTAAACCCTCACTCCTAGGACAATACACAAACATCTTCGTAGAGTTCCATCTATGTCCTCAGATTATCACTTTCTCAAAACACCAGCAGTTCTTCTCTTCTGGTGGTTCCGACAACCCTTTCTGTTCACACAGTGCCCACAGCCCCAACCCCTCATAGGAAAGTCTTCCTCCCCAAACGCGCTCAGTTCACCTCACACTCGGGACCACCAAACCCTCTCCACCATTCAGCTCCTGTTTCCCTTCAAGCAACTCCACATCAAATAGCGATCCCACCCCCCTTACATTGCACCTCCCACCCCACAAAGCACTCCCGCCCTTCCCCCACAGGGCCCTCGGAGATTGCACCTCCTTGTCCACACACTGAGCCCCCAACTGCCTGTCTTATTCCCCCTCCAATCATCTCTAGATCCTCTCTTCCCCTATCGGTGCCCCCCACCTCCTCATGTCCCCCCAAGCGCGCCCCATCCTGGTCTCTTCTTCCATGCTCACCCCGCCCCACACCTGTAGTTCCGTGGGTCCCGTGGCACCTGGGGAAAGTAGTAGATTGGGGCAGTTACTGAGCAGCCTGCAAACTGAGTAGCGGCAGCCTCGGCCTGCAAACCTCGCCCCTTGGCTTCCAGCTCCGCCCCGCCCGGCGCGGGCCCACCCTCTCCCTTTTCCCACCTCCCACTTTCCCCTGGCTCGTCCTCTTCATGTCTTGAATTCCTCGGGCTCCTCCCCCGAGCCCTGGGCCCGCCCCTCGGTGGCTCCTCCCCCTTGGCTCTACTTTCCCCCAGGATCCTCCGCTGGCTCCTGACCCCACCCCTTGCTCCCGTCCCCTTTTGATCTCTCCGCCTTCCCCCCGAGTCCCACCCCCTAAGATTCCAGCCAATCAGGACCAGTATTCTGGCCCCGGCCACCACAAGCCCCCTCCATCCGGAAGCCTCTTCTGTCCCCACCCTTACCTTTGCTCGCCTTAGCCGGGCTCTCGCGCTCCAGCCCCGACCCGCTGGTTCTGATTGGCAGCAGCAGCCAGTGGATGGTAGGCGAGACAAAGTGATGGCTGCAGGTCGTCTGAGGTCCCACCCGGCCACGTGCGGCTTCTGTGATGACAGGTCTAGAGGGGCGGAGCCTCAGCAAACTGAGTGCAGACAGCGGCCACTGGATCACAGCGGAGATGGGAAGCTGAAGCCAAGACTAAAGAGCTCAAGCCTGAGGACTCTGAGACTAGCCTGGGTTCTTGGCTGGTACGAAGTCGCTCCACCTGTAGGTGGACGTTGAGGGTAGGAGCGTCTGGGTTAGCAAAGAGCTTTGGGAACTTTGTAGTTACGTACCGCTAAGTCGAAACGCACCTATAGCTGACCCTCCAGCGGATTTTCAGAGGCAATAAATCCCACAGGTGGAAGCTGTCCATCCATCTCCTGCGGAGCAGTTAGTGGATTCGAATTCTTCGGCTCTGGGATTGCAGCGCAGCTTCTTACCACTGTGCCACTAGCGCTCCCTCTTGTGAGCTTTACTATGTATGTATCTACTGTATGATGCTTGATAACGCAAGGAGCCATGGTGGTGTACTGTGTTACGTGTTGAGCTGCTAACAAAAAAGTTAGGGGTTCAAATATGTCAGCTGCTCCACTGGGGAAAGATTTTTCTTCCTTTAAAAATTTACAACCTCCAAAGCCTGAGGTAGGGTCGTCACAAATCAAATGCTGTGGATTTGGTATTTGGTACATTGTGAGAGCATGCAGTTTGAATTCACCGGATGCTCCTCTCGAGAAAGGTAGGCAATCTCTTCCCGTGGGATTTACTGTCTCTCAGAATCCGCTGGACGGTCAGCAAGGAGTCAATTCTGACTTGAAACCACATAACAATACAGAGATAAGAGAGATAATTGTTAGAGAAAAGCAGGACTTTTACACAGATCTCAAGTGAACTGTGTGACCAACTGCTAACTGGTAAATCTGCAGTTTGCTGGAGAGTTTCTTTCCTTAAAGATTTATAACTTCTAAAACTAGATTGAGGGTGCTATGAGTTGAAATAGACTCTAGTATTTGTCAAGTACTTAAATTCTGTAATTGGCTCTTGAATCCTCTCTGTTAGACTCTCCTGAGTTCCCACACAGCAGGAGAGGGCGCTGCCGGCCAGCCACCGGCAGATGGCAGCAAAGGACCCTTGTAGAAATAAGGGCGTTTGGGTTTAGGGCCATTATGGGACTGCTCGCAGGATCAGAATCCAATGAGTACAAATGGGAACTGTAAATAAACAGGGTCTCTAAAAGTTTCACATCCTTCGATCTATGTGCTTTTCTGTGACTAGTGAACTTAAACTGTTTTACTGAACACCAGTAACTGCTAGGAGAGCACTTCCTTTTCCCATAAGGAGTTTATTGTTTAGTCATATCTCTATAATCATATTTATATAATCCTAGAGAAAGCAACCGAAAAAAATGATATCATCCTTCTTGGGTCCAAAGGCAACACCCTTGGCACCCGCAGTCCGGAGATCTGGAAACATATAGCATTGGGAAAGCTGGAGGTCAGGAATCTCTCCAAAGTTCTGAAGAGCAATGATGTCAGTTTAAGGTGAGCCTGATTTAAGCCAGAGTCTGTCCAGTCACCTGAATCTCAGAGTTGGACAATGAATAAAAATGATAGGAGAAGAATAAATACATTTGCTTTGTGGTGTCAGAGAAGAGTGCTGAATATTCATCTCATGGACTGTCAAAAGAACAATTTGTCTTGGAGAAAGTGCAAACAAAATGTTCTTTGAAGGCAAAAATGGTGAAGCTTCATCTCACATATTTTGGACATGTTGTTAAGAGAGGCTATTCCTTGTAAAGGGATATCACACTCGGAAATGTGGTGAGCAAAAAATTAGCAAAGGAGAGGAAGACCCTCAACGAGATAGATTGACACAGTGTGTGGCAATGGACTTAAATGTATGGAGCATGATAAGGATGGCATAGGATAGGACAGAGTTCAGATCTATTATTCATAGGGTCTGTGTGAGTCATACTTGACAGCACTTAACAACAGAGAGTAAGACTGAAAAGACTTCATGCTGTGGAAAAAACACTGTACTTCCTCTAGGTTGATTTCTGAATGGTCATTTACTAGCTGTATAAATTTACTTGGATTACTTGATTTTTTTAAAATAAACTTTTCATTTTAGCAGTATTAGGTTTATAATGGGAAGGTTGTGAATATAGCACATAGTAGTTCCATAAACTTTGCACTCAGTTTCTTGTAATGACATTTTATATTCTTGTTGTGTACCATGGAGTGGCAACTGACTCATGGCTGACACCCCAACAGGTTTTCAGTTGCAATTAATCACACGGGAGGAGATTGGCCATCCTTCTCTCAAAGTAGCTGGTGGATTCAAACTGCATGCCTTTGGGATTGCAGCACAACTTCTTATCACTAGACCACCAGAGCTCTCTAATAGTAGTAAGGTTCATTTGTTAAAATTAGTAAACCACTGTTGATACATTACTGTTAAACTTTATACTTAATTTAAATGTCTTTGTTTTTAATGGCTGTTCTTTTTCTTATCCTAGACTCCTGTCCAGGATACTGTGTTAGATTTAATAATCTTACTTCCTTTTAAGCTCCTGTTAGCTGTCACTTTCTCAGAATTCCTTATTTTTTATGACTTTGACAGTGTGAGTATTGCTCGGGTATTTTCCACCATGCCCTTCAGTTGTGATTTTTCTGATTTTTTCGTATGATTGTTGTTATATCTCACGTGCCATTGAGTCGCTTGCAACTCATAGCGACCCTATGTACAACAGCCCTAAATCCTGCTCTATCCTGTGCCAATCGCACTGCCTCTGACACACCCATCCTGATTACCCCAGTCACTGAATCAATCCACCTCATAGAGGATCTTCCCCTCTTGCACTGTCCCTCCACTCTCCCAAGCATGTTGTCCCTCTCCAAGGACCTGTCCCTCCTTATAACATGTCCAAAGTATGTCAGACAAAGCCCCAGAATCCTTGCCTCCAAGGAGCAGCCTGGTTTAACCCTCTCCAGGATAAATCTTTGTTTTCTTGGCAGTCCATGGTACATTCAGTACTCTTCTCCAGCACCACAGCTCAAAGGCATCAATTCTCCTATCCTCGCTAATCATTGTCCAACTCTCTGATGCATAACAAGTGCTTGCAAAGACCATAGCCTGTATCAGATGCACCTTAGTCTCCAGAGAGACACCACTGCTCTTCAGTCCCTGGAGTAGACTTTCCCATTGCACTACATTTTTTAATTTCCTGGCTATTGGTGCCAAGAGTGTTGACTGTGGAGCCAAGCAAACTAAAACTGTGAACAATTTCAATCTCTTCACCATCCATCCTGATGCTGCCAATTGGTCCAGTGGTGAGAATCTTTGTCTTCTTGACATTGAGCCTCAATCCATACTGAACGCTGCAGTCTTTGACCCTCTGCAGCAAGCATTTCAGGTGCTCCTCAGTTTCAGCAAACAGAGTTGTGTCATCTGCATAATACAGATTATTGATAGATCTTCTTCCACCAATCCTGACACCATACTTCTCCTCATAGAGCCCAGCCTCCCAGATAATCTGTTCTGCATAAAGGTTGAAAAGGTATGGTGATAGGACACATCCCTGGTGTACACCTTTCCCAATTTTGAACCATGCAGTGTTTCCCTGCTCTGTTCTGACGACTGTCTCTTGGTCCAAGTACAGATTTTGCATTAGCACGATCAAGTGTTCTGGGATTCCCATTCTTCTCGGTTGAGGTTATGTGTGTTTTGAAGGCAGTTCTTAGAGGTAAAGTGCCATTTTCATCATACCTTATCAAGGGTATGTACTATCCACTTGAATTTTGACTGTTGGAGTTTTCATGATAACCTGGCTGAAGATCTATAGACTGTTGGAGAGGAAAAAGGTGATGAAACTTCGTCTCACATACTTTAGGCATGTTACCAGGAGGGATCTACCTTTGGAGAAAAGAAATCATGCTGGGAAAGGTAGAGGGTCAGAGAAAGAGAGGAAGATGCTCAACAAGATGGATTGACACAGTCACTACAACAAGGGACTTGAGAATTGTCTCAATTGTGAGGATGGTGCAGGATAGGGCAAAGCTCAAATCTATTGTTCATAGGGTTTCTATGAGTTATCGTCAGCTCTACGGCACCTAACAACAACAATCCCACCTCAATGACATTATAGAGGCAACACATAGGATAATTATATTATACAGAGAAAGATGTAACTTTGACACACATAATACCAACCATCACACCAGGCTAGACTAAAGGCACTGGGAAGCTACAGATAGTTTTAAATAGGAAATGACAGGAAGATATTTCTTTTTGCATCCTTTCTGTTTGTGTTGTGGGTGGAATGGGGGGTGGTAACAGTTAAGAGTTGGTTGCGGTTTGAACTACTTCAGTGGTGTAGAGATTGAAGGAAGTAGATGTTGTTGATATTGTGTACTGTTGCGTTAGATCTAAACAACTGACCTTCAGATGGGTTTTCAGAGGCAGTTAATCACATAGGAGGAGATTGCCCACCCTTCTCCTGTGGAGCAGCTGCTGGATTCGAACCATGTGTCTTCAAGATTGCAGTGCAGCTACTTGCCAGTAGGCCACCAGAGCTCCCTAAAGTGGATAGAACTGAGAAATTTAAGGGATAAGAACAGGCAAATATTGATGACTGATTCAATGGCAGTCATGAGGGAGAGGAAAAAAGTGAAGGATGACTCGTGGTTCCTGGCTTGAGGAATTATGTAAATACTGTTGTTTACTGATAGAAAGAGCAGAGGAAGAACAGATGTGAAGAGGAAGCAGAACAGGTAGGTTTGCATTTTTCCAGACTGGTTTTGGTTATGAAGGTATTGGAAGAATTGAAGGTGACAGTGAGGTTGCAAGTCTTAGCCCCAGGAGCAAATAAAGGTGTAAGGAAGAAAGGCTGAGGTTTGACAAAAAAGTAGGAAGGTTTAAATATAGTATCAACAAAGCAAAATTTATGATTAATAGTCATTATCGGTTTTTCAATAACTAACAAACACATTACAGCTCCTATTTCACAGAGAACTTGATTATGTGTATGCTTACGTGAGCAAGTGCATGCTAGCTTGTACATGCACATATTTTGTTTTTAGAATAAATATATTTTTCTGAATATGAAAGTTATATCAGCACATTATAGAAAACTTAGTAAAGTCCAAAACATGAAGAAATAAAAATTATCCATAATTCCAACCACCTAGAAGTAATAATGTTTAATATTTTAGTTTCTCTAAGCCTTTTTTCCTATGTATGTATATATAAAAAAAATCCAACTCAACTGTACATGACAACAACAACAGATATGAAAACTATATATCCTATATATGTGATATATATAAGTCCAGGTGGTAGCTTAAAATCCTTCAGGAGGCTTGGGGACTGGAATCTCCCTCCACTCTGGAAGTAAGCTGGCTAACTGGCAGCATGGCTGGTATCTCGATGACAGCTCGTCTTGGTGGCAGTCAGGCAAGGGAAGTTTCTGGGGTCCTTTTCGCTGTATGATACTGTTGTTTTTCTTGCTCTTCAAAAGTGGGTGGGTGGCCCAGAGCCTTGGACTAAGGGTGGAGCCTGCTCCAGGCAATAACTAAAAATCTTTCAGGGCCTGAGGACCTATGGCCCCAGGACCTATCTTTTATTGATTTTGGTGAAACATTCTTCAAGGTCATATAGCCCTGGTCTGCCCACTTGCTGTACAAAGGTAACTCATGCTTGCTGTGATGCTGAACACTGTAACACTGATGTATCAAATGCGAGAATGGTTACCAAGGAAGACAGTGTTTGGTGGAACTCCCCGATTAGAACAAGCTTGAAAGTGGGAGTGGCATCCACTTCCGAAATAGCTTGCCTCTGGAAACCCTATGAACCTGGAGAAAGGATGAAAGTTATACAAGTGTCCAGGGCTTTTGTTCATAGGGTCGCTACGAGTCACCTACAATTCAACGGCACTCAAAACCAACAACATATGTAATATAAGGAAGGAGTATACAGAGTCATTGTACCAGAAGGCATTGGCTGACACAGAAGAACTTAATGAAACAATGTATGAGCACGAGCCTGTGGTGATGAAGGAAGAAGTTTAAACTGCTCTGAAAGAATTGGAAAAAAAAGGCTTAAGGAATTGATGGCATGCCAATTGACATATTTAAAAAAACAGATGCTGCCCTGGATGTACTAAATTATGCCAAGAAATATTGAGGACACCACCTGCCCAAGTGACTGGAAGAGATCCATATTTGTTGCCATTCCAAAGAAAGGTGACCCGACAGAGAGCAGAAATTATCAAACAATATCATTAATATCACATGCAAGCAAAATTCTGCTGAAAATTATAAAAAAACAACTGGAGTAGCATGTCAACAGAAAACTGCCAGATGTACAGGCTGGATTTAGAAGATGCCATGGTACTAGGGAATTACAGCCAATGTTAGATGGATCATGGCTGAAAGCAGAGAGTACTAGTGGAATGTCTATGTTTCATTGACTATGACTGTGGATCACAACAAAC
The DNA here is from genome assembly GCF_000299155.1 of Elephantulus edwardii. Lineage (NCBI taxonomy): Eukaryota > Metazoa > Chordata > Mammalia > Macroscelidea > Macroscelididae > Elephantulus > Elephantulus edwardii. The sequence continues at coordinate 4,240,556 of NW_006399982.1, forward strand.
TGGCAGACTCTGAGAAGAATGAGAAACCCAGAACATTTGATTGTGCTTATGTGAAACCTATACTTGGACCAGGAGGCAGTTTTTAGAAGAGAGCAAGGAGACTCCATGGTTCAAAATTGGGAAGGGTGTAAGCCAGGGAGATAATCTGTCTCCATACCTTTTCAATCTGTATACAGAACAGATCATCCAGAAGTCTGGGTTGTATGAGGAGGAATGTTGCATCAGGATTGGAGGAAGATTCATCAACAACCTGCATTATGCAGATGATACAACCCTGCTTGCTGAAACTGAGGAGGATCTGAAGTGCTTGCTGCAGAAGATCAAGGACTGCAGCCTTCAGTATGGATTGAAGCTCAACATCAAGAAAACAAAGATTCTCACCACTGGGCCAATTGACAACATCATTATGGATGGTGAAGAGATTGAGATTGTTAGCAGCTTTTGTTTGCTTGGCTCCACAATCAACACTCTTGGTACCAGCAGCCAGGAAATCAAGAGATGAATTGCATTGGGAAAGTTGTCTTTCAGGAACTTCTCCTGAGTACTGAATAGCAACGACACCAGTTTGGAGACTAAGGTGTGCCTGATCAAGGCCATAGTCTTTGCAATTGCTTGCTTTGGGTTAGAGAGCTGGACAATGACTAGGGATGACAAAGAGAATTGATGCCTTTGAGCTGTGGTGCTGGAGAAGAATGCTGAATATACCATGAAGTGTCAGAAGAACAAACAGGTTCGTCCTTGAGACGGTGAAGCCAGTCTGCTCCTTGGAGGCAAGAATTCTGAGGCTTCGTCTGACATATTTTCGGCATGTTGCAAGGTTGGCCCAGTCTTTGGAGAGGGACATCATCCTTGGAAGGGTGGAGGAACAGAGAAAGAGAGGGAGACCATTGATGTGAAGGATTGATAGAGTGACTGGGGTAATGAGGGTAGGTGTGTCAGAGACAGTAAAGTTGACACAGGATAGAGCAGGTTTCAGGGCTGTTGTACATAGGGTTTCTATGAATAGCAAGCAACTTGACAGTGCCTAACAATGGCAACAACATATATGTGGTAGGTGGCTGAAGTAGGGAACAGCTGCACTGCCAAATCAAAGGGCATGCAGTTTGAATTCACCAACTGCTCAGAGGGAGAAAGATGGGCAATCTACTTCTGTGTGATTTACTTCCTCTTAAAGTGAGCTAGAGGATGAGCTATGAGTTAGTTCTGACTCAACAGGACTTAATAACAGCATATATGTGGTACATATTGTATTGTCTGTATTTCAGTGCATAGAAAGAGCAAGGCTGCATGGGGACGATAGAGATTGATTTCTACTAACTCCACAAAGGAGAATTGTCACCATCAACAACATTTACAGTATGAAACTAATTCCAATAAGGTGAGATATGGTCCCTCATATTCTTGCATCTACTTACACTAATTCCAACACCAACCATACTGCCCTACAGGGTCCAAAATGTATTGCAATGACTACACAGACTTCATAGAACTATACTCATGGTTATGGGACTTATTAGGGAAGTGAACAGACTATAATTCATGTTGGCAGGGTGGTATATCCCTTACTCCTGGCAATACTGAAGTGTGATCACAAGCCCTTTAACCATCAGCTTCACAGCTTTGGTTAGTGTCTCAAAGTTCCCTTAGTCTTCATAGTTATGACATCTTCCCTCAATCTTCAGCAGCCATGGGTAAAAGTCTCTATCTCTGTCACAGGTGGGTCTCTGATTCTCTGCTGAGGCTGCTGCTATTGCTTCTGGAGGCCTCAAGTCTGAGTGGTGCAGGTATCTTTGTCTTTGAAGAATGCATACCTGTTGCTTCTTCCTGAAGATTGAGATTTTAAAATTCTGCTGCTGAATCTTCTCACTTTAGTGGTGAGACTAGCCAATACCCTTGTGGATAAACTAACACACTCTATTTGTGAGATCCTATTCCTCCATGTGCCAAAATCAATGCCAAAGTTAGGATAGTAATTTTGTTTTTTGTTGTTTTTTTTTTTTAATTTTTAAATTATTATTATTTTGTGTGTGTGTGTGTGTACCATCAAATCAGTTCTGACAGGTACAGGGGGAGATTGTCCCGCCTTTCCCGGCAGAGCATCTGGTGGATTTGAACCGTGTGCCTCTGGGATTGCAGTGCAGCTTCTTTCCACTAGGCCACCAGAGCTCCCCAGGACAGTAATTTTGAACAATAAAACCTTGACACTGCACAATCTTTTTGTCAATGGAACAAACATCCTCTGAGTCTTTAGTCTTCTATAAGATTAAAAAAAATAAATTCTCAATGTTATAAACTAAAAGGAATATAAATGGTTGAATAATTAATCTGCTTTTATAGGCTTTTCTTTAAATCACAATTAGGTAAAACAAGGTTCAAAAATATTTTTAAAATTCTTTATGAAATCTATTAGGCATACAGAAAGTTATAAAGAATAATAGAAATAAACACTCATATTCTTCTCATATGTTGTTTTGTTATGTGCCCTCAAGTAAAAATTGGCTTAAAGCTGAGCCTCCAGCAAGTTTTCAGGAGCTGTAAATCACACAGGAGAAGATTGCCCATCTGTTGGATTTGAATCACCTGCCTTTGGGTTGGCAGTACAACTCCTTACCCACTAAGCCACCAGAGCTCCCTTCTTATGTAACTTTATAAAATCTTAATGAATTTACTTCAAATTCTTTTCTAAAGAAATGAATTTAACCAATACAGTCTTACATATCCCTTCCTAGTCTTTAATCTCTTTATTTCTCTGCCTCAATTTTTTTCTTAGAAGAATTTGATGTATTTTTTCTATGCATTTAAAAGGATAAATGTACTTATTGTTGTAGAGTATACATGCAAATAAGGACACAGATCAGCAAGATACAATGTGACAAGCTTTTACTATTTTGACAAAGAATATAATTATGCTAGAATTCCAAATGCCCTCTTCTGTTTTTCCTAGTTATTACCTCCTATCCTTAATGGTTGTTGTTGTTGTTGTTAGGTGCTGTCAAGTGGTAGGCGACTCATAGCGCCCTATGAACGAAAGGCCTGAGCACTGTTCATACATAGAGTTTCTGGAGGCAAGCCATTTTGGAAGTGGATGCCGCTCCTGCTTCCAGGCTATCCTTAATGTTAAGTACTTAAAAAAAAAAAAGGTCAAAACAACTATGAGACATCATCTAACGCTAGTAAGAATAGCAAAATTTAACAGAATAGCGAACAACAAATGCTGGCAAGGTTGCAGAGAAACTGGAACACTTATTCACTGTGGGTGGGAGTGTAAAATGGTGCAACCACTCTAGAAGGCAGTATGGCTCTTTCTCAAAAAGTTGCAAATAGAAATACCATTTATCCCAATATATCCTAAAGAAACCATAACTGCCACTCAAGTAGATATATGCACACCCAGGTTTATTGTAGCTTTGTTCACAATAGCAAATAGTTGGAAACAGTCCAAATGCCCATCAACAAACAAATGGATAGAGAAGGTGTGGTACATTCACACAATGGAATACTATGCTGCATTGGAAAACAAGGAACTAATGAATTATTATACAAAATGAGTGACCCTGGAGGACATTATATTGAGTGAAATATCTCAGTCACAAAAAGACAAATACTGTATAATGCCACTGTTATAACATGGGTCTGGGGGAAACTAACAAAAGAGGGGATAAATAATCTACATGGTATTGAAACAGACAAGGGAGAGAACTGTATAAAAGGAATATATGATTAGGTATTATTGCCCTGACAAGAGGCCAGAATAAGAGCTGCACAGTAAAATGGTCTTGGCGGAGAGAATGTGTAACAATGAAAGAACTTTTTTCCCCAAGAAAAAAGCGATCTGAGGGAAAGGGGAGCAGGGAGGAAAATGTGCAACTATGAACAATTGAAAACCCAAGTTCTTTATAAACTTTCACTAAAATCTCAATTAAAAAATCTGAAAAAAAGGTCATGATAAAGAAAAAAAAGGTAGGCACTAGGCAAACTTTTAAAGTACTGAAGAGCAATGATGTCAGTCTGGAGACTAAGGTGCATCTGATGTGGGCCATGGTCTTCACAATTACTTGGTATACATCAAAAAAAGGAGATAATGACTAGGGATGGTAGGAGAGTTGATGCCTTTGAGCTGTGGTGCTGGAGAAGAGTATTGAATATACCATAGACTGATAGGAGAACAAACAATTTCGTCCTGGAGAGGATGACCACAGGCTGCTCCTTGGAGGCAAGGATTCTGAAGCTCTGTCTGACATACTTTGGGCATGTTGCAAAGAGGGACCAGTCCTTGGAGAAGGACATCATGCTTGGGAGGGTGGAGGGACAGCACAGGGGAGGAAGACCCTGAATGAGATGGATTGACACATTGACTGGGGTAATGGAGGTAGGTGTGTTGGAGAGAAAATAGGTTTGGTTCAGGATAGAGCAAGGTTTAGAGCTATTGTACATAGGGTTTCTATGAATTACAAACAATGACACATAACACCACCACCACCACCACCACCACTGTTACACATAATATAAATGTTATCTATATATTTTCATTTGTGTTTGGAAAATTTAGTCATGTATGTTTGTGTGTGTGCGTTCATATCTCACTGTGGTTTTAATCTGCATTTCCCTGAGATATAGTGAAGTTGAGCATGCTTTCTTTCTTATATTAATTGGATATATTCTTGCCCAGTCAAATTCTTAGCCCACTTATCCATTTGGGTGTCTTTTTAGCAAACTGTAGGACCCCTTTGTACAAACTGTAGGACCCCTTTGTATGTTCTGGATGTGATTCCTTTGTTAGAGAAATCTATCGCAATTATTGTATTTCACTCTGCATTTCAACTGAAGATAGAGATTTGTAGATCTATTGGCATATAGAAATGGCAGATATCTGTGGGCAAGGTTTATAATTTGTGAAGAACAGAAGATTCCTTACTTCACATCTATATGTACAACTTTGAAGAGCCTGAGCAACAATAGGTTAAAGAGGAATGAAATCCTGAGTCCGATATGTATATATTTTAGATGCAGAGGTAGATGAATGGGTTGACCTTGGTCTTTACGAGAGAGCTCTTTATGGTGCCATGACCACTGGGCAGAGCTAGGTCACTCCAGTTCTTTTCTCCTTCCCCAGTTGTCCAGATCTTTATATGTTTTGGCTCTTAGAATCAGTAACTATATTCTTGTTGCTGCTCAGGTTTATAAAGACGGAATTTAATTTAAAATTTAAGATTCTTCTTGACATGACCTCTGTCTTTGTCAGTACTTTACATAGTAGATTAGGCTTTTTGAGAGCCTCTTGAAACCCATTTCTCTTTTTGTTATATATTATTGTTGTTATGTGCCATTGAGTCAATTACAACTCCTAGTGACCATGTGAACAACAGATCTGAAACCTGCCCTGTCCTGTGCCAACCTCACCATCTTTGATATACTTGAGCCCATTGTTAAGGTTACTATGTCAATCTGTCTGCTGAAGGTCTTTCTCTCTTTTGCTGGCCTTCTACTTTTCCATACATGGTACCTTCTTTGAAGGAGTAGCCCCTCCTAACAATATGTCCAAAGTATGTGAGATGAAGCTTTCTCCAAAGAAAGGTTTTGCCTCCAAAGAACAGCCTGGTTGTACTTTCTACTAGACATACTTGTCATATAGCTTTGCTACTGTTATCTGCCTTAGAGCCGGCTTGACTTCTGGTGAGCCCATGCACAGCAAAACACTGCCTATGATCAATTGCTGACAAGATTTTTGTGATCTATAGGATGTTAATTGAATGAATTTTGGAAGCAGATTTTCAGGCCTTTCTTGCTAGTTGGTCATACTCTTGAAAATGAGTCAATTCCAGTTTATGGTGGCTTTAGGTATATTAAGGTAAAGCTATATGCTACAGAGGGTCAAGGACTGCAGCCTCCAATTTGGATTGAGGCTCAATGTCAAGAAGACAAAGATTCTCACCACTGGGCCAATTGACAGCATCATTATGGATGGTGAAGATATTGAGATTATTCACAGCTTTAATTTGCTTGGCTCCACAGTCAACACTCTTGGCACCAGTAGCCAGGAAATTAAAAGACATATTGTGATGGGAAAGTCTGCTGTTAGGGACCTCTCCAAAGTACTGAAGAGCAATGGTGTCTCTCTGGAGACTAAGATGCATCTGATACAGGCCATGGTCTTCGCAATCACTTGTTATGCATCAGAGAGTTGGACAGTGACTTAGGAGGACAGAAGGAGAATTGATGTCTTTGAGCTGTGGTGCTGGAGAAGAGTATTGAGGGTACCATGGGCTGCTAGGAAAACAAACAGATTCATCCTGCAGAGGGTTAAACCGGGCTGCTCCTTGGAGGCAAGGATTTTGAGGCTTTGTCTGACATACTTTGGACACGTTGTAAGGAGAGACGGGTCCTTGGAGAGGGACATTATGCTTGGGAGGGTGGAGGGACGGCGCAGGAGCGGAAGACCCTCTATGAGGTGGATTGATTCAGTGACTGGGATAATTGGAATGGGTGTGTCAGAGACAGTGCGATTGGCACAGGACAGAGCAGAGTTTAGGGCTGTTGATGGCAAGTAACAACAACAACAGCAGCAACAACAACAACAACAACACATCCCAGAGGGTTTTCGACACCTCATTTTTTCAGAAATAGATTGCGGGGGATCTTTCTCCTGAAGTTCCATCATAGCAACATACAAGCCTCTCTTGATGCATGAGTGGGGCTGCACTTGAAGTTCATTGCCTGGAGCATAAGTTGTTCCACAGAGAGGGTGATAATTCTACCACTGAAACACTTGTCCATTTTCCTCTATTCATATTTTGAGGCCTTGGTTTTGTTAAGCCCTTGGGAGCTCTTGGTTTGCATCTCAGAGGACTGATGTCTTGTGTAGTTTAATTGTAGTTTCTTTCTTTAGAGACAAAGAGATTGTGTAAACTATTGTTGATGCACTGGGCCTTTTTCCTGCTTCTGTAGTTAGTATCTCAGTAATGAGGAAACAAAGCCTTTTCTTTGTTTAGGTTGTAATCAAGATGTCAGAGGAGGTCACTCTTTCTTTTGAAAATTGGCTCTTGACCTTTACCCCACATTCTGAGGGAAGCCCAGTACCATCCCAAAGCCATCTTTGAATTATAGGGCTGGAGTAGAGCTTAATTTCCTAAGACGGTTCCTGGTTTAGAATCCTCGGCCTTTGCTAAATTTTCAATTTACTTCCCTCTGCTGTTCTTTCTTCTGTTTTTCTCTAATTTAAACATGGACTACTTTATTCTCCTCAAAATCTCTCACAGGAGACATTTGTGTGATTAAGAGACTTTACTGAAGCTTACATTGTACTGAGGTAATGTAAGTGGTAGAAAAACATCTACACAAACAACCTGACATGGAATATTTAGATATCATAATTTTAAAAATATTCCTAAAAGTCCTTCAACGATCAGTGACTTTTTTTAAAAAAAATCCATTTTATTTGAGTGAAAGTTTATAAATTACATTGGGTATTTTTCAATCATTCATAGGTATTAATTACCGTTGATGAATGCAATGAACTTATTATAATGTCTAAGCAGACCCTATTGTAGGCAATATTTTTTTACACTCTCCCAGGACTCCCTCCTACATGTTTCTATTTCTATTGCTTTATAATTCCAGGAAATTTCTTTACAGCTACCTCTTCTAAATTAATTTTTTGGAATGATAAAGCAATGGAAATATAGAGATGTAGGAGGGAGTCGTGAGAGAGTGTAAAAAAATATTGCCTACAATAACAGTCTGCTTAGACATTGTAAAACGTTAATTGCATCAATTAATGGTAATTAATGCTTATGAATGATTGCCTGGAAAAAACCCTTCTAATGTGATTTGTAAACTTTCACTCAAATAAAATAGATTAAAAAGAATATTGCAGATGGTTGAAGTGCTGGGTCAATAGGCAGCATCATGATAGATGGAGGAAAGATTGAAGTTGTCAATGATTTATTCTTACTTGAATCCACAATCAACACCCTTGGGACCAGCAATCAAGAGAAGTCAAAAGATAGGTTGCATTGGGAAAATCTGCTGTCAGAGATCTCTCCAAAATTCTAATGAGCATTGATGTTAGTTTAAAGACTATGGTGCACCTGACTCAAGCCATGGTCTTTTTAATAACTTGCTATATATCAGAATTCCCAGTGGAACTGGTAAGGGAGGCTGTCAGGGTTGTATTCTATCTCCATACCTGTTCACTCTATATGCTGAGCAAATCATCCGAGAAGCTGGAGTCTATGAAGAGGAATGTGGCATTAGGACTGGAGAGAGACTCATCAGTAACCTGCTTTATGCAGATGACACAACCTTGTTTGCTGAAAGTGAGGAAGACTTAAAGTACATGTTGAACAAGGTCGAGGAATGTAGCCTTCTGTACGGATTGCATCTCAAAATCAAGAAAACAAAGATTCTTACCACTGTACCAAAGGGCAGTGTCTTGATGGATGGAGAAGAGATTGGAACTGTCAATAGCTTCATCTTGCTTGGATCCATGACTAACACCCTTGATACAAGCAGTCAGGAAATAAGGAAATGCATTGCACTGGGAAAATCTGCAGTTAGATCCTTCCCAAATTATTGAAGAGTAGTGATGTCAGTTTGAGGACTAAGGTGTGTTGATTCAGGCTATGGTCTTTCTGATTACTAGCTATGCATCTGAGACCTGGACAATGGATAAGGATGACAGAAAAAGAATTGATGTCTTTGAGCTGTGGTGTTGGAGAAGACAGTTGAAACACTTGACGGCCAAGAAAACAAAGAGATAGGTCTTGGAAAGGGTGCAGGCAGAGTGCTCTGTGGAGGCAAGAATGTTGAGGTTTCACCTCAAATATTTTGGACATATTGCTGGGAGGTGCTATTTCTTGGATAGGGATATGATGTTGGGAAGAGTGGAGGGTCGGTGAAGAAGAGAAAGACCCTCGGTCAGGTGGACTAACACAGTGACTGATGCAATGGGCTCTTGTGAGTCAGGAAGTGTGAGGATGGTGCAGGACAGGACTGGGTTCAGGTCTTTTGTTGTTGTACTCGATGGCACCTAACAACAACATATATCAGAAATCTGGACAGAAGAGAAATTGATGCCTTTGAGTTGTGGTGTTTGTTAGAGAAGAGTACTGAATATCCCATGGACTGCCAAAAGGACAAAAATATATGTTTTGGAAAACCTGCAACCAGAGTGCTACTCAGAGTTGAGGATGGCAAAACTTCACCTCACATACTTTGGACATGTTGTTAGAAGGGGCCAGTCCTCGGAAAAGGACCTCATACTTGGAAAGGTAGAGGGTCAGTGAAAGAGAAGAAGACCCTCAACCACATGGATTGACACAGGGACTGTAACAGTGGGCTGAAGTGTATCAGAGATAGTAAGCATGGCACAAGATAGGTCAAAGTTCAGAGCTGCTGTTCATAGGATGCCTTTGAGTTGTACTTGACTCAGTAGAACCTAACAAGAACAGTATCTCTTCTAGGAAATTATATTGGCATTATCCAAAGGCTCTTTGTTATAGGGGACAAAACTCTTAAGAAAACATCTCTAAAGGTCCTTAGGCCTGACTAGATGTACATTTTATCTGTATGAAAGAAAAGAAATCAAGAGAGCATTGGATTATTACTTGCTGTTTTCAAACAAGTCACTTAAGGACATGTTGCCTCCTTTCCCACTAAATAGTCTACATATTGCAATAAGGAAAAATAATATTTGATCCTTAAACATTACTTGTTAGAAGTCTTTTGTTTTATTTGACCCAGCAATTCCACTACTGGGAATATACCCCAAAGAGACCATAACTGACATTGAAGCAGATATATGCATACCTATGTTTATCGCGGCTTTGTTCACAATAGCAAGGAGTTGGAAACAACTTAAGTGCCCATCAACAAAAGAATGGTTAGAAAAGTTGTGGTATATTCACACAATGGAATACTACACTGCATTGAAAAACAAGGAACTCATGCAATATTATTCAAAACGGGTGACCCTGGAGGACATTATGCTGAGTGAAGTATCTCAGTCATGAAAGGACAAATACTGAAGATCCAAGATGGCAGCAGAGGCAGAGACAACGTGGTGAGCTGCGGGAGCAGCGGGCCACTTGGAAAAGGGCCATTATGACCCTCTACAGACTTCTGTTTATTAATAATTGAACAGTTAAACAGTTGATGACTGGTCTTCAGTGAGGATTGAGGCTCAACAACAGGAATTCAAGGATTTCCAAAGAAGAGTGCCGCAGCTCCCAACCCCCTCCTGCAGAGCCCGCACTGTGCCTCACCGCAGCTGCAGCTCCATGAAGCTCCCACGGCTGGAACCTATGGAATCCCTCGCCCAGGATGGAGGGTGGGCACTGGGCCTCCCCAGGATTGGTGCGGTGGAGCCCCCACACTGCAGCAAAGTGTACTTGTTCTGAGGAGAATTCTTGGAGCCAAGATGGCGGCAGCAGGGGAAGCGGGTGGACACTGGCCTCCCGCGCGCGACCGCCAGCTGCCCGTGTGGGAGATGACTTATGGGAGATGGCTTGCGCTTGCTGGCCACCCACATGGAAGATGGCACTCACCCAGTGGCCGCCTGTGGGGGGGATGGTGTGCGCCCACCGGCTTCCCACACACGGGATGGTGCGTGCCTGCCAGCCACCCATGTGGGAGATGACACTCGGGAGGTGGTTCGCGCCCACCAGCCACCCGTGCAGAAGATGGCACGAGCCTGCCGGTCACCCCCAATGGGGAATGGCATGCGCCTGCCAGTCGCCCATGTGGGAGATGGTGCGCACCCGCTGGCTGCCTGCGCACGAGATGGCACGCCCATGCCAAAAGATGAAGTGTGCCCGCCCGCCAGCCGCGTGGAGGGATGGCGCCCACCCACCCCCACCAGCTGCCTGTGCTGGGGGATGACGTGTACCTACCCCCACCGGCTGTCGTGTGCCTGCTGAGAGAGGACGTGGGCTTGCGGGTCACCCACACACGAGATGATACATGCCCGCCAGCTGCCCACATGGGAGATGACACGGAGATGGCGAGTGCCTGCCAGTCACTTGCACTGGGGGATGGTGCGCGCCCGCCAACCGCCTGCACAGAAGAGACAGGCGTGTTGAGGGGACTTGTGCCCCATCACCTGCAGGTTTGGGTTTCCTTGGAAAACCAGAGAAGATGATCACCCATACAATGGATGTTGAAAGTCACTGTGAGTTGTCTACTTGATGACACTTACAGTGGCAGCATGTCCAAGAGGACCAACATCCTAAATGCACCACATATTTTGATCTGTTGAATGCTTCTGCTAAAAGATGTTTAGACCTGGGGGGATCCTGTTCACAATTTTCAGGTTCCTCTTGCATTTATAAAGGGGGAGGGAAGTGACACCTACTTCAAATTATAGTATGACCACTTATGGTGGGGGGTAAAAGTGGTGGTGCTGGAATTGGAGATGTTGTCCCTGGCCACACACTCCTCGGTCAGGTGAGGGGACGAGATTAGTGTGGGGGCAAGTAGAGGGGAGTGTACCAGCCAGCCCATGGGGGGTGTTGCCCTGCTCGGGACGGGTTGTCCTCGGCCCTCGGCTTGGGGTGAGCTGTCACGGCCCTCTGCCTGGGGCGGGCTGTCTTCAGCCCTCAGCTTGGGGCGAGCCATCATGGCCCTCAGGGTGAGCTCCTCATTCCCCAGATTGTGCCATCTGACCTCTGGGTTGTTGTTGTTGTTATGTGCCGTCGAGTCGCTTGCAACTCATAGTGACCCTATTTACAACAGCCCTAAACTCCACTCTGTCCTGTGCTAATCGCACTGTCTCTGACACTCCCATCCCAATTATCCCAGTCACTGAATCAATCCACCTCATAGAGGGCCTTCCT
>NW_006399982.1:4253371-4254543 GCF_000299155.1 Elephantulus edwardii
TCACCCTTCTGCCCCCAACCCTCACCTCCTTGTACCCCCAATTTGTTTTTTTCCCAATAAAAATTAAAAAAAAGAAAGGTCAGATACTGCATGATGCCACTGTGGTAATACAGGACTGACCTCAGGGTTGGGGGGAGACTGAGAAAGATGGGTCCAATAATGTATACTGCATTGAAACAGATGAGGGAGAAAACTGTTTGAGAGGGCTAAGTTATTAGGTATTTTTGTCATGACAGGAGTCCAGAGCGAAGGCTGTATAGTGGAGTGGACCGGTGGGGGGAGAGAGATTGTAAAACAATGAAAGAATTTTTCTTTTACTTTTCCAAGAGGGAAGTGTACTAGGGGGGAGGGTTGGGAGGGGAGAAAAGTGCAACAATGAATGAATGGAAAACCAAAGTCTCTGTAAATTTTCATTGAAATTAATAATAAATTATAGAAAAATGAAAAAAAGTCTTTTGCTTTAAGATAGTAATGACTTGCTTTTTAACTTTCTGGATATCTCAAGTGAAGTGGAAAAATGAAAAGTGTAAATCACTAAGAAAAACAGAAAAAAAACCCACCCCTCAATGTCCTCAAGTTGGAAGACTCATAGCTGATCCTGCATTGGGCAGGGTGTAAATTGACCATCATTCACTGGCAGAGTCTTTGGAGTATTTGAATCACCAGAGACTTGTAGGCTTTGGGTTGCAGCATAGGACTTTGAATTATGCCACCAGATCTCCCTAAATAACCAAGGAAACCTAAGATTTTGCCTCAGGAAAGAGTATAAAAGTCACGAGACATCTTCCCTGCTGTCTCCCACTTCCATTAGTTCCCTCCAGTATGGAATAGTAATCCACTAGCCTACATTCTCCTCCTATGTGGAGAGTCAGCTATGGGTCAGCTCTGACTTGATAGTATATAACACCACTACCACCCCTCCTGCAGGGATTAGGTTGTAAAGCACAAGAGTAATGCACCAACAACCAGAGTCAAGGAAGAGGAGATAGAAGATTTTTACCAACTTTTACCATCGGAGATTGATCGAACATGCAACCAAGATGCATTGATAATAATGGGTGACTGGAATGCAAAAGTAGGGAACAAAGAGGAAGATTCAGTAGTTGGAAAACATGGACTCGGTGACAGAAATGGAGCTGGAGAGAGAATGATCGAATTTTGCACAATCAATG
>NW_006399982.1:4256812-4284215 GCF_000299155.1 Elephantulus edwardii
GCAGGCGACTCGACGGCACATAACAACAACAACAACAACAGTTTAGGGCACAGAAAGGCTTGAAAAAAAATCAAAGGATTCTTGAGTCAAAGAAATATTTTATTGCAGCAGCTGAAGAATATGTTTAGAGGACTTAAGAACATGTTTGGAAGGTCTAGCAGGGGAGCACAGCTACTCATATACCCTTGACTGAAAGCTGGTCCTCCTTGTATCAGACATAGTCGTCCTCTTCAACTGAGTACACAGCTTTGGGAGGGAGACACATGGATCAGTGAGGGAGGAAGGGGACACCTGCCAGCTAGATTAGCTGAATCAACCCAGTCAATGGGGTGACAGATGTTGCAGCCCGATCACCCTCACATCCTATTGAGGAGTTAAGACTATTAACCTTCTGATCAGAACTGGTTAAACTTCTGATCAGAACTGTTGTTTAAGTAGTGAAGGATATTTGGAGTTTAAGAGTAGATAAAATTTATTTTCTCCATTTATGTAGGTCAAAGAGACAATTCCTCTTTGCCTCCATGGCACCTAACAACAAAACTACCAGATTTTACAATGAGAGATATCTGTAAAGTTGTGAACTGATTGACCTCTAGCTTTTCACATATTCACTCAAACTCAGTGTTGTTCCAACTCATTTACTCTTGATGATGTTTCCAAAGCTGTAAGTCAAAATGGTGAAGAGACTGAGATTGTTGACAGCTTCAGTTTGCTTGGCTCTTCAATCAACACACTTGGTACCAGCAGCCATGAAATTACAAGATGAATTGCATTGGGAAACTCTACTGTCAAAGACTTCTCCAAATTACTGAAGAGCAACGATGTCAATCTGGAGACTAAGGTGTGCCTGATACAGGCCATGGTCTTTGTAATTACTTTGCAATTGCTATGCATCAGAGAACTGGACAAAGACTAGGGATGATAGAAGGAGAGTTGATGCCTTTGAGCTGTGGTGCTAGAGAAGAGTACTTAATATATCTAGGACTGCTAGGAGAACAAACAAGTTTGTCCTGGAGAGGGTGAAGTCAGGCTGCTCCTTAAAGGCAAAGCTTCTGAAGCTTTGTCTGACATACTTTGGGCATGTTGTAAGGTGGGATCAATCCTTGGATAGGGATGTAATGCTTGTAAAAGTGGAGAGATAGCACAGGAGAGGAAGACCCTTGATGAGATGGATTGATTCAGCCACTGGGGTAATGGGGATAGGTGTGTCAGAGACAATAAGATTGGCAAGGGACAGAGCAGGGTTTAGGGCTATTGTATATAGGGTTGCTATGAGTCATAGGTGACTCAATGGCACACAACAACAACAACAACAACAAAGTCAAAAGGAGAGGAAACTGCCCATCTTTGTCCTAGAGACCTGCAGGTGGATTCGAACCACCAGAGACACATGACCTCACCCAATGGACTATCCCACTAGAGGTTTATGTAAACACAAACCTCTGGAATTAGCTCAAGAGTCTCCCAGGAGATGGACAAGAGACCTGTCATGTTACATAGCGTTTTTAAAAAATATTTTTAGGGAGGTCTGGTGGCCTAGTGTCAAGAAGCTGTGCTGCAATCACAAAGGCACATGGTTCGAATCCACCAGATACTCCATTGGAGAAGGAGGGGCAATCTCCTCCTGTGTCAGCTGGATCTGATTCGATGTCATACAACAACACCAAGTACACCAATAACACCAAATAAATTTTATTTTATATTTGTTTGTTTACAAAGTTTGTGTACATTGTGTTTTACATTATCCTTCATTCACATTTCATGCAGCCTTTTGAGAGACTATTCTTTCTTATGCCTTGCTATATAAAACGTGAGATGTTGTCCTAAGTTTTTAGTTATTGTTAGGCTACTTTACATGCATGAAATCTGTTAGTTCTTATTCAGTAATAAATTATGTTCTCTCTCTCTTCTGTGTTGGTATATTACATTTTATTATTTCTTGAAATGCTTGCTACAGAAGATCAAATCAATAAAGCCTTAAATATGGACAGCATCTCAACATCAAGAAGATAAAAATTGGGGGTGGGGATTGTATAACAATGAAAGAATTTTTCTTTTACTTTTCAAAGAGAAGAGTGAATTGGTGGGGGAGGGGTGGACAGGAAGAAAAATGCAACAAGGAATGAATGGAAAACCAGAGTCTTTGTAAACGTTCATTAAAATTAATAAGAATTAGGGGAGCTCTGTTGGCCTAGTGGCAAGAAGCTGCACTGCAATCCCAGAGGAATATGGTTCGAATCCACCAGATGCTCTGCCGGAGAAGGAGGCGCAATATCCTCCTGTACCAGTCAGATCTGATTTGACGGTACATGCACACAAAATAATAAAAAAAATTTTAAAAAAATTAATAAGAATTAAAAACAATAATCCTTACTACTGGACTGTTAAGCAACATTCTGATAGCGAAAAGATTGAAATTTTCAAAAATTTCATCTTACTTGGACCCACAATCACACCATTGATACCAGCAGTCAGGAGATCAGGAGACAGAAGTATTGGGCAAGTCCTCTATCAGAGACCTCTCCAAAGTCCTGAGGAGCAATGATGTTAGTTTGAAAACTGAAGTGTGCCTCATAGCAGGCCATGGTCTTTTTAATCACTTGTATGCATCTGAGAACTGGACAATGAATAAGGATGATTGATGCCTTTGAATTGTGGTGTTATAGAAGAGTACAGAATATTATTCCATTGACTGCCAAGAGAACAAACAGATATGTCTTGGAAAAAATAACAGCCAGAGGATCTTTGCCTTGGAGGCAAAGCTGACCAAGCTTCATCTCACATATTTTGGACATGTTGCTAAGAGAGGATATTCCTTGGAAAAGGACATCATGCTTGGAAAGGTTGAGGGTCGGCAAAAGAGAGAAAGATCATCAATGAGATGAATTGACACAGCGACTGCAACAATGGACTCAAGTGTATCAGAGATGAGGATGACACAGGATAGGACAGTTAGTTATCGCGTCCCCAGTGTTGCTATGAATTGTGCTTGACTCTACTGCATGTAGCAACAACAATAAAAACAACAATAATATTGGTATAACCTACTGCTGTGTAGTCAAGTCTAACCCATGGGCGTTGTTACAAGTTTAAAGGGTAAGTAAAGTCTTGGAGATTCTACCATAGCAGTAAACGTGGCCTTTTTTATATTGTTTAGTTTGATGCACATTTCTCCTCACTTTTTCCTAGGATTTCTAGTATGATCCTTTTGGACTAAGGCATTCTGTAAGCCAATGGATGGTTATCTGGACAAGCATTGCATGCAGAGAAAGCAAATCCTTACCCAGAGTGTCTGCTTCAGTAAGAACTAAATGTTGCCCTTTCCCTTTTTGAAAACAGTCCAGTGTAGTAGACCTGTCATCAAATTGCTGGCTCATTACTCCAAGGAATGGTTCATACTGGGAGTTCAGTGTTGGTCTCTGCTGCTGGTAGATTAAACACTCCACAATGGCTGTAGCTTCATTAACCTTGGTGAGCAGAAGAAGTCCATGTTGCTGAGCTCAATGCTGAGCGCTGGGCAATGACAAGAGTGATTGGAGAAAGAAGTAAACTGGTTTCCACGGATGGTGTCAATTTATCTACATGTTACAATCCTCCTCTGCTGAGAGAATCCTTTGGTGAACATTCACACGGGACCAAATATCTTCCCTTCTTTGGCTCATTCAAAGAGGTGTATTCTCAGATCTCTTTCCCATACCTCTTTATAAACAATTTTCCTATCATGCTCCTTTCAAGTCCCTGATATCCAGGCCAAATCATTGGCTATATCTCACAAATCAGCTTACAGCTACATATGTAGCCTTGAATTTGTCTAAGAAAAATGTACCACTAAATGTACTGTTCAAAACTCTGCCCATTGAGAGGATTTCCCTTCAACACTGTCGTTCAAGGTGATCCCATCAAGGGGCTACAGCATTGCGGCTGTCTAGTTCCTAGTGGTGCCTTCATATTGTGTAGAACCATTTATTAACCAGGTACACACTCCTCTTCCTTCAGTCAGTTGACTACAAGGAACTTCCTAGACAGCCATAGAGACAATCGGGAGACAGAAGGCAATGTGATAGGAGTGAGACCACAAGCATTTGGGCCACTTTCTCATGTAACTTGTGTCTTCAGGGATCTGCTTGAGCCCAATACCATAAATACTTCCTCTATTTAATGATAGCGTACTTCCATACATGTCCAACTTTATGACCTTTATTGGTGGATCAGCCAACACTTGATGCATAATGGGCAGCTCAGGACACATGGTGACCTAGTGAGCCATAGTTTTAAGTCTCTACTAAGTCCCAGTTCCCAGTAGTAACAAACTGCTTCTCAAAAAGAAAATAATTGGCAGGGTTTTGCTAAAAAATCTCAAGGGTTGCACTACTGGGGGCCTGACAAAGCCTACAAGCAACATTTTTATCCATTGTTGATGCTTTAAACACCACTGGATTAGCTGGATCATATGACTCAAGTGACAGAGGGGCTTGAACAGCTGCCTGAACCTATTGTAGAACCATCTCTTCTTCCAGGCCCCACTCAAAGCTAGAAGCTTTTTGAGTCATGTGGTGTTATAGGCCTCTTATTCAAAATGGCTTTCCTAGGCCATTTGCCTTTGACTTACCCACATACATGGGAAGGTACGTGCAAATAGGATGTGTTAGTCTATCCACAAGAGGAGTGGCTAGTCTTGCCATTAAATTGAGCATATTGGGTGGGGGAGTGGTGGACAGGGAGAAAAGTACAACAATGAATGAATGGAAATCCAAAGTCTTTGTAAATTTTCATTAAAATTAATAAAAAATAAAAAAAATGAGCATATTCACTAGCAGAAATGGGGAATCTCAATACTAACAAGGAAGAGAAAGCATCATGCCCCCTTTAAGGCCAGAGTCGGTGCTAGCCAGACCAGCAGCTACACAAAAGGAACAGCAGTCTCATCAGAGAACTAGGGACCAACGTGAGGCAGAGCAGACTTGAGACTACTGCCCCACAGAACCAGAACCAGAGACCTTCACTCAGGCTTGCTGGAGTACTGAGGGAAGACACCATAACTGACAGGACTAAGGAAACTTTGTAACACTGTCCTAAGCCATGTGAAGGTCAGAGGGCCTGGGATCATATTTGAGAATATGTCTGGACTGAGGGTTTGAATCCTGCTGCCAAACTGAATTACAGCCTGTTGATGTCCCTAATAAACCTCATTAACTGTGAGTATGGTTCTGTGAAGTCTGTATGGTTGCTGCAACAGATTTAAGAGCCAGTATAGTGGTAAGATTGGTGTGAAATTAGTAGAAGTAGGTACAGGAGTATGGGAGACCATGTCTGACCTTATATGAATTGGGTTTTTGAGTTTTGTTTTGTTTTTTAATATTTTTTTTTTATTGGGAAAAACATATTGGGGGTACAAGGAGGTGAGCGTTGGGGGCAGAAGGGTGAGGATGGGCCAGGATGCAGTTGCAGAGCTGCACAGTTTGGTCGGTGGGGGGAACAGGTGAAGGAAATAATGAGGGTCCAGTGGGGACCAGATGCTACAGAGGAATGACAAGCATTTTCCAATAGTAATTAAACCAACTGTCTTATTGATTTGGGAATTGGATGCTGACTCTCTGGCTTCTTCATGCTGAACAGGGGCATAGATATAAAGGGGGGAAGGGAGGACGCTTTATCACCTTACTGGTGGTCTTGGGTTAAAGCTGCTTGCCTTCTTGCTCCTGAGGGCCGCGACGGTTTGTCCCGAGCTGGAGGCCAAGCGCAGCCCTCCCCAGGCAGAAGGCCACGACGGCTCGCCCCGAGCCGGGGGCCAAGCACAGCCCTCCCCGGGCAGAAGGCCACGATGGCTCACCTCGGGCAGAGGGCCGAGGGCAGCCCGCCCCGGGCAGAGGGCCGCGACGGCTCGCCCCGGGCAGGGGGCTGCGACAGCTGAAGTAGTCCTTTTTTAAAAAAGAAGAAGAAAAAGTGTGTGTGTGTGTGTGTGTGTGTGTGTGTGTGTGTACCGTCAAATTGGATCTGACTGGTACAGGAGACTTCCCCTCCTTCTCCAGCAGAGCATGAAGTAGAGTCTGGGTTCCCCCCCGCCCCCCAGGTGCCTGTCAGAGCCTGGGTTTCAGCTGTCCACACCACAGCAGTGGACAACGAGCTTAAAGCCCCTGATGGCTCTGGGCGCTGACTCTCACCAGTGGCTATGGATGAAGTCACAGGCGATTTTCAGCCAGCGCCGGGTGTTTTGTTTTTTTAAGGTAAAAGTAAAGATAGATTTATCAGAAAGTTAAATCCCTAAAGAACCAGACCTCCTTCCTTAGAAAGAAATATAAAGAAGAGGCCAGAAATTGGTTTGAACTATAGACGTTCTTGCAAGTCAGTTACCTTTTGTGGAGTCAGACTTGCCTCTCTCCGTGATATCTGCACTGTTCTTTCTAAGTGAATTGATGAATAGGCTGTCACAGTATTCTCAAATGAGGAATATATTAATTCCAAAACTCAGAGAGGTTCACCTGGCATTATGCCTTCTTTTTAGTTACAGATGGGGCCAAATGCAATAATTTATCCTTCATTTTAGATAGACTATCTCAACCTTCTGGTGAACATTCGCATGAGAATGATCATTCCAACATACCCTATACCACTGGACTTCTAAAAATGTCACTGAGGTTGCAGATGCCTGAATTTTTGTTGGAATCATTTCCTACTATCTACCTCCATATCAACACTCTTGGTACCAGCAGCCAGGAAATCAAGAGATGAATTGCATTGGGAATGCCGGCTGTCAGGGACCTCTCCAGAGTACTGAAGAGCAACAACGTCAGTCTGGAGACTAAGGTGTGCCTGATCCAGGCCATAGTCTTCGCAGTTGTGTGCTATGCATCAGTGAGCTGGACAATGACTAGGGATGATAGAGAATTGATGCCTTTGAGCTGTGGTGCTGGAGAAGAGCATTGACTAGACCATGGACTTTTAGGAGAACAAACAGGTTCATTCCAGAGAGTGAAACTGGGCTGCTCCTTGGAGGCAAGGATTCTGAAACTTCATCTGACATACTTTGGACATGTTCCAAAGAGGGATCAGTCCTTGGAGTGGGACATCATGTTTGGGAGAGTGGGGGGACAGTGCAAGAGAGGAAGACCGTTGATGAGATGGACTGATTCAGTAACTGGGGTAATGGGGGTGGGTGTATCAGAGACAGTAAGGTTGGCATAGGAAAGAGCAGATTTTAGGGCTCTTGTACATGGGGTTGCTATAAGCCACAAGCGACTCAACAACACATGCAACAATAAACAAAAACCACATAATTGTTTTACCAATAATCTAGAGTATCTAATTCCTTACTGAGTCCAATAAGCATACTGTTATCAATGTAAAGGACCAGTTTGATATCTTGTAGAAGAAAAAGCCTTTCAGGATAAATTATGACATCTTTTTTTTTTTACCTTTTTCTTTCATTTACGAATTCGCATGTCATCCTTATGCAGGGGCCTTTCTAATCTCTGTATTATTCCAATTTTAGTATATGTGCTGCTGAAGTGAGCACTAAATTATGTTATCTTGCTAGAGAGTTGATATACTCCCGCAATAGGGTGGTAAAAGTATATTGCTAGCTTTGCTAACTGAAGCAAACTGCTTCTGACGATCTTTTGGAGATGGAGAGTAAGACATTGGCCAGAGCAACAACTGCATGCTAGTTACCATGGCATGTATTAATTTGCTCAAGCAATTAAATCACATCTGGAGCAGTGGCTACAATTGTTGTCACTAACCTGGGTAAGTTTATAATAATCAGTTACCATTTTCCACAATCTATATTATCTGTTTTTTAATAGAGGACAAATAGACATAGTGAATGAGGATGTTTTGGGAATAACCATGTGGTGGGTCTGTTGTTCAAAATTACTTTCATAGACCATTACAATGGTCATGATGTTGCTTATTGGCACAGTGATGATGATTTTTGTCTTCTTGATATTGAGATGTAATTGATATTGAAGGCTGTATGTAGTCTTTGATCTTCCGCAGTAGGCACTTCAAGTCTTTCTCACTTTCAGCAGATTGTTGATGACTCTTCCTCTTATCATAATGCCACATTCTTCTTCATAAAATCTAGCTTCTCAAATGATTTGGTCAGCATACAGATTGAATAGGTATGGAAAAAGATACAGCCCTGATACACCTTTTCTGATTTTTAAACTATGCAGTGTTTCTTTGCAGTGTTTGGATAACAACTTCTTGGTTTAGGTATAGGTTTCAGATGAACACAATTAAGTGTTCTGGGATTCCATTTTTCTCAATGTTAGCCATAAGTTGTTATGACTCACACAGTCAACTGACTTTAATAAAACAAATAGAAATCATTCTGGTATTCTCTGCTTTCAGCCAAGCTAGATGTCTTAATTCTATATTGTCAGTTCCAACTGTCAAGTCTGGTTTACACAAAATGGCAATTACAGCAGAATTCAAGGATTATAGGTTTCTATAAGAATGTCTTTCCATATGAATGTCTCACCTGGTAAATTGATTTTAATGTGACAATTTCCCTAAGCCTTTGGATACCTTCTTTGACAGGATACCAAGGCAAATCTCACACTTCAGTTTGACTTATTGTAAGCAACCTCTATGCTTCAATGTTGTTGATGTTCTATATTGTTGGAACTGACTAAAAACTGACCCTCTATGGATTTTCAGAGGCAGTATAGTAAGGAGGACCTGAGGCACTTACTGCAGGAAGTCAAAGACTGCAGCTGTCAATCTGAATTACATCTTAACATCAAGAAAACAAAAGTCCTCACTACTGGACTAATAGGCAAAATCATGATAGATGGAGAGAAAAATTGATGTAATTAACAATTTCATCTTATTTGGATCCACAATTAAAACCCTTGGCTACATCAGTTAAGACATCAAAAATCATGTTAAGATGGGAAGTTGACTGCCAGGGACCTCTCCAAGGTACTGAAGAACAGTGATGTCAGTTTGAAGATTAAGTTCTGATTTGAGTCAAGGTCTTCTCAATTACTTCCTATGCACCTCAAAGTTGGATACTAAAAATGACACTATAAAAAATGGATGCCTTTTAGTTGTGGTGTTGACAAGTATTGAATATCCCATAGACTGCCAAAAGAATAAACAGATATGTCTTGGAGAAGGTGCAATCAGGATGTTGCTTGGAGGAAAGGGCAATGAAAATCCATCTCACATCCTTTGGGCATGTTATTAGAAAGGGCCAATCCTTGGAAAAGGACATTAGGTTTGAAAGGTAGGTCAGCAAAAGAGAGGAAGACTCTCAAAGAGATGAATTGACATTTAGACATTGTCTACACTGAAGCAATCAACTAGCTTCCTCAAACTTGTCATCTTGATAAGGTTGTAGAATAGTGTCAAGTATGTGGTCACCCAGAGCCTCACTTCTCATTTATTGTTACTCTAATGGGGTTGGCATTTTGCGTGTTAATATTGTTATCTTGTGGCCAAAGATTAGCAGAGTCCCCTTCATCACTGACAGCAGAATGATCTCAATTATCCTTAAGGCTTCTAACATGGCTTTAATACTACCAGCTTTCAAAATATCTCTGCGAAAACTTTACTATTTTATTTCTATAGAGTAACTTTCAGTATAAAATCTTAGTCTGAGTTCTCTAAAGAAGCAAAACCAGTGACCTTCCAGCAGACTTCGAAGGCTATAAATCATAAGGAGGGAGATTGCCCCATTTTTCTCCTACAGAGTGGATGATAGAGTTTAACCACCAGAGAGGTGTGGTCTTTAGGTTAGCAGTGTAATTCCATATACACATATTGTTGTTGTTTAGTGCTGCAGAGTTGAGCACGACTCATAACGATGCTATGAACAAAAGATTTGAACTCTTTTCTGTACCTATTATTGTTTCTCTAATGTTCGTAGAGTTTCCAAAGGAATGTTGTTTAGGAAGTGGATGTCAATCCTGCTTTCAAACATTTCTTATTCTGGAAGCTCCATCAAATACTCTCCACCATGTGTGATGAATATGGGATTTGACACACCAGTGGCACAGTATTCAGCATCACAACAACCACAACTTACCTCAGTACAGCAAAGTGACAGACCAGTGCTATACCACTTGGGAGAAAGTTCTTTCCGAACATAACACCAAGCCCTATGGCAGCAGGCATGAGGGCCCAACCAATATTTAAATACAAAGGCCTGCCTACCAGGTGCTGATTGACTTAAACAAGAAGCTTTCAGCCCACAGCCTCTTGTTACCTAAATCCAGTAAATCAAATCAGCTCACACATAATTGCGAACAAAATTTTAAAAACCACTGAACAGAGTTTACACCCGACTTTCAACTAAAACAAGAGAACCTACCCACCAGAATCCAACTGCTTTACACATGAGCCTCCAAACATAGACAAGGATTTATTAAAAGGAAATGATGCACACACTTAGAGGTTAGCAAGTCCTAAGTACACAGCTGCAGAGGCTGATGAATTCAAGGTTAGTGGATAAGGCAGGATGTTGATTCAAAGAAACAAAGAGGTAAAGAAACCAATAGAGAACAAGATAAAAGCAAGCCAGCTTCCTCAGTCTTCCTTAAATACTTGATGCAGCCCCAATTCTGATGAAAATCTCCCTTAGCTGATTGACCACTTAGAGGAGGTGCCATTAAAGGAATAATTACATTACATCAAACCTCATTAAAGGAGTAACCACATTACAACTGACAAACCAGAGAATCATGGGTAGCCAAATTGACACAGGATCTTAGCCACCACAGCAGCCAAGAACAAGTGCCTCAAATTTACTAAAAAACGGCATCATCAGGGAGCTCTGATGACCTAGTGGCAAGAAGCTGCTCTGCAATCCTGACGGATGCTCCGCTAGAGAAGGAGGAACAATCTCCTCCTGTGCCAGTCAGACCCGATTTGAAGGTACACGACAAGAAAAAAACCCAAACCGACCCAACTCCCCCCCCAAAAAGCAAAACAAACAAAAACTCCCCACACACCCCAAAAAACAACTGCATCATCAAAGATCTCTTGACCATTGCCCTTAACACAGATTTTACAACAAATTCCACAGGGGCCAGTTACTTGTTCCAGGCCATCCAACATTGCTGACCTGAAAAATGAATTCTCAAACACTGCCTTCTCCAGATAATGCATTCCTTAGAACAACTGCCTCCTCATGTTGCCCTCTACTGTCAAATCTAAAGGTGAGGGAAGCTAGAAAATACAATTATAGATTCTAGAAAGATGTGTTCCATATTGTTGTTGCTGTTAGGTGCCATCAAACTGACTATGATTCATAGTGACTATGAGATTAAAGGTATCTACTAGAGCAATCATCTCAAAATTGGCACACTCAAAGCTCTTTGCTCAGTCTTCAAATTCTTTGTAGTGTAACAAGAAAATAAATGTTGTTGTTTGTGCTGTCAAGTCACCTGAAGAAGACAAATACTCTAAAAAAAGAAAAAAGTAAAAATCTTTTTTTTAAAGTAAAAATTCTTGAAGAGGCATTTCACTAAAGAAGATCTATGAATGGCTAAGATTATTAAAAATTGCTCAATATCATTAGCCACTAGGGAAATAGAGATTAAATACAATGAAATATCACTACACAAATATATAGAATGGCTAAAATAAAAACACAGATGATACTGAGTGTTAACAAGGAAATGAAGAAACTGGGATCCTCAGACATCACTGGTAGAAGTGAAGTGTCACATAGTCACTTTGGTCATGTCAATATTGTAAAGTTTGATTGTGATAATAGTTCCACCAATCATTGAACTGCATACTTAAAATTGGTACAATTTATGGCAGGTAAGTGATACTTCAATAAAGTGATAGAAGAGGTATCTTTGAAATATTCAACAATATATAGTAGTTTTTGAAACATTCTCATTCATTAATTCATTAATTTATTGTTGTTGTGTGCCATTGAGTTGGAACCTACCCATAGCTGACCCTCCAGTGGGTTTTCAGAGGCAGTGAATCGCACAGAAGGAGATTGCCCATCCTCCTCCTGTGGAGCAGTTGATGGATTTGAACTGCATGTCTTTGGGATTGCAGAGCAGCTTCTTAACACTAGGCCAACAGAGCTGTCTTCTCATTTAATTGTTTACTTAATACATTTTTTAATATTTCTTATATATCAGATATACAGATTAAAGTGATAAAGACGGGGAAATACTATGTCTTTTGCTGTTAACAAGCTCTGATTCTAATGAGTAGATAGATATGTAAGCGCCCTTCAACAAAATAAAGATTACAGTAGATGAATGAATAAAAAGTTTGCTGACTTTCCTGTTTCCCTCTCTGTCTATTCCTTTTCTCGTACTTCTTCCTCCCAGTGCTCATAAAAGTAGATGTTTTTATAAGCTGACCTTTGTTCCCTTGTAACTCTAGTTTCCTAGCAACCTTATGCTTCCAACTCAAACTCTTTGCAGCTTACCTTCAAATACCTGTACAGAGTCCAGGTTTTCACTTTTAGATTTTCTTATGCTACTTATACTTCTTACATAGCCCTATTCATCCTTTAGGACATAACACTTCTGCATGCTACCTCCTTTCAAGAAGTCTAGCTTGATTCCATCCCCAGCTTCTAGTAAATTCCTTTGGTACTAGAGAAATGTCATGACTAACTGCTTGGGCTCTGGTGAAAAAGGCTGCTAATTTGTATCCTGGATTTGCCTCTTTTTCTTTAGCAACAAAATGAGGGTGAAAATATTTATATCACTATTGATTAAAATATCAATTCCTAGCAAGACTGCTCTTTCAGGGTTCATTTCTACATTATTGATTGTTTAATGATTATGTCTGTAAAGATAGCTCACACAATTTCAAGTTTAAAATATCTACCAAACCCTCTCCATCTTCCTTTCCAAACCAGATTCCCTACACTTAAGTCTCAGCATGGTTTAATGAAAGGACCGCGGTGGGATAATGTGTTATGTGTTGGGTTTCTAACAGAAAGGTCAGTGGTTCAAATTCACCAGCCCTCTTCAGGAGAAAGATGCGTAGTCTTCCCCCATAAAAATTTGAAGTCTTGGAAGCATAATGGTGGGTCCTTGGAAATCTGTGGCAGTGGGTTTGGATTACCTACAGTTAGTCCTAACGGTGGTAAGAGTGCTTTTCTGCAGCAAAGTCCTTACCCCAGTTCCTTTTCTTGGCTGCCAAAACCAAATTCATTGCTATCAAGTAATTCAGACTTGTAGTGGCCCTCCACTGTATTTATGCAGCTTTAAATATTTGTAGGAAAAGACAGGTTAAATATTTATGGGAAGAGAATTGGTGTGTTCAAACCACTAACATTTTGGTTAACAGCTCAACATGTAACACACTAAGCCATCAGTTCTCCTTTTTTCTATCAAACAGCTCTTAAAAAAAGCCAGCTATAGGTTCAGCTCTAGCTAATTTTTGCCTTTTCCTCTGAGACTCTTGGGCCTCCTTTAATATCTATTTTTAATTTTAAAAAATAATGTTTCTGTAAACTTTTGTTATGAGACTCTTGTCTGAGACTTGTATGAGACTCTGTTCTCAGTCTGTAGGTTTTCTTTTCACCCTATTGGAAAAGTTTTTGATGTGCACAGGGATTTAATCTTTAGAAGGTCCCATGCATCAATTTTTATCCTCTTTAGATTGTGCATTTCTGGTTGACTAATAACCCAATAGGCAAAAGACTTGGAAAGAATTTTTACAGAGGAATCTTCCTCTGTATATTGGAATGTCTTTCCAATGGCAAACAGATACATGAAGAAATGCTCCAAATCAAAGGCAATGAGAGATGCAAATTAAAACCACAATGAGGTACCATCTCACTCCAGTAACCACGGCAAAGTTTAACAGGACAGCAAGTAATAGATGATGGAGAGGATGTGGCGAGAAAGGAACTCTTATATATTGTTGGTGGGGTTGTAAAATGGTGCAACCATTCTGGAAGGCAGTTTGGCGTTTCCTAAAAAAAGCTGAACATAGAAATTCCATATGACCCAGCTATTCCACTACCTGGAATATACCCTGAGAATATGAGAACTGAGGCACAAACTGAGATTTATATACCAATGTTTACAGCAGTATTATTCACCATCACAAGAATATGGAAACAGCCCAAATGTCCAACCACAAATGAATGGATTGAGGAATTATTGTACATTCACACAATGGAATTCTATGCAGCATGCAGGAGCTTTGTAAATTATTACCTAACTTGGGAGGGACTGGAGAGAATTTTGCTGAGTGAACTAATTCAGTCCCACAAGGATAAATATTGCATAAAACCGTTATTGTAGAATGAGTAAAAGGATCAAGGAGGGGTGGGAGAGGCTGGAAGCAGAGGGATGTGAATGTGCAGGGGGAGGGGGGTTAATCATTGGGCTGTACAATTTAATGGGTGGGGGCTGAGGGAAATGTAAAGAATTTGTTCGAATTTCTATTCGAGTTTTGTAAATAAACTAGTAGAAAAAAATAATGTTTCATTGTGTTTTTGGTGAATGTTTAAATAACGAATTTGGTTTCCACTTAATAATTTCTAGAATTTATTCTATTCTGGTTGTTTTGTTTTCAGTGACGTTTCCTTACCCTCTTATTTTTACTTTAGGGTAATTATTAGCAATTGAGCCCAGCTAGGTGATTTTTTTTTTAAATAGAAGCACAGTGCTCAGGAATTATATTATTTCTATTTATGATCCACTCTATTATTCAGTTTAAAGATAATCTCAGGAGGAAAAGTTTTGACTTAAGGTTTTAAAGAGCATCTTGGGGCAATGGTATATAAGAGGACTGCTATTCTCAACTGGCCCAGAAGGTCTGTACTTTTTAAAAGAATTTGAGTTCAGTTCTACATTTCCCTCCCATTCTATCAGAGACCATCAACTGTGGTAAAACCAGGGCAATCTAGTTCTTGCTGATTTCAGGGTAGATGAGCCCATGGTTCAAGGAGTCTAGTTTCTTTTCTGAGTGCTTGGTCCCATCTTTCCTTTTAGCTACAGATAAGTAGAGACTGTTTATTATGTACTTTTTTTGATTCCTCTTTCCTTTTTCTTTATTTCCTCTTTCCTTTTTCTTTATTTCCTAAATCTCTAAATGTCTTATTTCTCAACTACCTGCAGGGTGAATTTCTTTCAGCTGCTGAAGAATTTTCAAATATTGTGCGAAAATTACTGCAAGAAGCTGCACTGCAATCTCAGAGGTATGAGGTTCAAATCCACCAGATGCTCTGCTGGAGAAGGAGGGGGCAATCTCCTCCTGTACCAGTCACATCTGATTTGACGGTACACACACAAAATAATAATAAAATAAAAAATAAAAAAGAAAGAATTACTAGTAAAGGTTGTGGAGCACTGAGGCTTCCACTGTTCATTTCTGTTTTAACTGGTTCTGAAGAAAGCACCTACCTTGCTAATGACTGTAAATGGCCGTGCTCAGGGCCTTGTGGACAGAGAACCTTACTGCTTTCTTGTACTTTCCATTTTCTTTGGGAAACTAGGATGTCTTGAAGCCTACATCACATCTGGACAGTGACTCTCTCTAGCCCATCTTCCTCTTTCAGCTGCATTCTTCTTTTCTATCTACAACCTAAGGTATGTTGTTGTTAGGTGCCATCGAGTCAAGTACAACTCATAGTGACCCTATGAACAACAGATCTGAATCCTGTGCCATCCTGACACTTCCTGACACACTAGAGCCTATTGTGGCAGTTACTGTGTCAATCAAACTTTGTGGCAGTTACTGTGTCAGTCTAGCTTTGTGGCAGTTACTGTGTCAATCTACCTGGTAGTGGGTCTTCCTATCCTTCACCAATCCTCCTCCCTTCCCATCATGTCCTTCTCCAAGGAGTAACCACTTCTAGCAATATGCCCAAAGTATGTGAGGCGAAGCCTCATCATCCTTGCCTTCAAAGAACATTCCAGTTGCACCCCCTCTAAGACATATTTGTTTAGTTTTTTTGGCAGTCCATGGGATGGCCAGTGGTTTTCTCCAACACCACAGCTCAAAGGCATCAATTATTCTCTTGTCATCTTTATTCATTGTCCAGCTCTCAGGTTCATAGCAAGTGATTGGAAAGACCATGGCCTGAATCAGATGCACCTTAGTCCTCAAACTGACAGCAATACTCCTCAGTAATTTGGAGAGGTTTCTATAGATTTGTAATTTACAGACACATATGTGACATTTAAAAGCAACAACAAATCAGAGACACTTAGTATGTAATGTTGTTGCTATGTGCCATCGAGTTGCCTGCGTGCAACTCATAGCGTTCCTATGTACAACAGTCCTAAACCTTGCTCTATCCTGTGCCAATCTCACTGTCTCTGACACATCTATCCCCATTACCCCAGTCACTGAATCAATCCACCTCATAGAGGGTCTTCCTCTCTTGATTGTCCCTCTACCCTCCCAAGCATGATGTCCCTCTCCAAAGACTGGTCCTTCCTTGTAATAGGTAATTTAAATGCATTGTCTCATTTAAATCTCAAAACCATCTTATGAAGTAGGGAAACTGAGGTCAGGTAACTTACCCAAGGTCAGTCAGAGGTAGGACTCAAATCTAGGTGTGCTAGGCAAGCTTCTAAAAATAGCTCACAATTATTCCCACCACATGGTGATATTTACAGCCTTGTGTAATCCCCTCCTTTTGAGGATGGGCTGAACCTAGTGACTTGTTTCTGATGAATAGAAAAAATAATTAGGATTTCAATTCTGTGATTAATTTACAGAAGACTGTGACTTACAATTTGTGTGTGTGCTCTACTGTTGTCTCAGCATGCATGTTTCAATGAAGCAAGTTGCCGTGTTGCACAGGCCCATAAGACAAGGAAATGAGTTCAACCAATAGCCAGTAAGGAACTGAGTCACTCAGTCCAACACTGCAACAATTGGATCTTGCCAACAATTGTGAGTGAACTTGAAAGTTGATCATTCATTAGTCATCCTGACTGACATGTTGATTACAATTGATTACAGCCTTTGAGAGTTTTTGAGTCAGAAGATGGAGCTAAATCTCTTCCCAAATTGCTGACCCACAGAAACCGAGATAATATATTGTTTTAAACCATTGTGTTTAGGGTAATTTGTTAAACAGTAGTAGAAAATATACCAGGCGAATCTGACTTGCTCCAAAGTCCACACTCATAATTTTATCAAGGTATTTCCAAGTGAGGACAACTTTCCATTCTCCTTTGACTGGTCTTTGCCTCCATCTGCTAGGAGAATCCTTGGTTCCATGAATACTTTTTGCCATACAGAGTAAACATGGTACAAAATCAGGAAAGGCATATGTCAAGCTTGTTTGTGTCTTTTCTCTGTATTTATTCAACCTGCATGACAAGCAAATAATTTGAGAAGCTATACTCTGTGAAGAACAGTGTAGTATCAGGATTGGAGGAAGACTCATCACCAGAGTTATGCAGATGACACATCTTGCTCTCTAAAAGTGAGGTGGACTGAAAACACTTATTGTAGAGGATCAAAGACTTCAATATGGATTACATCTCAACATCAAGAAGACAAAAATCTCTACCTCTGGATGGACAAGGAATATCATGATAGATCGAGAAAAGATTGAAATTGTCAATGATTTTATCTTACTTAGATCCACAATCAACACTCTTGGTACCAGCAGTCAAGAGATCAAGAGATGTATTGCACCTGGCCAATCCACTGTCAGGAACGTTTCCAAAAGTACTGAGGAGTAATGATGTCAGTGTGAAGACTTACGTGTGCCTCATCCAGGCCATGGCCTTTTCAATCACTTGTTGCTCATTTGAGAGCTTGACAATGAATAAGGATGTCGGAAGAAGAACTGATGCTTTTGAGTTGTGGTGTTGGAGAAGAGCGCTGAATATTCCATGGGCTGCCAAAAAAACAAAACAAAAAACCCAAACAGACATATCTTGGAAAAAGTGCAATCAGAGTGCTCCTTAGAGGCAGGGATGGTGAAACCTCATCTAACATATTTTGGACATGTTGCTAGGAGAAGCTATTACTCAGAAAGGTGGTCAGCCTAGGAGAGGAGGATTCTCAGCGAAATGGATTAACTGAAGCAATGGGTTAAATGTATCAGAGATGATGAGGATGACACAGGATAGGCCAGAATACTGATCTATTTGCTGTTCATAGAGTCGGTATGAGTCATACTGGACTCAAGGGCACCTAACAACAACTACAACACCAATAATACTTACGCAAGGTAGTAAGTAAGGTGGCAAGAGGTTCGAATCCACCATAAGCTCCTTAGAGAAAGATGAACAATCTCCTCCTGTGTGAGCCACTGCCTCTGAAAACACAGTGGAGAGTCAGCTATGAACCTGGTCCCACTCTATGGCAATGAATGAGCGATTCTTAGTCAAGAGAGCGATGGTGGTGCTGTGGTTTAAGGCATTCAGTTGTTAATTGAAAGCTGAACAGTTAGAACTCACTCTCTATAGGTGAAAGATGAAGCTTTGAGAATGTTAATGTGGCAGCAATACTCTACTTGATTATGCTTATGTGAACCCTATACTTGGACCAGGAAGCAGTCCTCAGAACAGAGCATGGAAACACCGCATGGTTCCAAAAATTAAGAAAGGAGTGCATCAAAGATGCATTCTGTCTCCATACCTTTTCAATCTATATGCAGAATAGCTTATTTGGGAAGCAGGGCTTTATTAGGAAGGAATGTGGCATCAGGATTGGAGGAACAACAACCTATGTTATGCAGATGGCATAACCTTGCTTGCTGAAACGGAAGAGTACCTGAAGCGCTTGCTGGAAAAGGCCAAGGACTGTAGTCTTCAGGGTGGATTGAAGGTCAACATCAAGAAGACAAAGATTCTCACCACTAGGCGAATTGTCAGCACCAAGATAGAAGGAGAAGAGAGTGAGGTTGTTAACAATTACAGCTTGCTCGGCTCCACAACCAACACTCTTAGACTAACAGTCAGGAAATCAAAAGACGAATTGCATCGGTAAAGTCGGCTGTCAGGGACTTCTCAGTCTAGAGACTAAGGCGCACCTGATCCAGGCCATGGTCTTCTCAATTACTTGTTATGCTTCAGAGAGCTGGACAAGGGACTAAGGATGACGAAAGAGGAATCAATGCCTTCTTTTTTTAATTTTTAATTTTATTTTATTATTTTTGTGTGCGTGTACCGTCAAATCAGCTCTGACTGGTACAGGAGGAGATTGTCCCTCCTTCCCCGGCAGAGCATCTGGTGGATTTGAACCGTTCGCCTCTGGAATTATAGTTGCAGCTTCTTGCCACTAGGCCACCAGAGCTCCCCAAATCGATGCCTTCTAATTGTGATGCTGGAGAAGAGTTTTGAACATACTGTGGACCACCAGGAAAATAAAGAGGTCTGTCTTGGAAAGGGAGAAACCAAATTTCTCCTTGGAAGCTAAGATTTTGAAGCTTCGTTTCACATATTTGGGCACGTGGCCAGGAGAGATCAGTCCTTGGAGAAGAACGTCATGCTTGGAAGGGTGGAGGGACAGCTCAGAAGATGAAGACCCTCAATGAGATGGATTATACAATAACTGCGGCAATGGGGGTTGGTGTGTCGGAATTAGTAAGACCGGGTCAGAATAGAGCAGGCTTCAGAGCTGCTGTACATAGATAGCGGTCGCTAGGGTCGCAGGCAACTCGAAGGCACATAACAACAACATAGGGTCCCTAGGTGTTTGAATCGACTGGATCTCAAGGGTTTTGTTTGGTTTGGAAACCAGCAACTGTAAGGATCAGAAGGATCAGGCTTTTTTTTTTTAAGGATCAGGATCTTTAAGGCAATCAAATGGAAATTCTCAATGAAAAGGAACAGATCATGTGTGGGAGCTCCGCCCATACAGGAGGAGCTGGGGGCTTCGATTCCCGCTTCACACAGGTGTGGAGAAGCCCCGCCTCTCTCTTTTTTAAGCGGATTAGGGGGCGTAAGGAGAGCGGAAGGGGACTCCGCCTCTTACGCGCGTGGAGAGGCGGAGTCGGTGGACTAGGCGTGATCTGATAGGCTGAGGGGCGTGGCGCGCCGGGCTGACCCCCGCCCAGGCACTAGCTCAGCTCCCTTGTGGAGTGGAGGGAGTCCCCACCAAGCTTGCCGCCTCCCGACGATGGCGCCGCAGTGCCGCGCCCAGTCCCTTGCCTGCCGGCGGATACTCTTTTCAGTGTGTGGCTCTTTCTGGCGGTGAGACGTGGGGCGGGTCCAAGGAAGCAGTGGGACGCTACCTGAGACTGGGACCATGAGGAGCGACGGGAGCAGCGGGGCCGACAGCCGGAGCAGCCGCAGCACCTGCTGAGCCTAAAGGGAGCGGCCGGGTGCGGTGGTGCGACTGGGGCGCGCCGGAGGCTCGCGGGCGTCTCGGCCATGTCGCTGCTCTGCGTGCGCGGTGAGTGCACGGACCTGGAGGGGGGTGGGTGTTGCCCAGAGTGCCGGGGCGCTTTCCAGGGGCCGTCCGGTCACAACCTCTCTCAAACTTCACTTCCCAAAAGTGCCTTGGAGGACGATTATATATGAACATTAATTTATAAGCATTTAGAGTTTCTCCTACCCATTCTTGTTTTCATCCATGCTCCAGCGAAGAGATTGTTAGCTTTCCATTCCGGTAGCCGCGTGACTGTTGTTCGCTGCCAGGCCCAGATCCTATTAAACGGTGATCAGGGCTCTCTTGTAGATGGGCTTATCTATCGACCGTCAATGGTGTTTCTCCATAGTGGGAAGCCTTCCATTCTTATTGTCTTCCCTCCACTGTGCAACTACTACAGGAGCAGGTTCATTTATCGCTTTTATACGCTTAATGGCACAGCTGTCACAGCTCTTGTTTTCCCGTGTTTTTGGCTTCCCCCCTCCCTCCTTGTCACACTACCTGCGGATTGGTGTGCCCAGACACCGAACCTGTAGTCAAAGCAAAGATTATCTTCTATTCGACCTGAAAAGATATATTGGCTTTTCTCTCTGAGTAGAGCATAATAGCTCAGCTTTTATTTTTTTTTTTTAGCTTTTATTTTTTAAAACTTCCATTAGAGAAATTTGAAGCGGAAGGTTTTTGTTGCTTTTTCGCTGAGGGCCCTTGACCCATCTCAGAAATGTTAAGGCAAGAGCTTTGGAATTTAAGTAGGGTGCAAGGTTTAAGAGGAGTAGTGTGCAAGCATCATAGGGTAGGAATTGTTTCTAATGAGTTTTTTTTTTATTTTCTTATTTTTGTGTGCATGTACCGTCAAATCAGATCTGACTGGTACAGGAGGAGATTGCCCCTCCTTCCCCGGCAGAGCATCTGGTGGATTCGAACCGTGCACCTCTGGGATTGTAGTTGCAGCTTCTTGCCACTAGGCCACCAGAGCTCCCCTGAGTTTTAATGGTTTTTATATTCCCAGTGCCTGACAGAGTAGAAGGTCAACGCTAGTGTTGAATGAATGCAGGGATTGTCATTTTAAGAGTAACTCCTGAGAAAAAGCAGGGCTTGGAATAAGATTTTTTTTTTAAATTTTTTATTATTTTTGTATGAGTGTACCATCAAATCAGATCTGACTGGTACAGGAAGAGATTGTCCCTCCTTCCCCGGCAGAGCACCTGGTGGATTCGAACCATGAGCCTCTGGGATTGTAGGTGCAGCTCCTTACCACTAGGCCACCAGAGATCCCCTTGGACTAAGATTTGAATATGATTTTGTTATCTTCAAGTTACAATCTTTGTTCTGTGTTGATCAAGATGGGATAGAGTGACTTGAAGGAGATAACTGAGCACTAGCGCCTCTTCAAGAGCATATTCCTTGGACCTTCCACTAATTTAAGTTCATGTTTCTTTTGGCTTTAAAGATTAGAAGGATTGTGGTTTGGGGGTCTCTCTGAATTCAGTGTTTCCTCCAGCTGCTGTCAAATGAAAACTGCTTTGCTCTATTCTCTTCCAGTTGTTAAATCGGCATTAACCCAAAATGGATTTGAAATATCTAGGGATTATGAGACACATGGATTTTTTTTTTCTTCAGTATGGTTGATTTTTCATTAATGAGAATTTTGCTTTGCTTTAAGTAAGACATTTCTCTCAGCAGCTGGACATCTCTTCATTCCTTTAGATTCCTGCTGGTGAGTAGCAGGATTTGGGAGAGGTTGGGTTTTGCTAGGTCTCTTGGACAGCTTGTTAATTCTCTACTGCCGGAGTATTACAGAGCTAGTCTTTTTTTTTTTTTTATTAAAAAATGAAGATTGTACTGAATAAAGGAAAACTGTATACAACATGGGTTCTACAAAAAAGTGTCACCAATAATCTTATGTACGAGAGCGAGATCTGCTATGGCGAGGAGACTAGCGTGGAGATCCTCTGCTTCTCCTTGGGGAATAACTGCGACTCCTGCTGTTGCTTCGAGATAGAGATCTTCCATAACTTGGACTTCTGGGCCCATCAACTTTAACTCGGATGTAGGCATTTTCTCCCTCATGAGATCTAAACTTAGTGTTATCCAGTTTTCGAACTGCATAGGTCATATCTTCTTTCCGTACAAATTCCACGACACCAGTGCCATCTCGGTAAACATCAGCATAACATATATCACCTGCTTCACGCATGTGATCCTTTAAATCCTGCCAGCTCCCACTTGGAGGCAGTCCAGAGACAACCACTCTGTTTTCAGAGCGTCGGGACGGTGGGCCATAGCGGCCTCTGGGGGCTCCGCCGCCTCCACGGCCAGTCCCACGGCCGCTTCGAGGGAACTCCACCCGCAGACGGTATCCATCGTAATCATAGCCGTCGCGACCGTACACCGCGTCCTTCGCGTCTCGTGGGTCCTCGAACTCAACGAAGGCAAAGGGCGGTCCCCCGCGACGATTCTTGAGATCTATGTCGCAGATAGCGCCGTATTTGTAGAACACGTCTTCAATGTCCTTGGTTCGGATGTCTGGGGGTAAGTTACCCACGTAGATGCGGCAATTGTTGTTCCCCGCTGGCCCACGAATCACACCACCTCCCGACATGGCGGAGACGAAAAGCGCGGACTCGAAATTAGGCCTTCCCACCAAGCTTATGAAACGACAGAGCTCGCTCGCAGCGACACCACGAATCCCGCGGCCTCTCCAAAATGGCGCCTTTACTAGCTTGGCGCACGGATATGAGTGGGAGGGAGGAAGAGAAACGAGAGGAAGCTGCTATTCGCTCGCAATACGCACGCGCAATTGCGTAAGGACGCTATGAGAGGCGCATACGAAAGCGCGACGTGACTCTCCACACGAACGGGGAAAAAAGTTGCCCGCGTTCACAAGTTGCAATGCAGGGTGACAACGGGGCGATTGGCTGCTTTAGGAAAAATAAAGAACCTTTGTAAAAGGGACTATTGGTCCTATCAGGCCTCCACGGATAGTATCCCCAGGACTGAATCTGTAATCATTTAGGCAACCAGAGCTAGTCTTTATCAAGGACTTTTTAGGCAGAAACATTCTTAAGCTAGAAATTCGTATTTAATAGAATATAAGAAACTTCAGAGGAGAGCTGTTGCACAGTTCATTAGTTCTCATAGTAGGTGGCTTTCATTGTCCAGAAATTCTGTTCTTTATGCCATTTTTTTCCCTTTCAGTGTTAGTTCAGTTTTTCCTCTTTGGAACACGAGGGAATGAAGGCTGTCAGGTCATTGCCTTTTGAATGGATATCATAAAAATTATTAATTATAGAAACAGCTTGTGTATAAGTTGTCATTAGGTATTGTTAAATTGCCTGTGACCCATTGTGACCCCTGTGAACAGATCTGAGCCCTGCCCTATCCGGCACCATCCTCACCATGTCTGAAATGCTTCGGCCATTGCTTTTATTTATTTGTTTTTATTGTATCCTGGTTTATCTGTTGAGGACTTTTTGTTCATAGGGTTGCTATGAGTCGACTATGACTCGACTGCACTTAACAACAACAGCAACATACTGGTTTATTTACAAAGTTCGTATATATGTTGTTTTTTACACAGGATCTTTCCCATTTCCTTCACTCCACTCCCCATCATAGGGTCGCACGATCAGACATGGTTGTAGTCACTGTGTCAATCTGTCTTGTTGGAGGTCTTCTTTTTCTTTGACCTTCCAACCTTCCACTCATGATGTCTTTTCCAAGGACTAGTAAGTCCCTCCTGGAAACATGCCCAAAGTATGTGGGATGAAGTTTCACTATCCTTGCCTTTAAGGAGCACCTTGTTTTTCCTCCAAGACAGACTTGATTGTTCTTTTTGCATTCCATGGGATATTCAGTACTCTTGTCCAACATCTCACTTCAAAGGCATAATTTTTCTTTTGTAATACTTATCTACATAAAAATTCATGTTAGATGGCAAACTATCCATCCTGTAAAAAATCCTAGAGGGATGCTTCAAAAAATATTTTTTTTTTTTTAATTAACTTTCCCCCATTACATTTTGGCAAGAAGAATAGTACTCAAATACTAAAAGCAGCCTGTGTAGTGATAATGTTTAGCAACTTGGTGTTGAATTAGAAGCTTTTCCTATGTAGACAAAGTTCAAACAGTAGTTAATTTGATGTAGAAACTACTGGTTTAATCATTCTCAAGCATTTCATTTAAGAAGTCAGTTCATTCCCTGGCATAAACCTTTCATCATGCTTAAGTGTCTTCAGGTTAAGAACTCTTAATATTATGATCCTTGCTCACCTTTTTTGCCTCTATAGTCTTACATACTCTTATACGGATAATTTGCTCTGTTGTTGTTGTTGTTATGTGCCATCAAATCACTTGAGAATCATGATGATCCTATGTACAACAGCTCTGAACCCTGCTCTGTCCTGAGCCAACCTAATTGTCTCTGACACACGTATACCCATTATTCTAGTCATTGAGTCAATCCATCTCATCAACGATCTTCCTTTCTTGCACTGTCGTTCCACCCTCCCAAGTATAATGTCCCTCTCCGAGGACCAGTCCCTTCCAACGTGCCCAAAGTATGTCAAACAGAGCCTCGTAATCCTTGCCTCCAAGGAGCAGCCTGATTTCACTCTATCCAGAACAAATGTTTGTTCTCTTAACAGTCCATGATATATTCAGTACTCTTCTCCAGCACCACAGTTCAAAGGCATCAATTCTCCTTCTGTCACACCTAGTCATTGTCCAGCTTTCTGATGCATAATTGCAATGTCCATGGCCTGAATCAGGTGCACCTTAGTCTCCAGAGAGACATTGTTGTTCTTCAGTACTCTGGAGATGTTCTGACAGCAGACTTTCCCAGTGCAATTTATCTTTTGAGTTCCTGGCTGCTGGTACCAAGAATGTTGATTGTGGAGCCAAGCAAACTAAAACTATTAACAATCTCTTCTTCGTCTGTCATGATAAGTTGACTCCTTACTATCGCTGCACTACTTTGCACATCTATTCTTGAAACAATTTTTTAAAAAAAAATTTTTATTATTAATTTCAATGAAAATTACAGAAGTTTTGGATTTCCATCCATCCATCCATCCATTCATTCATTCATTGTTGCACTTTTCTCCCCTTCCAACCCTCCCCCCAAGTACACTCCCCTCTTGGAAAGTAAAAGAAAAATTCTTTCATTGTTTTACAATCCCTCCCCCAAGGTTCACTCCACTATGCAGCCTTCATTCTGGACTCCTGTCATGACAAAAATAGCTAATCACATATCCCTTTTAAACAGTTTTCTCCCTCATCTGTTTCAGTGCAGTATACATTATTGATCACCTCCTTTTCTGTCTTCCCAACCCTCATTGCATACTCCTACGATAAACATAATGCCCTAAAATATAATACTTTTAAACTATTCTCTCCCTCTTTCATTGTTTTACAATCCCTCCCCAAGGTTCACTCCACTATGCAGCCTTTGCTCTGGACTCCCGTCATGACAAAAATAGCTAATCACATATCCCTTTTAAACAGTTTTCTCCCTCATCTGTTTCAGTGCAGTATACATTATTGAACTGATCTTTCTCAGTCTCTCCCCATCCCTGATGTCAGTGCTGTTTTACAACAGTGGTACCATGCAGTATTTGTCCTTTTGTGACAGAGATACTTCACTCAGCATAATGTCCTCCAGGGTCACCCATTTTGAATAATATTTCATGTTGTTGTTTGTTTTTCAGAAATAATTTTTAATATTTACTGTATGTCTAAAGTTTGTCCTTTCATAGCTTTTCTTCTCTCTTTTTGGAAAATGTCCTTCAATTCCTCAGTCCATCTCTCCTTAGAACCCCAGAAGTACTGCTTTAAGGAGGTAGTAATAGCACTGATAAGATTATATCTGAAATGTTTTTTTTTTAGTTCAGGGTATTCTAGGAGGAACATTGGAAAACTAAACAGTGTTCAGAGAAGATTGATTAGAATAATGGGTATAGAAAGTACTTGAGGAACATGGGAAGTTTAGTTTTGAAATAATGTCAAAGTTGGGTAGGAGGTTAAGGTTGAAGTACTTTAAGAAACTACAAAAAAAAAAAAGAAACTAGTCTTACAAAATCCATTTAGATCTTCTTTAAATACTTGGGAGCAATAGCCTTTTCTTTCTTACCACTGAGCCAGTTGGTAAGCACCATGACAGGTGGAGAAGAGACTGAGATTGTTAACAGTTTCAGCTTGTTCGGTTCTATAATCAACATTCTTGACACCAGCAATCAGGAGATCAAAGACAAATTATATTAGGTAAATCTGCTGTCAGAGACCTCTACAGAGTGCTGAAGAGGATAATCAAGAGAATAAGATATACCTGATCCAGGCCATGGTCATTGAAATTACTTGCCACACATCAGAGAGCTGGGCAATGAATAAGGATGACAGAAGAAGAATCGATGCCTTTGAGTTGTGGTGTTGGAGAAGAGTACTGAACATACTGTGAACTGCCAAGAGGACAAATAAGCCTGTTCTGGAGAAGCTGAAACCAAGGTGCTCATTGGAGGCATGAATTTTGAAGCTCTAGCTTCATGTTGCCAGGAATCAGCAATCATTCTCCTTGGACTTTCTGTGTGAATTTTGCATTGCTATCTTCATTGAGAGAGTAAGTACATTCAGCTGGTTTCCTACTGAAAAACAAATGCTCAAGAATCTCTCAGATCTGCATCCTTTATGAGAGCTAAGTTCTTTATCAGTAGGTTATTATTTTGTGCCTCTTAAAAAGATGCTCTTCCAGGGAGCTCTTGGCGGCCTAGTGGCAAGAAGCTGCACTGCAATCCCAGAGGTGCGCAGTTCGAATCCACCAGATGCTATACTGGAGAAGGAGGGACAATCTCCTGTACTGGGTCAGATTCGCGTTGATGGTACACACACACAAAAAATAATAAACAAAGGACTCTCTTTTACATTTGACCTATGATTTTCATGTTTGAGTTTTAAAAATTTTCTTTTTTATTGATATTTTAACAAAAATTTACAGAAAACTTGAATTTCCATTCATTCATTGTTGTACATTTTCCTTCTTAGCCCACCTCCCCAGTTCGCTTTTCTCTTTATAAAGATTCTTTCATTGTTGCTTAATTTCCTCCTGCTGCACTCCCTATGCCCT
>NW_006399982.1:4284323-4297876 GCF_000299155.1 Elephantulus edwardii
TAATCATATATTTTTTAATCATATTATTTCTTTTAGACATTTCTTTTCCTCGTTTGTTTCAATGCAGTTTTCATTATTTATCTCCTCTTGCTTTTCCCCAACTCCTGTGTCAGTTCTGTTTTATAACAGTGGAATTATAACAGTATTTGTCTTTTCATGACTGAGATATTTCACTCAGCATAATGTCCTCCAGGGTCACTCATTTTGGATAATATTTTATTCCTTGTTTTTCAGTGCTGCGTAGTATACCATTGTGTGAATATACAACTTCATTGTCCATTTATTTGTTGAGGGGACATTTGATTTTTAAAATTTTTTTCTGCCTATCAAAAAATGAATGGATGGAGAAGCTGTGGTATATTCACACAATGGAATACTACACTGCATTGAAAAACAAGGAACTCATGGAATATTATTAAAATGGGTGACCCTGGAGGACATTATGCTGAGTGAAATATCTCAGTTACAAAAGGACAAATACTGCATGGTGCTACTGTTGTAGAATGGAACTGACATCAGGGTTGGGGTAAGACTGAGAAAAACTGGATAAATTATGTATACTGCATTGAAACAGATGAGGGAGAGACCAGCTTAAAAGCGATATATTATAGGGTATTATGGTTATCACAAGAGTCCAGAATTAAGGTTGCATAGTGGAGTGTACTCAGGGTGGTGGGGATTGTATAGCAATGAAAGAATTTTTTTTTTTTTTTTACTGTTCAAAGAGAGAAGCGAACTGGGGGAGGAGGACTTGGAAGGGAGAAAAGTGCAACAGTGAATGAATAGAAATCCTAAATCTCTATAAATGTTCATTAAAATGAATAACTTTTTTTTTCTTCTTTGTATTTAATTTTTTCCCCATATTGAACATACATTACCAAGTGATTTGCTTTTAGAAAAACTTAATGTGATTTATCATCACTAATCAACTTTTTTTTTCCACGTATATTTTTTGTTTTTTCTTTTTTACTAATCAACTTCTTAAGTAACTAGGAAATATTTGGCAACTTAGGAGGTAAATTCTGATGGCTCAAGTATTTATAGGACATTTAAGACACTGGAGGTTGAGTTTAGCTCAGGAAGATTTCAGAGATATATCTTGGTTTACTGCTGTTACAGAAAATTGGAATGGTTAATGATTTTCGGGTTTTTAGGCCTTAGGATAGCTTGCACAAGTATTTCCTTCTCATCTTAATTTCCTTCACCATTAATGTCATCTGTCTGCCTAAGTTAGCTCTTTGCTGCTGAATTTCTAAGTAGTTCCTGGCCTAACCAGGATAGTGGCAGCTGGGTTCCTTTCACTTAGCTGTGGCATCAGGAAGTTAATTAATTGTGCCTTGGGTAGTGAAGCAGCAATAAATGGGGCAAGACCAATTTTCTTTGATATGGTTGTCACAAATTATTTTCTTCCTCTTAAACAGTACATCATTTCTTGGTTTACAAGTAAATTTTTTTGAAGTTTGACTCTTTAGGCCATTGATGTTTTGAATTTTTATCCTGCTTTAATTGTGCAGTGTATTTCAGACTTTGCTATGAGAATTTGTTTAAACTTTGGGCTGTATATCATCAGTAAATATTTGTTGAGTACCTTCTCTGTGCCTGTTTATAATACAGCTCTATATAATAGAAGGACATGGACTACAGATAGGTTTTTTTATTTTTTATTAATTTAGTTTGTTTATTTTTCATTTCAATGAACATCTACAGAGATTTTGGAATTCCATTCATTCATTGTTACACTACAGATAGGTTTTAAAATATCTTTTTTTTCCTTGATTTTTTATTATTATTCATATCAATGAACATTTACAGAGATTTTGGATTTCCATTCATTCATTGTTGAACCTTTCTAAAATCTCTTCTTATATAAACTGGTTGCTGTCAAACCTTTTGTGACTGACATTGTTGTTATGTATGGTTGAGTCGAGTATGACCCATAAATACCCTATGAACAACAGATCTGAACCCTGTCCTATCTGTGCCATCTTCTTATCTCCTGACACACTAGAGCCTATTGCAGCAGTCACCTTGTCAATCCACCTGATTGAGGGTCTTTCTCTTCTTCGCCGATTATCCATCTTTCCAAGCATCATGTCCTTTTCCAGGATATAGTCCCGTCTAACAACATGCCTGAAGCATGTGAGACAAAGCCTTATCATCTTTGCCTCCAAAAAGAACTCTGGCTGCACCCTTTCCAAGACAAGGTGTTTGTTCTTTTGATAGTCCATGGGATGGATGTTCAGTGCTCTTTTCCAGAACCACAGCTCAAAGGCATCAATTCTTCCTCTATCATCCCTATTCATTGTCCAGCTCTCAGATATATAGCAAGTGATTGCAAAGATGATGGCATGAATCAAATGCACCTTAGTCCTCAAACTGACATCATTACTCTTCAATGATTTGGAGAAGCCCCTAACTGCAGACTTTCTCCATGCAATACATCTCCTGATTTCCTGACCAAGGGTGTAAATGGTGGATCCAAGTAAGATGAAGCTGTTGACAGTCTGAATCTTTTCTCCATCAATCATGATGTTGCCTATCAGTACAGTGGTAAGAATCTTTGTCTTCTTGACATTGAGATGCAATCCACATTGAAGGCTGCATTCTTTGACCCTCTGCAACAAGTGCTCTTTACTTTCAGCAAGCAAGGATGTGTTGTTTGCATACCACACATTACTGACAAATCTTTCTGATCCTGATACCACATTCCTCTTCATAGAGTCCAGCTTCTTGAATAATTTTCTCAGCATACAGGTTGAATAGGTATGGAGAGAGAATACAACCCTGATGCACTACCTTCCTAATTTTAAACCATGTAGTGTTCCCTTGCTCTGTTGGCACAACAGCCTCCTGGTCTAGGTATAGATTTCACATGAGCATAATTAAGTGCTCTGGGATTCCTGTTCTGCTCAAAGTTAGCCATAACATGTTTTAGCCACATAGTTAAATGCCTTTGCATAGTTAGTAAATCATAAATAGACATTCTTCTGGTGTTCTTTACCTTCAGCCAGGAGCCATCTGACATCAGTTGTGATGTCTCTGGTGCTATGCCTTTCTTAAATTCTC
This sequence comes from Elephantulus edwardii, assembly GCF_000299155.1. Lineage (NCBI taxonomy): Eukaryota > Metazoa > Chordata > Mammalia > Macroscelidea > Macroscelididae > Elephantulus > Elephantulus edwardii. Next base: position 4,287,390 of record NW_006399982.1, read on the forward strand.
CTTGAAGTCTGGCAGTTCTCTATCTATATACTGATGGTAACCCTATATATTTCAGAGCAGAACTGGGTTCCACAAGGTTTTAAATGCCTGTGATCCTCTGGAAGTAGATTTTCAGGCCTTTCTTCTGAGGCACCTCTGGATAGATTTTAAACTCCAGTGTTGGAATTACTAGCTAAGTGCTTAATCGTTCTCACCACTTAGGGAACCCAGATAATTCATGAGAACTATTATGTCAGAATTAGAATCAACAGAATAAATTAAGTTTCTGCTGGAATGAGGAAATACTGGACTTTTTTTTAAAATTTTTTTTATGTTTACTGTCAAATCGGATCTGACTGGTACAGGAAGAGATTGTCCCACCTTCTTCAGCAGAGCATCTGGTGGATTCAAATACTGGACTTTTTTAACTTTCAAAGCAAATTTAAGGTTAGATATTTTATACATATCTGCTAATGAACTGTTTTTAGTTAGAGAAGTTTTGATATTTATATATTTAAAAAAAACTTTTAAATTACCATATGCCATATATATTAAGGAAAGTATTCTGGAGAAGAGTACTGAATATCCAGTGGACTGCCAAAAGGACAAACATATGTCTTGGAAAAAGCACAGCCAAAATGATCACTGGAGTCAAGGATGGTGAAGCTTCATCTCACATACTTTGGGTATGTTATAGGAGAAGCTAAGCTCCATCTCACATACTATGGACATGTGGCCAGGAGAGACTGGTTCTTGGAGAAGGACATCATTCTTGGATGGGTGGAGAAACAGTGCAGGAAAGGAAGACTTCAGATGAGATGGATTGATACTGTGACTGGGGCAATGGGGATTGGGTGTTGGAATTAGTGAGACTGGTTCAGGACAAAGCAGGGTTTAGAGTTGCTGTACATAGAGTCGCTATGGGTGGCAGATGACTTGATAGCACCTAACAACAACAACAACAACATTCCTTGGAAAGGGACATCAGGTGTGGAAAGATAGAGGGTTGGCAAAGGATGGAAGCCTCTCAATGAGTTGGTTTGACACAGTGACTGCAACAATGGTCTGAAATGTGTCAGAGATGATGAGGATAGGACTGGGTTCAGATCTGTTGTTCATTAGAGTCACCATGAATCATACTCCAACACCTAAAAGCACCGAACATAATATATATACAGAAACAACCATAAATCATTAAGTGTAGTAATGGGTCACTGAGTTATCTTAAAGTGAATACAATGAGCATAACAATGAAAAAGTTTTTCTTTTCAAGGAGAAGAGTGAATTGGGGGGAGGGAATGGGTAAGGAGAAAAGTGCAACAATGAATGACTGGAAACCCTAAGTCTCTGTAAACGTTCATTAAAATTCATTTTAAAAAAAGGGGGGAAAGTGACTACAATCATGGGGACATTTTGAAGGACAGGAACACTCTTGGAAGCCTCCTTGAAATGTCCTATGCCCTCCTTCATCTTCAGAGGTAGCCACAATCCTAATTACAATAGCATAGTTTACTTTTGCTGGTTTTAAAACTTTTTACGAATGTGATTCTACAGTATGTATTCCTTTGGGGCTAGCTTTATTTCTTTTTGGTATTATGTTTGTTAGATGCTTCTACTTGACGTTTTTAGCAGTAGTTTGTTGGTTTTCATTGCTGTATAGTATTCTGTTATGAAGACATCACAGTTAACTAGCTGATGCTGAGAATTTTAAAATTTTTCCCTTCTTGATCTATAGTTTATACTACTATACTACTACTCTGGGAATTTTTTTTCATTAACTTTGGTCCTATTTAATATGCATCACTATTGATTATACTATACTATTATATATATATATTATTAAAATTTCTGGGTAATAAATTATGTAAGTGTTGGTAATGAAAAAGTCATTTTCTAAAATTGTGTGAATTCAGATCCCTTGATAATTGTATTTTTAATATTAGGTTGTTTTGTTGTTGTTTTTTTAAAAAAGGATCTACCCCATTCAGGAAATGAGGAACAAAGGAAAGACAGCCCCAGAGTCAGGGAACAATAAATATTGATCCAAGAACTTCATATTTTTTTTTAAAAAGGGATCTAATGCTACTCAGTTATTAGCATTTGACCTTGACCAGGATATCAAACCACTTCATAAGCATTAATACAATCTTTTTCACGTGCCTATCTTGCAGACTTGATAATTTTTTAAAAATAATCTGAAGACATCCATTAATGTTCAAAATGATTTCTCAAAAGTCATGATTAAAATTTATAGTAGTTATCATTTTATTCAAAGAAATGTAGAAGATATTTTTCTGATGCTGCCTGAACAAAGGGAATAGTCGTCATTGAATTTAGTGACTTAAAATTTTTTTTAATGGTAATTAATATTATTGGGGAGGGGAATGAGGTCTCTGTGTGGAAACTGAAAGCCTTGGTGGTTGGTGGCTGTACTTGGTCAATGACTTAAAATTTTTGTGAGCCCAGTTGGCATAGTCCATAGAGAATTGTTTTGCTAACCCAAAAATGACACCTCTCTGGTGGTTCAAATCCACCAGCAGCTCTGCAGGGAAAGATGGACAGTCTCCTCGAGTATGATATACAGTCTTGGGAAATATACTAGAGGATCAGCTATGAGTTGTTTCTGAGTTAATTACAATGAGTTTGAGGGTTCCCCCCCTTAGTTCTATATAATTTTTAAAATAAATACTATTTTTCTAAAGAGGAAAGTTATTAATTAAGCAAGCCTCTATCAGCTTTATATATCTGTGTATCTGTATCTGTATCTATCTATATATATCTCAGACACCCCTGATATGTTGGTGAAAAAGAAAGACATGGTCTCTGTCTTCATAGAGCTTAGTCAATAATACAGTCTAATCAAAACAAATTGAAAATGTGGAAAAGTACTAAGGTAATACAGCATGAAAGGTGAAAACTAAAATCATGTCATAATGGACAGGTTTCAATGGACTAAGACAGACTAGGAAGTAGGGTCTTGTGACCTACTACTGGAAAAAAATTGGCCAGTGACAACCTTATGAATAACGGTGGCATATTGTCTGATACAGTGTCTGAAGATGAGCCCATTGCGTTAAAAGACAATCAAAAGACAACTGGGAAAAGATAGTCTCCTTCCTCCAAGGGAAACAAAAAAAAAACAACCTCATTGCTGTCAATTACATCAGAACTGACTCATTTAGTTGATCACACAGGAGGAGATTGCTTATCTTTCTCCCAAGGAGGTGTTGGTGGATTTGAACTGCCAGAGAGGGTGACTGGGTTACTGTTATAACACTCTATGAACTCTGACAGGAGAACTCCCTCTTCCAAATAAATCTACCTTAATGACATAAATTGAGTAAAGCTTTCAGGATCTTCACTTGCTGATGTGCCACAACCAAAAAGAAGAAATAGTATAAGCATCGACTAGTAATAGCAAAGTAGAATGTATAGCCTATTAATGGAGGAAAATTTGAGATTCTCCAAAATGAAGTAGAATGCTTGACGATCAATATCCCAGGGATTAGTGAGCTGAAATGGTTTTGGCTATTTTGACCTAGACAATTATATAGCATATTTTGCTGGGAATAACAAATTGAAAAGGACTGGCATTGCATTCTTTGTCAAAAGAATCCTCACCACCAGCCCAATGGACAGTATCACAATAGAGAAAAGATTGAAGTTGTTAATGATTTCATCTTGCTTGGTTTCATACCCTTGTCACCAACAGTCAAGAAATCAGAAGACAACTTGCATAGGGAAAATCTGCTATCAAGGCCCTCTGTAGAGAGCTAAAGAGCAGTGACACCAGTCTAAAGAGTAAGGCGTACCTGATACAAGACCTGGTCTTCCCAATTGCTTACTGTACATCTGAGAACTGGACAATGACTAAGGGTGATAGAAGAACCGATGCCTGTGAGCTATTGGGAATGGAGAAGAGTATTGAGTATACTATGGATTGCCAAGAGAACAAACAGGTCTGTCCTGGAGAGGGTGAAACCAGGTTGCTCCTTGGAGGCAAGGATTTTGAAACTCTGTCTCACATACTTTTGGCATATTGTCAGGAAGGACCAATCCTTAGAGAAGGATATCATGCTTGGAAGAGTAGAAGGTGAGCATAAGAGAGGATTGACACAGTGACTGGTAGTGGGATCAGATGTTTTGGAGATGGTGAAGTTGGCTCATAGAATTGCTATGAGTTGTAGTCAACTCAACAATACAACAACTACAACAAAAACTTTTCACTGTGGATCATAACAAAGTATAGATAACATTGTAAAGAGGAAATCCAGAACACATCAGTTGTGCTCATATGGAACCTGAACACAGACCAAGAGGTCTTAGTTTGAGCAGAACAAAGGTAAATTGTGTGGTTTAAAATCAGGAAAGGTATGCATCAGATTTGTATTCTTTGAACCTTAAGTATTTAGTCTGTGTGCTGAGTAAATAATCTGAGAAACTGGACTAGATGAAGAAGAACATGGCATCATGATTTGACAAAGACTCATTTGCAGTGATGCACAAACAACATGGTCTTGCTTGCTGAAGATGAAGAAGTTTGAAGCACTGATTAAAAACTACACATTAGGATTACATCGTGTGTGTGTGTGTGTGTGTGTGTGTGTGTGTGTGTGTACCGCCAAATCGGATCTGACTGGTACAGGAGGAGATTTTTTCCCCCCTTTCTCCAGCAGAGCATCTGGTGGATTCGAACTGTGTACCTCTGGGATTGCAGTGCAGCTTCTTGCCACTGGGCCACGATAGCTCCCTTCGGATTACATTTTAATTTAAAGAAAATAAAAATCATTACCTCTGGATCACCAAGACACATCATGATTAAGAGAGAAGAAGAAATGAAGAACTTGTCAAGGATTTTGTTTTACAATATCCATAGTGAGTACCAGTGGAAGCAGTCGTCAAGAAATCAAATAAATATTGAATTGGACAAATCTGTGGCAAAAGAGTTCTTCAAAGTGTTGAAAAGCAAAGATGCCTATGACACAAACCATATACATGTGGAAGCGGGTCAGTGAATGTTATGTGCCTTTGAGTGAGAACTGACCCATAGCTGACCCTCCAGCAGGTTTTCAGAGGCAGTTAATTGCATGGGAGGAGATTACCTCTCCTTTTCCCATGGAGCAGCTGGTGGATTCCAACCACATACCTTTGGGATTGCAGTTCACCTTCTTACCACTAGGCCATCAGAGGTCCATGAATTGGGTCAATGAATAGGAGATCGATCTACCTCTGTCTCTGTCTGTCTCTCTCTGTAGAGTGGAAAATCAAGAACATGGCAGAGTCCAGTTGCAAAAAATAAATAAATAAATAAATAAATGACAGCAGTAGAACCAGGAGACCTGCATGAGATAGTGCAGTGGGTTTCCTGGCTCACTGAGAGAAGCTGTGTGCAGATCTGAGAGTGGGGAGTTGAATACCTATGAGCTAGAAGCATTATGATTAACTCGGTCAGTTAAAGAACTTTTTAACAATTTTCAGAGCAAGACTGAAGATGAGAGTAGGCGCTGAAAGTGACAGCCTGGGAAGAGGATAAGGACAACAGCTAGATGAAGCTACTTGATTAAAGAATTGTATCTTGAGTAGTTCTGTTACTTCTAAGTTGATCTTGATTTGTGACCTTTTAGTTCCCTATTAAACCTTTTAGTTGTGAGTATAGTCTGTGAGTTCTTTGTGGCCATGTCAATGAAATATGGAATACTGTGAGAAGAGAGCTGGTCTCAGCATTGGTAAAAGTGTAGGAGAGTAGAGGTGTATTTGACCTCAACCTCGTTGGTATGAGTTTTGGGCTGATGCTGCTAATCTTGATGATATTCCTCTCACCTGAAGTTAGACAAGGATGCTTGACGTCACACCTCTTTTACAGGCAAGCAGAAACTAAATACCATAAAATCTTGTAGCCCATGTCAGAGTTTAGATGCTAAATACCATTGGAAGTCAATGAAGGATTTTAAATAAGAGAGTGATGCTTTATGTCTTATAAATGACCAGTGCATGGTGACTGGATTGAGGTTTGAAAGGCATAGCTACTGTCAAGTCTAGACACAGGCATTCCAATTGGGAAACTTAAGAAATAGTCCAGAGATGGATAGTGACTTGAACTAAGGTGGTGAAAATATCCATGGTGAAAGATGTTTTGAAGTAATAGTGAAAATGATTAGTCTATCCCAGGCATAGAATATTTATTTTAATGCAAAATTAGCATTAATATTCCTCATTCAACTTTATGATACATTACCATTAATTAAACTACAATTGGGAAGGTAGAATTTAGTTATCCTGCCAAGTAAGAAAGTGAATACAAGTAGAGAAAGTTATTAGGTTCAGTGGGTGTCTGTAATATCCACTACACTGAGTTGAGTCTCCCATTGGGTTTCTTTAGCTGTAAATATTTTTAAATTGTCATTAGAATGAAAGTTTACAAATAAATTGATTTTTCATTTATTTGTTTATACAGATTTACTTCCCTCCATTCCTCCTTCATTCCATAATGCATGTCCTGTTCCTGGTTATTAATTTTATTACTCATAATGTTTGATCCCAGTTTAGTATATATCTCATTATTTCCTGACTGCTTGTACCAAGGGTGTTAATTGTGGATCCAAGAAAGATGAAGCTATTGACAGTTTCAGTCTCCTCTCCATCCATCATGACACCAATAGGCCCAGTGTTAAAAATCTTGTTTTCTTGATATTGAGATGCAATCCATACTGAAGCCTGCATTCCTTGATCTTGCACAACAAGTGCTTCAAATCCTCCTTACTTTCAGCAAGTAAGGTTGTGTAATCTGAATGAAATCTGATGCCACACTCCACTTCATAGAGTCCAGCTTCTTGGATTGTGCTTAGAAAATCTGCAGTTAGGGACCTTTCCAAATTATTGAGGAGTAATGTTGCCAATCTGAGGACTAAGGTGCATCTGATTCAGGCCATAATCTTTCTGATTAGTAGTTATACATCTGAGACCTGGACAATGAATAAGGATAACAGAAAAAGAATTGATGCTTTTGAGCTGTGGTGTTGGAGAAGAGCACTGAACATCCCATGAATGGCCAAGAGAACAAACAGATATGTCTTGGAGAGGGTGCAGCTGGAGTGCTCTTTGGAGACAGGAATGATAAAGCTTTGCTTCACATACTTTGGGTATGTTGCCACAAAGTGCTGTTCCTTGGAGAAGGACATCTTGGTGGGCAGAGTGGAGGGTCAGCGAAGGAGAGGAACACTCAACCAGATGGATTGACACAGTAGCTGCTGCAGTGGACTCTTGTGTGTCAGGAAGTGTGAGGATGGTGCAGGGTAGAACAGAGTTGATATCTTTTTTCATAGGGTCACTATGAATTGTGTTCAACTCAGTGGCACCTAGCAACAACAACAATAACAACAATGTTTGATCATCCTTTTAAGATTGACCTTCCTTTCACCTATTCCAATGTAGTCGGCAGTATCCATCCTTTCCCTGCTTTTCCCACCATTCCGTGCCCCAAATTTCCTATGTCTCCTGCTTTGTTTTTCTTTTTCAGTAGTTTGCTTATTTGGGGCCTCTTTCCTTTCCAGATAAAGTTGGAAATTGGCCTTCCGTCTCCTTGATGACTGGCATGGATGTTTGTATTGGGATTGTGTTGAATCTGTAGATTGCTTTTGGTAGGATTGTCATTTTCACAACATTGAGCCCTCTTGTCCATGAAAATGGTATATTCTTCCATTTATCTAGATATCTCTCTCCCCTTATGTTTCCCCCTTGTAGTAGTGTTTTGTAATTCTCTTTAAATAGGTCTTTTGTGTGTCTAGTTATGTTTATTCCTAAGTATTTACTCTTGTGATTGGCTGTTGTGAGGCTGTAAATCTTTATGAGACTGCCTACCTTTCTTTCACAGAACATCTGGTAGCTTCAAAACAGACCTTTGGGCTAGTAGTCCTGACACATTAGTCACTACACCATAAGGGTTCTTTATGTTACCTAAAACATATTGAGTTACAGGTACCAATAATCTTGTTGCAGGTGACCTTTTAAAATAGTACTTGAAAATGCAAAGAAAGGTTAAAAGAAAGGGCCATGCTTAGAGATAAATACTTGGTAGTTGTAGGTGTTTGATAATAAAGCCATTAGAGTGACTAAAATTGCCTATAAGAGGATAATAGAGAAGGAAAGGGGGCCAGTGCTGGGGCTCATGCATTCCAGTGTATAGGAATTAGGCAGAAATGGATTTGGTAAATGTGGTCAGAACTGCAGGAAATTGGAGAATGTTGTGTCACAAACTAAAGCCTACACTAGAGATGAGTTTCGGGAAGGACTGATCAGTTGATGGAAGTGAATGATATGTGTATAACTAAATATGCAAAATAAAGTTTGTTAATTTCCAAAACAGGTAAAATATAATAAAGTGTGCAAAGGAGCATTTGATTCTACTAATTATGGGATAGGAAAAGTTTCAATCTGAGGAGGTAAAGGTAGTATCAGGTTTTCTTTTTGCATTTGTTGAAAATAAGCTGTATCTGGATTTAAAAAAATTATTTGAGTGAAAGTTTATAAATCATATTGGTTTTTTGTTCAGTTGTTCAAACACATTTTGCTTTATAACAACTATGATTAATGTAATTAATGACACCATCTGATCAACTCTTTATAATGTCTTTCCTTTTACCTAATTTATCTATTACTTCATACTCATCTCTTTCTCTTCCCATTTCTAGTACTCCTCTGAAAATGATTCTTTCTGTGTATAAACTTTTCCATAGCTTTTTCTAATAGTGATCTTATATCATAATTGTCCTTTTGTGACTCACTTATGTCACTCAGCATGATTTCTTCTAGGCTTATCCATGCTGTACAATGTTTCATTAATTCTTTATTATTCTTTAGTGTTGCATAATACTCTATTGTGTGAGTGTACTAGTTTCTTTTATCCATTCATTGATAGACACTTATGCTTTTTCTTTATCTTTGCTATTGTAAATAATGCTACAATGAACATAGAGGAATATATTTTTGTGTCACAGATCTTATTTCTGTGGTGGGATTATCTGATCAAGTAGTATTTCTAGTCCCAACTTTCTAAGGCAGCTATGAAATGTAGAGTTAGGTTTTTATTATAGTAATATTAGTAAGATTAGGAATCAAAATATGGGTAACAGTTTCTGGGTAAATGATGACTTTGATTTTGGACAGATGGTGCTTGTAATCCATATGTTAAAGCTGGAAAATAAATTGGGAGATCTGAATTAAAGGTGTAGATTTGGTAAATTTTTTTTGTGTGTGGACTTGAGTTCAGAAATGGATAAACATTTTTTCAGTGTCATCCTCATCACAAACTGTGTTTCATTTACTATGCTGTTGTTATGTGCTGTCGAGTGACCCTGTGTACAACAGCTCTGAAGTCTGCCCTGTCCTGAGCTAGTCTCACTGACTCTGCCACACTGATCCTCATTACACCAGTTAGTTCAATTAATCTCATTTGAGATCTTCCTCTCCTGCTCTATGAAATTATAAAGCTAATTGTTAGTAAACATTTACTCATTCCCAATCTCTTTAATAACAAATTGGAAAGGATTGATAATTTCATTCTTATATTAACCTTGTTGATTTGTTATTGTTATGTGCCGTCAAGTCACCTGCCACCCATAGTACCCTATGTCCAGGAGCTCTGAAATCTGCTCTGTCCTGACCCAGTCTTACTGATTCTGACACACCAAATAATTTTTTCCCAGTCTGTGGCTTCCCTTTTTACCCTGTTGGAAAAGTTTTTGGATGTGCGTGGGGATTTTATTCTTAGAAGATCCCGTTCATCTATTTTATCCTCAATGTTTATGTTGTGGATTAGGACTTCTAGAGTTCTTCCAAGCTTTTCTTTAATGAAGTTTATAGTCCTTGGTTTTAGTCCCAGGTCCATTATCCACTTCGAGTTGGTTTTTGTTTATGGAGTGAGGTGTGGATCTTGAGTTTTCTATAGATAGTTTTCCAATTTTGCCTGCACGGTTTGTTAAAAAGGCTATCATTTCCCCACTTAGTTGATTTCATCTCCTTGTCAAAAATCAGTTGACCATAAGTAGATGGGCTGATTCCTGGGTTCTCAACTTTATTCCATTGATCTATGTGTCTGTCATTGTACCAGTACCAACCACGCTGTCTTGACCACCACGGCAGTATAGTAGGATTTGAAATCAGGGAGCGTGAAGCCTCATACCTTGTGCTTTGCTTATTTAGGGCCTCTTTCCATTACAAATGAAATTGGAGATTGCCTTTTCCATCTCGTTGATGAATGGAATTGGTATTTGTATTGAAATTGCATTGATCGTGTAAATTGCCTTTGGTAGTATTGTCATTTTCACAGTAGTCTTCCTATCCATGAGCAAGGGATATTTTCCCACTTCTCCAGGTTTCTTTTTGTTTCTTGTAATAATGTTTTGTAATTTACTCTGCTTTTGGCAGAACGTTAAATGATCCCGGAAGTATTAAAAAAAGATGGAAGGAATATACTGAGTCACTGTATCGAAAGGAATTGGAAGACACAGAAG
>NW_006399982.1:4299436-4300794 GCF_000299155.1 Elephantulus edwardii
ATTTACTCTGAATAGATTCTTTGTGATTCTGGTTAGATTTACTCCCAAGTATTTAATCTTATGATTAGTTATTGTGAAGGGTATTGTTTTTCTTAGCTCCAGTTCTGTATTCTCTTTGTCACTGTAGAGAAATCCAATTGATTTTTTTATGTTGATCTTGTATCCTGCCACTTTGCTGAATTGGTCAACTATGTCCAGTAGTTTTCTTGCGGAGTCTTTAGGGTTTTCTAAGTATACTATCATATTATCTTCATATAGAGATAATTGTACCTCCTCTTTGCCAATTTGGATACCTCTTATTTTCTTCTCTTGCAAGGCTGAAATCTATGGGAACACATCACCAGGTCTTTTCTCCCACAGAAATCCTTGTGGGTTTATATCACCAACCTTTCTATTAGCAGCATGGTACATGAGCATTGTGCTATTAGAGCCCCTAAAACATCTGCTATTTTTGAGAGTTAGGAGAATTATCCTTTGATAAGTGCATCTACTAGATGATTTTTGTTGTTGCTGTGGATCCAACATGAGTGCATTCAAGAGAATTAAGTGCAGAGTTTGCCCTACAAACAGTTGGAGCACAATTAGAATTGTAATTCTCTAATTCTCCAATTAGGAAGCACATTTTTTTTAAAAATTATTATTTTTGTGTGTGTACCGTCAAATCGGATCTGACTGGTACAGGAGGAGATTGTCCCTCCTTCTTCAGCAGAGCATCTGGTGGATTTGAACCACATGCCTCTAGGATTGCAGAGCAGCTTCCTGCCACTAGGCCTCCAGAGCTCCCCAGGAAGCACATTTTTTTTGTTGTTGTTGTTTAAATTTTTTATTAATTTCAATGAAAATTTACAGAGACTTTGGATTTCCATTCATTCATTAATTCATTGTTGCACTTTTCTCCCCTCCCAACCCTCCTCCTTAGTACACTACCCTCTTGGAAAGAAAAATTCTTTCATTGTTTTACAAACCCTCCCCCAGGTCCACTCCACTATGCAGCCAGGAAGCAAATTTTAAGGTATTATTTTATATAACATATTGTGTGGTGGTTTCCAAGGATATATGGACATGGTCCATCTTCCAACTAGTTTGTACTTTCAACAGGGAAAACAGAGAAAAGAAAATACAATTGTAGTCTAGAACAGGATGTGATAAGCTCAAAAGAAATAACTAAAGTATAATATTTCATCTGAATGATGGGAAGGTTCTTGGTAATAATTTTTTCCTTATTATAAGAGTAATATGTACTCATTTTAGGCATTTTTGAAAATACATTGTCAAGAGAAAAAGAAAAAGATATAATCCTATAATATTTTATCTTCCCCTTTGTGAATATAGATGTGCATGTATTTTCTGTATATTTA
>NW_006399982.1:4300908-4306582 GCF_000299155.1 Elephantulus edwardii
GTTGTCATGTGCCATTAAATGAGAACTGACTTACAGGTGACCCTGGAGTGGGTTTTCAGAGACTGTAAATCCTATGCCAGAAGATTGTCCGTCTTTCTTCTGCTAGTATTTTTTAGTCAATTGCCTTCAAATTGTTAGTGTATCTGTTGCTTACCCACTAGGCCATGACAGCTCCCTTATATAGTCATAAGTATTTGATAATTGAATACTGCTTGCCAAACATATCTTTGTGGTGTCAGTCTCTATTACTCAATTGAATGATTCAGCTATTTCTAGTGATGCTCTATTTTAGAGTAATTTGAAATCTCATCTTTTCAGGCCTATTAATACATGTTCCTTGCTACAGTTTATAAATACTAGTTCTTTAATGTACAAGAAACAAACTTACTATCTCCTTTTCAGAGATTTAGATCTATATTCTTTGTTGCACCCAGGGAAATTGAACCCCCCCCACCACGAGTCTAGCTTATCGCTGGTTTGAGGTAATTTAAGCAGGACCGTAGGCCTTTCACATAATAAATAATTATCAAGAAACATTTTATTTTATTTAATGTGTGTATTCATATATTAGTAATTAATGAAGTTTGGGTTTCTCTGTAATAAATTTGGATAGAGACCAGCAATAATTATAATTTTTTGTTCAAGGTAAGAGATTTTACTATAGTCACTATAGTTATTAATGTTAAAACATAAAGCTGAATGAATTAGATAGGTTAGTAGTTTTAGTTACCTGCCTTTAGCTTATTGTAGAAAGCCTGATGGCACACTGGTTAAAGCTTTTGATTGTGGACTGAAAAATTTGTAGCCAGATGCTCTGCCACTGAGTTTTATCCAGAGCTGTACCCACTGCAGAGCTGGTTGTTTGAACCCACCAGCTGCTCAGCAGTAGAAAGACATAGTGATTAACTTCCATAAAGGTTTTCAGCCTTGGAAGCCCAATGAGACAATTCTACTCTGTCCTGTAGAGTCTTTTTGAGTGCAATCAACTCTAAGGCAGTGGGTTATAATAGTTGCCAAATACAGCAGTCAGATGGAGAGATAGCTAAACTGACCTTGTGATGTCAGTGTGTTACCAGGCTTGAGTAATTTCTGACAAACAGTAACCATAGCAACCTGATTGTATACAGTCTGATATTGTAAAGTCTCTTTCGATTGAGGTCTGTTTAGTTAGAAAACATTGAAAAAAGATAAATTTGAATATTTATACTTGTTCAGTTATAACCTGGACTGTGTTTACTTTAGAATTAGTCATTGCTTTATTAGTTGATGTTAACGTAAGCACTTGTTTGTCTTTTGATTTGAGAAGGATCTTATAGATGGCAATTTTTGTTGATTCTTAGAGAAATGAATTTAGTTTTTCAAGGATAGAGTAGGTAGCATGTTTATATATATTTTGTCATATCAGTATTTATAAAGTGATTATAAATAGCTATGAAGTAAATCAGAAATTTGAAAGTGATATTTAAGACTTTTCCAGAATTGTACAAGAAGGAATAATTTTAAGTCATAGATCTATCACTGCTTTGCAATTTTGCTTTTGTTTATTTCTCTCTCTCTTTCCACTACTGTATTTTTACAACATTTATTCTTTTTCTTGCTTTGGTTTATTGGGCATAAATTGAAGTGTATGTTGGTGTGAATTTGGTATTGATACTGTAGGGAGAAAGATATGGGCTACAAAAAGTACTAGCTTTGGAATCTGGATTTAAACCTAAAAACGTTGGACAAGTTACTTAAACCCTTTGCATTTTATTTAATCTGTAAAGTAGAAATTCTAAACTGTATAGGTTTGGTTTTTTTCTTCTCACACTATAGGCATGATTCATTATACTGGAAGAAATTTGGTGGTTAACTAGCAACAAAGGGGAAAAGATATCAAATAGAATCATTGTTAATAAAGGGACATGTGTTTAATGAGGAATATTGGTGGTTTGGTGGTAGAACTCTCACCTACCATACAAGAGACCTATGTTCAATTGCCAACCTTTCCACCTCGTGTTCTGATACCACTGTTGGCCATTGAAGGATTAAGGACTAGGAAGAACAATCTGGTGGTGACCTACTTCTGAAAATTAGCCAGGGAAAACTGTGTATTGCAATGATCTGATCAGCAAAAGATGATGCAGGTCTGGATATTTTATTTCACAGGGCTTGGGGTTGCCATGAGTGAATTAGGAATTTACTCACCAGCAGCTCACACCAACAAAGTTGAAGTTGAAGGTGTGTGTACAGTTTTAGCAATTCCAGTTTATGTACTTGTGACATGCAAGAGAATGTTGATGGGAGCATTATTTTAAAATGGCTTTATAAAATTTTACTCAAACCACAGTTAAAAAATTGGAAGATAGAATGGAAGGCCAGCAGCAGAAATCTGGATAAATTATAGTATGCTCAGCAAATGGAATGCTAAATAAACCAAGTTAAAATGAATTTACTAAAAGGATATTTATCAATAATGGTTAATCTCAAACCAAAATGAATGGGAAAACAAGTTACAGACATAGTATGATAACATATATTTAACATTTAGAAACATTCTAAACAAGTACTGTATATTATTTATGAATACATTTGTGTAGGAAAAGTAGAAAAACTAAAAACTTTTACTAAAATAAAATGATGTGTCCTATCTCCATACCTTTTCAACCTGTATGCAGAGCAGATTGTCTGAGAGAGGCTGGGCTCTATGAGGAGAAGCGTGACGTTAGGATTGGTGGATGATCTATCAACAGTCTGCGTTATGCAGATGACACAACCCTGCTCACTGAAACTGAGGAGGACCTCATGCACTTACTGCAGAGGGTCAAGGACTGCAGCCTTTAATATGGACTGAGGCTAAATGTCAAGAAGACAAAGATTCTCACCACTGGACCAATTGGTAGCATCAGGATGGATGGTGAAGAGATTGTTCACAGCTTCAGTTTGCTCGGCTCCACGGTCAACACTCTTGGCACCAGTAGCCAGGAAATAAAAAAACGTATTGTGATGGGAAAGTCTGCGGTTAGGGACCTCTCTAAAGTACTCAAGAGCAACGGTGTCTCTCTGGAGACTAAGGTGCGCCTGATACAGGCCATGGTCTTTGCAATCACTTGTTATGCATCAGAGAGTTGGACAATGACTAGGGAGTATAGAAGGAGAATTGATGCCTTTGAGCTGTGTTGCTGGAGAAGAGTATTGAATATACCATGGACTGCCAAGAAAACAAGCAGATTCATCCTAGAGAGGGTTAAAGCAGGCTGCTCCTTGGAGGCAAGGATTCTGGGGCTCCGTCTGACATACTTTGGACATGTTGTAAGGAGAGACAGGTCTTTAGAGAGGGACATCATGCTGGGTAGAGTGGAGGGACAGCACAGGAGGGGAAGACCCTCTATGAGGTGGATTGATTCAGTGACTGGGGGGTTATCGGGATGGGTGTGTCAGAGGCAATGGAATTGGCACAGGATAGAGCATGGTTTAGGGCTGTTGTACAGAGGGTCGCTATGAGTTGCAAACGACTCAATGGCACATAACAACAACAACAACAAAATGATAGATAATGACTTCAGGATAGTACATGTCTTGAGTATGGCAGAGGTCATGTGATGACACAGGACAGGATGAGTTTCTGAACTATTATTCATAGACTCACTGATAGTTGTAGTTAACTCAGTGGCACCTAACAACAACAACCAACAACAACAACAACAACAGTATATTTCAAGAGAGAAGAGAAAGGATGATTTTAAGTAGGAATTTTAATTATATCTGTAATGTATTTGAAGCAAATACTGCAAAATGTTGACATCTGCTAAGGCTCTATGGGAGCCCTGGTGGCTTGGTGGTAAGGAATGGTGGTGCTAACCCACAGACGTGTGGCTTGAATTTACTCAGATGCTCCGAGGAAGGAGGACAATCTCCTTGTCTGCTGTTTACCGCCTCTCAAAACCCACTGGAGGGTCAGGAGGGTCAGCTCAAACTCAACAGTACATGTCAACAGCAACAATGTTGTAAATAAATATTTCACAATAAAATTCATTTCATAAAAACATGTATAACACATAATTTATCTCATAGGTTAGACAGTCAATAGTATCTATTAAAAAATGACAATGTTTTAGGATCTAAGAGAAAAAGGAATGTTCTGATAACTAGAGCTTAACCTTATGTGGGTGATCTAGGTTTTCTGTAAGATGAAAATTCAGTTCACTGTGTCCATATATGTTAAAACAGAATTACTGACTGTCCATATCTGTAATATGGAACCAAAACTTGAACCTACACCATTTCCTCTGTAAGTGAGAGTCAGCCTCCTTTCTTAGCAGATTATTTGCCTCCTGCCCTTTGAGAGTGTGTCACTACATTTGTGATTATCCTCAAGAGGCCTCTGTGGTTTCTCAGATTTTGTAGTAATTGAGTTTTTAATGTGTGCGCTTAGTTTGACTCTTGCCGCTACTTTTTTATAGATGTCTTCTAAATCATCATAACCAATTACTTTGGGGTCCTGCTTGGCTCCCTTAACTCCTTTTGTTGTTGTTAGGTGTCATGAATGAGAGCAAATTCATAACTCACCTTCCAGTTTTCAGAGGCAGTAAATTGCATGGAGAAAACTGCCCATCTTTCTCCCATGGAGCAACTGGTGGATTTGAAACGCATGCCTTTGAGTTGGCAGTGCAACTCCTTAACTGCTTTTGGTATTGTTGTTGTGTATCATTGAGTTGGAACCAACCAAGAGCTCACCCTCCAGTGAGTTTTCAGAGGCAGTAAATCACATGGAAGGAGATTGCTCATTGGCCTCCGAAGGAGCAACTGGTGGATTCGAACTGTGTTCCTTTGCATTGGCAGCACAAGATTCCTTACAACTAAGCCACCAGAGTTCTCTTAACTGTCTTTAGGACCTATTTTAAAAAAAAAAATCTCTGATACAATACATTGTAAGACTGCAGCCTAGATCTTCTGCATGTTCTAGTTCAGTGCTCTGATGATGGAAATGTATGTATGTGTACTATCCAGTGCCTGCTGTTTACAAGTAACTACTGAGCATTTGAAATATGATTAGTTGAAATATGATTAGGTGTGTCAGAATTAGTGAGACTGGCTCAGGACAGGGAAGGGTTCAGAGCTTCTGTACATAGGGTCGCTATACATTGCAGGTGACTCAATGGCACATAACAATAACAAACTATGACATACTTGGAAGCAGAAGTGACATCCACTTCCTAAACAACATGCCTGCAGAAACTCTATGTTGTTGTTGTTGTTGTTGTTTGGTGCTGTTGAGTCGTAGATGACTCATAGCGACCCTATGAACGAACAGCCTGAGCACTGTTCGTACATAGAGTTTCCGGAGGCAAGCCATTTCGGAAGTGGATGCCGCTCCTATGAACTTTGGTAAATGTCAGTAGTTGTTGAGGGGCTTCAGGCCTTTTGTTCATAGGGTCACTATGAGTCATGCTTGACTTGAAGGCAATCAACAACACATCTGAATTTTAAATTTTCTTTACTTTTGGTTAATTTAAATCTTTGTTTAAGTAACATGTGTGGATCATAACAAACTATGGCTGACTCTGAGAAGAATGGGAATCCCAGAACATTTGATCGTGCTAATGCGAAACCTATACTTGGACCAGGAGGTGGTTGTCAGAACAGAGCAAGGGAACACTGCATGGTTCAAAATTGGGAAGGGCGCACCCCAGGG
>NW_006399982.1:4307467-4308422 GCF_000299155.1 Elephantulus edwardii
TAATTTCCATATTACAGTGTAGCTCAAGTCTGTTAAGAAAGAATGCCAGGTAGCCTATGGACACCTTACTGAATTTCCCGAGCCCATTTTCCTAGAATGATGGAAGAGGAGACTAAGAAACCCTGGTGCTGCAATGGCTAGATGCTTGACTGCTAACCAGAAGATTGGCAGTTCTGAACTTACCTACCTGCCTCTGTGAGAGTAAAATCTATTGATCTGCTCTCATAAAAATGATGGGCTACGAAACCTCTAAAACAATTTATTCTATCACACTGGGTTGCTAAGAATAAAAAAACCACTTGAAAGCACCTAACAACATCAATGAAAGGGGGCTAGTAGCTTCCTCTAATGTGAAACCAGAGAAGTAGATGGCTGGATATCACTACCCATCACGCTGGCCAGGTTAGAAGGTCCTGGTTAGAATGAGTGAAAAATGTTGAACAAAATTCACATTCAAAGGAAGGAAGAAGGAGGAAGGATAAGCTCTGTACTAAATATACCATGCACTGCCATGCCAAAAGAATGTCTTGAACAGACTGCCAGTCCATCTTGGAGAAAGTATAGCTGAATGCTTCTTCAGCTATAAGTGAGGGTGATGAGACTTTATCTCATGTATTTTGGACATTTTATTTGGAAAGACCAATCCCTGGAGAAGGACACCATGAATGGTAAATAAAATAAAGGGTCAGCAAAAAAGATGAACCTTCAATGAGGTTAATTAAGTGACTACACTTTTGTTACTTTTTTTTTTTCGTTGCACCGTGATACTTCTTTATTCTGGTAATGGTCTTTTTTTTTTTTAACTTTTTTTACTTTTGTTACTTTTAATAGCATTTGAGCCAGAGCCTATGGTGATGAACGCAGAAGTTCAAGCTGCTTTGAAGGAAATAGCAAAATATAAGGCCCCTGGAATAGATGGTATACCAATTGACATATTTCAGCTAACAGATGCTGC
>NW_006399982.1:4310082-4311302 GCF_000299155.1 Elephantulus edwardii
CATCAAGGGCTCCGGACATTGTGGAAGTTTCCCTTTTAAGTTACGACGGGAACCAGAACAACGCCGTATGGACCCTTGTGCGGGTAGCGAGGAAAAGCAGCAACAACACTTTTGTTGTTGTTATGTGCCGTTGAGTTGCATGAGACTCATAGCAACCCTTTTTACAACATCTCTCAAACTTTTGAGTTACCTTTAAATTGTGGTGCAGGAGAACAGTATTGATTATACCATGGACTGCCAAGAGAACAAACTGTTTAATCCTGGAGAGGGTGAAACCAGACTGCTCCTTGGAGACAAGGATTCTGAGGCTTCATCTGACCTATTTTGGACATGTTGCAATGAGGAATCAGTCCTTGGAGAGGAGAATCATGCTTGGGAGGATGGAGGGACAGTTCAAAAGAGGAAGACCCTTGATGAGATGGTTTTCACTCAGTGACTGGGGAAATGGGGGTAGATGTGTCAGAGACAGTGAAAGTAACTCAGGATAGAGCAAGATTCAGGGCTGTTGCACACAGGGTAATTATGGTTTGCAAGTGACTTGATGACACATAATAACAAAAACAGTTATGCAGAATTCTCAAATAATTGCTTACGATGATTTACCAGAAGACATTTATAAAACAGTAGGGCCAGAAATCAAGCTAAGCACAAACACACTGATGTAAAACTATGAACCATAATTTTATTGTGGATTTCTTTTTCTTGTCTAATGATAGTACCACTGTGAGTCTGAACTAACTTGATGGTTCTTAACAACAAGACGTTTGTGTTACACTATAATCAAGAGATACGCCAAGGATGTGTCCTGTCTCCATACCTTTTCAACCTGTATGCAGAACAGATTATCTGGGATACTGGGCTCTATGAGGAGAAATATGGCATCAGGATTGGTGGAAGATCTATCAACATTTTGTGTTATGCAGATGACACAACCCTGCTTGCTGAAACTGAGGAGGACCTGGAGTGCTTGCTGCAGAGGGTCAAGGACTGCAGCCTTTAAAATGCATTGAGGCTCAATGTCAAGAAGACAGATTCTCACCACTGGACCAATTAGTAGCATCAGGATGGATGGTGAAGAGATTGAGATTGTTCACAGCTTTCATTTGCTTGACTCCACAGTCATCACTCTGGGCACTAGCAGCCAGGAAATTAAAAGACGTATTGCGATGGGAAAGTCTGCTGTTAGGGACCTCTCCAAAGTACTGAAGAGCAATGGTGTT
>NW_006399982.1:4311527-4313641 GCF_000299155.1 Elephantulus edwardii
TGAGAGTGTTAAACCGGGCTCCTTGTTGGAGGCAAGGATTCTGAGGCATACTTTTTTCGTCTGACATACTTTGGACATGTTGTAAGGAGGGACCAGTTCTTGGAGAGGGACATCATGCTTGGGAGGGTGGAGGGACAGCACAGGAGGGGAAGGCCCTCTATGAGGTGTATTGATTCAGTGACTGGGGTAATCGGGATGGGTGTATCAGAGATAGTGTGATTGGCACAGGACAAAGCAGAGTTTAGGGCTGTCATACATAGGGTCGCTATGAGTCACAAGTGACTCGATGACACATAACAATAACAACAGCAACACAACCAGGAAAGGATAAAATATATGAATGGGACCTCCTAAGAATCAAGTCCCTATGCAAATCTGGAAACTTCTCCGACAGGGTAAAAAGGGAAGCCAAGGATTGGGAACAAAAATTTGGTAATGACATGTCTGTTAATGGACTTATAGATACAATTTATAAAATACATGAGCACCACAACAATATAAAGGTAAACAACCCAGTTGCAGAATGGGCACAGGATATGAAAAGACACTTCACAAGAGAAGACATTCAGATGGCGAACACACACTTAAAGAAATGTTTAAATCCCTAACTCTAAGAGAGATGCAAATCAAAACAACTATGAGATAGCATCTCACCGTAGTTAAGAATAGCAAAATTCAACAGAGCAGCAAACCACATGCTAGCGAGGTTGTGGAGAAACTGGAACCCTTATTCATATTGGTGGGACTGTAAAATGATGCAAACACTATGGAAGGCTGTATGGCACTTTCTCAAAAAGTTGCAAATGGAAATGCCATTTGACCCAGCAGTCCCACTACTGGGAATATTCCCTAAAGAAACCAGAACTGCCACCCAAGCAGATATATGCTCACCCATGTTTACTGTGGCTTTGTTCACAATAGCAAAGAATTGGAAACAACCCAAGTGCCCATCAACAATTAGGTAGAGAAGCTGTGATATATTCACACAATGAAATATTATGCAGCACTGAAAAACAAAGAACTCATGAAATACTGTACAAAATTTGTGACTGTGGAGGACATTATGCTGAGTGAAATATCTCAGTCACAAAAAGACAAATACTGTATAATGCCACTGTTATAAAGCAGGACTGCCCAGGGCATTTGGGGGGGCAGGGAACTAAGAAAAGAGGGGATAAATAATATCCATGGCATTGAAACAGACGAGGGAGATAATTGTATAAAAGAAATATATGATTAGGTATTATTGGTATGACAACAGTACAGAATAAGAGCTGCTTAGTAAAGTAGTTGGGGGGGGAACTGTATAACAAGGAAAGAACTTTTTTTCCCAAAGGAAAAAGCAAACTGGGGGGGGGGCGCAGGGAGTAAAATGTGCAACAATGAATGAATGGAAATCCAACTTCTTTAAAAACTTACAGTAAAATCTCAATTAAAGAAAAAGTTTGTAGGGATCCAAGATGGCGGCTGAGGCAGAGACAGCGTGGTGAGCTGCGGGAGCAGCGAACCACTTAAAGAAGGGCCATCATGGCCTTCTACAGACTTCAGCTTATTGATAATTGAACACTTAAACAGTTGATGACTGGCCCTCAGTGAAGATCGAGGCTCAACAAAAGGAATTAAAGGATTCCCAAGGAGGAATGGGTAAGTCTCGAGGCTCCCAACCTCCTCCCGCAGAGCCTGCACAGTGCCGCACAGCCGCTGCAGCTCTGTGAGGCTTCCACAGCTGGAACCAATGGATTCCCTCCCCCAGGATGTATGCTGGGCACCGGTCCTCCTCAAGACTGGTACAGTGAAGCCACTACACTGCCGCAAGGTAGACTTGTTCTGGAGAGAATTCTTGGAGCCAGGATGGCGGCAGTGGGGGAAGCGGGCGCCTGCAGGCCGCCCCGCACAAGAGGGGCCGCGCCGCCGAGTGCCCGTGCGGCGGGGTGGGGGTGGGGCGTGCCCCCAACAGCTGCCCATGCTGGGGGTGGGGCATGCCCCGCTGGCCGCCTGTGTAGGAGGTGGGGGATGGAATGCATGTCTGCCATCTGCAGGTTTGGGTTTCCTTGGACAGGCCAAAGAAGACAATTACCTATACAATGGATTGCTGAAAGTCACTGTGAGTCTGA
>NW_006399982.1:4314526-4316590 GCF_000299155.1 Elephantulus edwardii
AGAAGACAAGGAGCTTTAACCCAAGACCACCAGTAAGGAGATAAAGCGTCCTCCCTTTCTCCCTTTACATCTATGCCTCTGTTCAGCATGAAGAACCCAGAGAGTCGGCATCCAATTCCCAAATCAATAAGACAGTTGGTTTAATTACCATTGGAAAATGCTTGTCATTCCTCTGTAGCATCTGGTCCCTGCTGGACCCTCATCATTTCCTTCGCCTGCTCCCCCAATGACCAAACTCTGCAGCTCTGCAACTGCATCCTGGCCCATCCTCACTCTTCTGCCCCCAACCCTCACCTCCTTGTAACCCCAATATGTTTTTCCCAATAAAAGAAAGAAGTTTGTGATAATGTGTGCTCGCTTCTCCAGTAAACTCATACTTTTACTAATACTTTTGCAACTCAAACCCAATGAAATCCCCAAAATATAAGCATTTAAAAAACCAGATTATTATTTTTCTTCTGGGCCCTTTGGGCATTTATTCTTAATTCCATTTATTTGTAACTCAACTTGTATTTGCTAGTGACATTTGTTACGTTCCAAAAACTTGTTAGGTGCTGGTAAATGACCAGTAGATAAAACATGATTCCTGCCTTATGAGAGAGAACACAACAACCAGATGACAAAAAATAAAAATGTAAATACAAATTCTTATAAGTGTTACAAAGAAAAAGAAGTGGAAGATAATAAGGTTCTTTTGTACATTGCAGTTGGCATGAGAGTGGTCTTCATGATTTGATGACATTTAAGAGTTATTAAGAGCTAATCAGTATACTATTGGCCACATGGAGTGTGGAAGAACTTTCTGAGTAAAGGAAAGGGCTCTCTTAAAAGTCCTTGAGTGGAGGAAAGGATAATAGGGTTCCAGGAACGAAAGGAAAGCCAAAAATCTAACGCAGAAGGAAGTGAGTATAGCCAGAGAAATTGAAATGTAAGCAGGAGTCAAATCAACTAGTTTTAGGGAATGATATCAAGTTTAGATTTTATTCTATTTGCAAGATTCAACTGTTGAAAGATTTAAGTAGAGTAATGCTTACATTTTTAGGGGGCATTTGGTGGAGAATGGACTCAAAGTATATTAGAGCAAGAGTGAATATCAAAAGGCAGCTCAGGGCGGCCACCATTACCAGAATAAAGAAGTGTCAAGCTGCAACGAAAAAAAAAAGGCAGCTCAGGACGACAAAGCAGATACTATAATGAAATGTGCAGAGAGCTGGAGTCAGAAAATCAAAAGGGCTGAACTTGTTCAGTGTTTCTTTGAAAAACAAATTCAAGGCACAGGTGGCAATACTTAAGGATAGTCTGGGTAGAATGTTAAATAATCCAGGAAGTATCAAAAGAAGATGGAAGGAGTACACAGAGTCACTTTATCAGAAGGAATTGGCAGACACAGAGGAATTTCATGAAATAACATATGAGCAAGAGTGTATGATGATGAAGGAGGAAGTTCAAGTTGCTATGAAGGAATTGGCAAAAAACAAGGCTCCAGGAGTTGATGGCATACCAATTGACATATTTCAACAGACACTGCCCTGGATGTGCTCACTAAGTTGTGCCAAGAAATCTGGAGGACAGCCAGTTGGCCAACTGACTGGAAAAGAGGGATATTTGTTCCCATTCCAAAGAAAGGTGACCCAACAGAGTGTGGAAATTATTGACCTATATAATTGATATCACATGCAAGCAAGATTCTGCTGAAAATTATCCACAAGTGTTTGGAACAATATGTCAGCAGAGGACTGACAGATGTGTAGGATGGATTTAGAAGAGGTCGTGGTACTAGGGATATCATAACTACTGTTAGATAGATCTTGGCAGAAAGCAGAGAATACCCCCAGAAGAATGTCTATCTGTGCTTCATTGACTATGCAAAGGCTTTTGACTGTGTGGATCACAATGAGCTATGGCTGACTCTGGGAAGAATGGGAATCCCGGAACATTTGATTGTGCTAATGCGAAACCTGAGAAAATCAGGTTTTACTGAAGAT
Source organism: Elephantulus edwardii (assembly GCF_000299155.1). Lineage (NCBI taxonomy): Eukaryota > Metazoa > Chordata > Mammalia > Macroscelidea > Macroscelididae > Elephantulus > Elephantulus edwardii. The sequence continues at coordinate 4,316,512 of NW_006399982.1, forward strand.
TATCCAAAAACGACTGGAACAGCACATCAACAGAGAACTACCAGAAGTCCAGGCTGGTTTCAGAAGGGGTCGTGGTACT
>NW_006399982.1:4318180-4329323 GCF_000299155.1 Elephantulus edwardii
CAATTGGCAGCATCAGTATGGATGGTGAAGAGATTGAGATAGTTAACAGTTTTAGTTTACCTGGTTCCACTGTCAACACTCTTGGTAACAGCAGCTAGGAAATCAAGAGATGAATTGCATTGGGAAAGTCAGCTGTCAGGGACCTCTCAAGAATACTGAAGAGCAATGACATCATGCTGGGGACTACGGTGCACCTGATTCAGGCTATAGTCTTTGCAATTATGTGCTATGCATCAGAAAGTTGGACAGTGAATAGGGATGATAGAAAGAGAATTGATTCCTTTGAGCTGTGGTGCTGGAGAAGAGTGTTGACTATACCATGGACTACTAGGAGAACCTAGTTTGTCTACAGAGGGTGAAGCTGGAGTGCTCCTTGGAGTCAAGGATTCTGAAGCTTCGTCTGACATACTTTGGGCATGTTGCAAATAGGGACTGGTCCTTGGAGAGGGACATCATGCTTGGGAGAGTGGAGGGACAGTGCAGGAGAGGAAGACCCTCGATGAGATGGATCGATTCTGTGAGTGGAGTGATGGGAATGAGTGTGTTTGAGATGGTGAGGTTGGCACAGAATAGAATGGCATTTAGGGCTCTTGTACATAGTGTTGCTATGAGTCGCAAGCAACTCGATGGCACATAACAACAACAACAATTATTAGTAGTCTATTTCCACAGACCAGGTGATGTAGCGGGATAGTGTGACTTCTTGGTTAGTGGAAGTGAAGATTGTGAGTACTGAGTAGTTTTGAGCACTACTTAGTGGCTATATGACAGACTTTGAGTGATTGCAAATGAGAGATGATGGAGTAAAGATACATAAAAATTGTTTCAAGGGAGCTCTGGTGGCCTATTGGCAAGAAGTTGTGCTGCAATCCCAAAGGTGCACATTTCGAATCCACCAAATGCTCCATTGGAAAAGGAGGGGTGATATCTTCCTGTGCTAGTTGGATCTGATTGAACAGTATACAACAGACAAACAAAAAGAATAAAACTGATACACAGGTTTCTGTTTGGAGCAGCTAAGTGGATGGCAGTGTTTTTTACTGAGATACTAAAAACTAGATGAAATAACAGTGTTGGTGGAAGATAGGTCAAGAATTTCGTTTTGGAAAGAAGAAGTTTGAGAAGCTTGAAGTTGAAAGCACAGATTATCCTGGCAGTGGGATATTTGGAAATGGCATCTCCGGAAATGACATTTTTATTTATTTATATTTTAACTTCTGTTGTTTACCATCAAATTGGATCAGACTAGCACAGAAGATTTCCCCTCCTTCTTCAGCAGAGCATCTGGTGGATTCACACCGTGTGCCTTTGACATTGCAGTGCAACTTCTTGCCACTTGGCCACAAGAGAGAGCTCCCTGGAGATGACATTTTAAACAGTAAGAGTAGTTGATATCTAGGGAAAGAATGTAAAAAGAGAAGAGGACATGAGAACAAGCTCTGGGAGATGCTAGTATCTGAGATATTGGTGGCTTCAAGGGAGATGGAAAGAGAGAAACCAGCACATAAATTAGTAGAATATATGGGTCATGGGAGTCAAGAGAAGAGTGTATTTCCAAGAGCAACTTGTCAGCTGAGCCAGTAGAGTAAGGTAAGAATTTTGAAGTGTCTGTTGGTTTGATAACCTGTCTCGAGCACTTTTGTTGGAGTGGCTTTAGAGAGTGAAAATCAGACATGAGTGGTTGAAGAGTCAGTGGGAGGTGGGGAAAGAGTTATAACTATGTGTAAATAATTCTTTTACAGCGCTTGTTCCATATTTAGTTTATATGACTGCACCCCTGCTATACTTCATCATATTTACTTTTCTGACTTCCCTGAAGTCTACTATAAAGCTTGGATACATAACTGGCTCAATACAATGTTGAATGTATAAATAAACACACTTTTTCCATAGCATATTGTCTATTTTACTTTAAAAGCATTAGTTCTGCTCTTTCACATCCCAAGAGAACAAACAGGTTTGTCGTGGAGAGGGTGAAACCAGGCTGCTCCTTGGAGCCATGGATTTTGAAGCTCCATCTCACGTAGTTGGTGTCTTTGGCTGGGAGAGACCAGTTCCTGTAGGAGAACATCATGCTTGGAAAGGTGGAGGAACAGTGCAGGAGAGCAAGACCCCGGATGACATGTATTAACATAGTATCTTGGGCAATGAGGTGGGTTTTCAGAGACAGTGAGACTGGCTCAGGATAGGGCAAGGTTCAGAGCTATTGTACATAGGGGTCATTATGAGTCGCAGGTGACTCAATGGCACATAACAACTGCTACTACTTTCAAATCCATCTATTATAAATGTTTCTACTTTTTATCCTTAAGAGTTTAAATTTTTAACGTTTTGGTTGTCAGATTTTACTAAGAACTTTTTTTTTAATGTCCTTAGGGGTTTTTAGAGTGGGGTTTTTTTTTTTAAATTCTTTTTTCTTCTGTTAGATTGTGAAATTGGGCTTCACTGTTAAAGCATGCACTTGTCAGAATTAAATTTATTCTACATTTATATAAACTTTGTTTTTGACTTTCATAATTTCTGAAGCCTTAGAGGGCTGAACAAAAGACATTTTTATACTTAGACCCTTAAATGTTCTCTACTTTTCTTAGAATTTTGTGAGATTCTGTTTTCCAAGTTTTTTCTTTTGTGTGCATAGCATTTCTGGGAATATTTACTGTATATTTTTAGCAGCACAGCCATTCCTTTTCATCATCAGAGTCATATATATGGAAAACTAAGCCTATGACAAGCATTGAAATTATCCTGTCCACATATCTGATGCTTTTAATTTTACCATAATTTTAGCCCCAAAGTATAAACTAATCTCATTAATCTTTGACTTAACACATGGCACTACATGAAAATGACAGCTGTACTTTGCTTTCTTTCAGTGATGAAAATTGGTCTATGAAGTGCTTATAGTAATTTCCTCCCCAGATTTTTCTTTCTACACTGGGCAGAGCAAGATCACTTAGTTTGCCTTGACCCATGGAGGTTTTCAAATACAAAAGTATGAATTTTTACTTGCTGATTGATCTCTCACAACTGGCAGTGGAAATTGCTATGAAACAGAAACTGCCCCATGGGTGTCCCCTTCTAGTGATACCCAGGACATGGTGTCATACCTACTATATCTTAAGTATGTCTATATTTATAGTCACTTGATTCTCCAAACTGGTCTTTTGGTTTTGAGCTTGAGTTTATGTTAGTTTTTGCCTCATTATGAGTATGTTCTTTACTTTGAACATTTTTTTTTGCTTCCCTCCACAAACCTTTTGCTGTGAGGTACACACAAGGGGCGTTATTTAAGTCAAGAATTCTGTCTTCATCCTCTAGCTAATTTTCTTTTATAGTAAGAAGAGTAGAGAACTGAGGAAATACCAGGACTTACTTTTTTCCTTTTACTTTTAAGCCTTTTATCTTTCACTTTTAAGACAAGAACAGATTCATGTCTAAATAGCTATCCTTGACTGTTTTTCTGACCCTGGCATTGTTATATATCCAAGGACACGGGGACTTTTCTAGGTAGAAGGCATACTCAGTGCTACATTGACAAAAGATAGAGAATTAGCATTTTTAAGTCTTCAAGCTTTAGAACTCCTTTATTCTCTCTGTTCAAACTTAGAGAAACAGCAAGCACTAAGCATCAGATTGCAGGGATGAGTTGAGTCCACGTGCATAAAAAAAAAAAAAAAGTAAAAGAGGAACCAAGGAGCTTGGCCACAGATTGAAAAGATGAGTTTAAGGAGGATCTTGTCCCTTTTTTTTTTAAGTTGTTGATTTGACCTTGAAAAGGATAAGGACAATTTTTGATGTGATAACAGAGTTGTCCTTCAGTTGATGCTTCCATCCCTTTAGTGACTACAAAGCCTTTGATGGCAGGAACGGTATCTTCTTTATCTGTTTCTGTGTTATGTGGCAGGGAAACTAAGAAAAGAGGGATAAATAATGTACACTGCATTGAAACAGATGAGGAATAGAACTGCTTAAAAGGAATATATGATTAGATATTATTTGGATAACAACAGTCCAGAATAAAAGCTGCATAGTAAAGTAGAAAGAACTTGGATTTCCACTCATTCATTGTTGCACATTTTCCTCCCTGCCCCTATCCCTCATTCATTTTTCTCTTTGAAAGAAATTATTTTGTTATACAATCTCCCCCTCCCCAGTCCACTTTACTATGCAGCTTTTTCTTAGTTTCCCTCCAACCCCCATGTCAGTCCTGTTTTATAACAGTGGCATTATGCAGTATTTAAAAACATTCTTGTCAATGTCCCTTTCCATCAGAAAGGTCCTTACACTTCATGCCCATTGGGAAGGCCCTCTAGTATGCATGCAGGACACTTAATGGAGCCATCTACTAAACCTCTCAGTTTAGGTGAAGAAGAGATTATGAAAAATTTTAAGCTGCCTCTATTTAAAATTGAAGATGCTAACAATGATAGCTCTGTACTATCCAGACCAGGGGAATGGCAATCTAATCACAGGAGTTATGAGTATAGATAGACCTTGAAGTCAGACTGCTTGAATATGAGCCCCAACTCCATTACTTGGTTACTGTGTAACCTTGATCAAATTATTTAAAACATTCTGAAACCAGTTTTGTCATCTGTACTGTAGAAATACTACTACTACTACATATCTCATAGTTTCCGTATTGGATTAGGTGAATATTTAGGGGATTAAATGTCAAGTAGTGTGTTTTTTTAAATAAAGTTAGTGAGTCATTGTTTTTATTATTATCATTATAATCCTGTAGTCACTTAAAGAAATATCTATTTGCTTCAACCATAGTATTTACTATAGTGTTCCTTTCTATATTTTTTGTTCCTTTCTGTTGTTTGCTTTCCTATAAACTATAAAGAGATATATTTTTTAGTTTGCATTTCACTAGTGTCTGTGTACTTGGTACATTTTATATATCTATATATATATCTATATATATATCTATATATATCTATCTCTATCTCTTTATCTATATCTATATCATCTATATATATTTAATCTGCGGCCCTCGGGCCAGTCTTTCATTGTTTTTGTTCAGACATTCCTCTAGGTCGTATAGCCCTGGTGTACAAGTTGCCATACACTGTGACACTGATGTGTGTCAAATGGATTAATGGCTGGTTACCCAATGCGGACAGAGAGTGGGGTGGAGCTCCCAAACTAAAACAAGCTTGGAAGCAGGAGTGGCATCCACTTCCGTAATAGCTTGCCTCCAGAAACCCTATGCACCTGGAGAGAGGATGAAAGACACCCAAGCTTTGAGGACTCTCCTTCATAGGGTCGCTATGAGTCGCCTGTGACTCAACGGCACTTAACAACAACGACAACATATATATACACACACCCCCCATAAATATATACATACACCCATATAAACATATATACACACACATATATAAATAGAAATATATATATTTGTTGTTGTTAATTGCCTTCAAGTTGAGCACTACTCATGGTGACCCTCTGAACAAAAAAGGCCTGAAGCCCCTCTACAACTATCGACATTTATCAAAGTTCATAGAATTTCCAGAGGCATGTTCTTTAGGAAGTGGATAATATATATGAAGAGCTCTGGGGGCTTCGAGGGTTAGGAGTTGTGCTGCCAATCCAAAGGCAGGCAATCTGAATCCACCAGCTGCTCTGCAAGAGAAAGATAGGCAATCTCCTCCCCTGTGATTTACAGTTTCTGAAAACCTGCTGAAGGGTCAGCTTTGAGTAATTTCTGATTTGACAGCACATAACAATAACAGTATATATATATATAAAAATACATTTTATTTAATCTAAATAAATGGCAATGTTTGACTTTCTGTAAATATGTACAAGAATGGATCTTTGTACAGAGAACACAAACTTATAGAGTATGGATAAAACATAAGCAAACTTTAATGCTACCTCCCAAAATATAGTGGGAAGAATTCATAGCCAAATAAGAATGCTGAGAGTTTTAGTTTGTTGGTTTTGGTTTTTTTTTTTCTTGGAGAGTTTTAGTTTTGGTTATTTACTGACATCATAGAAAAATGAGTAGAGTCTTTTGGTAACCTTTGAATTCAAGCCCTTCAGCCATGCTGTCCTGGATAAAGGGCCATTGATTCTTCTTTTATGGACTCTGACTTTTGAATATATTCAAGTTTTCAGAGATTAGGCACAGAGCCTTAAAAAAGAATCCACTGATCCTTAAAAATATGACAGTACAAACAAGCACACACATATGTATCATTTAAATAAAACATTTACGTCTAGACTAAAAATTACTTTATTCTAATTAGGTTGTGTAAATTTTTTTATTAAGCCCATGGAATTTTTAGTTGGTTGTAAATATAAAATATATTTTATGTGGGAGAGTGTTATAGATTTCTTCCTTAAAGAAAATAATTGTTTTTGGTGTGTGTGTAACACCTGCTCAAGTTGATTGCTTTCAAAGAATTTTGGAGAAATCAGATTTAAAAAAAATCCTGCCATGGATTTTACCCTTTTTCTTATGTGGATAGTGACTGGACTGGGGTAGAGTTTCTGACTTGTAGTCTTTTGTCATTATAGGAATGTAGGTAGAGAGTACTTTTTCTTAGAATATTTTTTGTATTGATCTTTCTGTTATTCATTAATTTTATTTGTGGTCTTTCAGTTTGCAAATACAGGTCTTTTAATATCTGAAGGAAACTTCTTCTGAACTCATGCATTGAATCGGTTAAATTTCGTTCTGTAATATTTTTATAAATTCCAATTATCTGTGTGTTAGAGCTCTGTTGTTGTTATGTACCATCAAGTTGGAACTTATCCTCCAGCAGGTTTTTAGAGGTAGTAAATCACATGAGAGGAGATTGCCCATCCTTCACCCAAGAAGCAGCTGATGGATCTGAACCATGTGTCTTTGAGATTGCAGTGCAGATTCTTACCAGTGTTCCTTTTATTAGAGCACTATTACTCTATATATCTTTCCCTCCTCTTTACTTATATTTATATGTGCACCTTTTTTGTTTATGTTCTTAGAGAATTTCAATTTTTCCATTAAACCACCAGTTCAATTTTCGTTAAAGTAATCTTATTGTCTCTCGTGAATTTTTATAGTTTTCTTTATGTTTAGTTTAATACTCTGATCTCACTGCTCTTTTTTAAGTTGATTTGCCTTTCAACAGATAGCATATCAACCTTTTGCTTTGCTTTTCATTTCTTACTTCTATATGCCGCCCTTTTTTGAAAAATTTGAAAATGTGAGACAAATATTGCTTGAAATTTGTTTTCTCTAATACATAGTTTTGGAAGTGTATCTTTGTCTTTGAGTCCTGTGTTCTCTTACAGCTGAGAATCTGAGATGTAATTTGAAAGTTAGTCTTAGTCATTCCTTTTTTTTTTTCTTGGTTATTCCATTTTAAACTAGACCTCTCTTCACTTTATTGGTCAGGAATTAAGAAAAACTCGATATTTTCTACCTTTCTTTAATTTCAGTTACCAGTGTAAGTCCCCCCTGTTTTCCCCGTGTCTTCATTGAAACTTTGGTTAGAGAAAGTGGGTGTCAAATTTATTTTCTTAAATAACTGATAGACCCAAGACATCCTGCAAAGTGTCCTTCCATTAAAAAAAACAAGTTTTTAGCAAAGGTAAATAATCTTTTTCTTAAGGACCAAAATTTGTTATGTCTCTCATAAAAGTGGTTATGGACAAATACTGCATTAGACCATTACTGTAAAAATAGAAGGATAGTAAGTCATGTATGGGAACTCAAAGAGGGGAGGGCTGAGGATGAATAGAGGTGCAGTCACAGAGTTACACAGTTTGGTGAGTAGAGGGTGCGGGGGAAGTAAATGGGAAGGGCCTGGATGAAAAGACAGGGTATTGATGGGCAAGGTCCAATGGTGATTTTTTTTAATGATTATGAGATTATTTTTTAAATGGTGATTAATTTTATAAAACAATGCATGAAAATGATTGTATGAAACACAATGTGAATGAAGAATAGTGTGAAACAATGTACATGAACTTACTAAGCAACCAATTTAGGGGAAAAAATGGTTAAGACATACTTAAATAAGGCAGAAAACCTTCAGAGACCAATGAAATAAATGTGTGACATGGGAGAGTAGCATGATTTAATGTGTATTATACTTAAAAACATGAAGTTTTATGGAACTGTAGTTGTAAGATGGTAAGGAAACTTTGAAAAGATTTTGTTAGACTCTTGAGAGAATAATGAGTTTTCGTGGTGTAATTTTTTTTCCCTTCAGACTGAATGCTATACCTTAATAGAGTTATTACTAGAGAAAGGTCAAAGGAAAGGAGAGCTTACTAGCTTGTTAGAACACCTGAGTCAACTCCTGTGGTCAGTTGGTTGGCAGCTAACAGGTTTAGTGCATCTTTATGTCCAATTACAGGTTTTATGCTGCATAGTATTCAGGGGGACAATAGCCAATTAGATATTGTTCCCCCTCTAGCAACTAGGAAGTTTGCTGGGGCCACTGTGCCTGTAGAGTGAAGTAGCTGCACCTGAGAGTGGGCGGGCAGGAGCCCTTCACTCTTAAAGTAGGTTGATATCCCTTTCAGGCCCTGTTGAGCTGCTCATCTAGTCCAGGTAGTGTGGATCATCTGATACTAGATGAACTGTGAGTGACTAAAGACCTTGCCACAGGTCAAGAGCTTCTCACCTGTGTGGCTCCACAGGTGCTGAAAGTGAGAACACTGCCATGCTTGTGCTAGTGGTGTTTCTTGCCAGTGTGGATGGGATGTGCTGGGGCTCAGTGAACATGGAGCTCTAGATGAAAGCCTTGCTGCACTGACTGCAGGTGTATCACTCCTTACTTGTGAGTGGCTCCTGGTGCAGCATCAGGCTGGTCTTCTGACTGGTCTGGTTGCACTCACTGCACTTGTAGGGATTCTTGCTGTTGTGGATGAGCAGATGCTGTGTGAATTGGACCTGGGGAAGAAGGCTTTGCTACACTGGCCACACCTATGACGGCTTCTTGCCACCCCCACGTCAGGAATGTCTGACAGGAGAGACAGTGGTACTTTCAGAAGCAGGCCAGAATGTTTTTCTCCCAAATTGATCTAGACTTGGGTTTTTGTTGTTGTGTACTATTGCATTGGATCTGACTAGCACAGGAGGATATTGACCCTCTTTCTCCAGCAGAGCATCTGGTGGATTAGAACCATGCTCATTCTTGCCATTAGGCCACCAGAGGTCCATTGACTTCATGGATATTTTGAGAATCCAGTTTCAACATCTCCTTCTCTGGTTGAGAGAACTCATCAGGGCTGAGGTTGAGGATGATTATGAAGGTGAAATAGGGCTCCATGAAGGTGTTGGGACCCAAGACATGTTCCTGATGAGAAGAGATTGATCAGGGGAAGGTAGAAAAGGCACTCCTGTAGTGTCCTAGGGCTGCCGTCATCCTTGAAGCCTCCTTAAGGTGTCTGCAGGTAGGACCTGTGTTATTAGAGTTGGAAATCTCAGGATAGAAACTTTTTTACCTTGTACAATTGCAGACCCTCTCTTAGCATCATGTTCCAGTCCTTACCTTTTTAACAGCCTGAGTAGGAGAGGGGTATAAGGAGCAACCAACATTCCTTCCCTCCTTCTTTCTTGCTGAGAGCCCTGTGTAGTAGGGAACAGTGTGATCTTAGACAGCTTAACTGGAGAGAGTAGCAGCTGAGGAAAGTCAGCTTTGAGGCGCCATAGAAACTGGGATCTCAGATAATTGAAAAGACATGTACTTTGATAAAAAAGATGTAGGATTATATGTGATTTTTTTGTCTTTAAGGATGTTAACTTTTAATCTAAAAGGACAAAGTAATTATTGCATTTGAGGTGATACTCTTTTTAAACACTAGATTAGAAAGCAAGAGAGTGTAAACAGGGAACTGGTGCCACAAAACTTGGAAAATATGATGGTGACAGACTAGAACATGCAGTTTCCCTGTGCCTAGGGAACCAGGTCACTGGATGCAGTTAGTGTGAATAGGATTATTTCCCATAATCTCAAGGCTGCCAGTTGTAGATTTGGTTCTGCAACAAGGTCAGAGAAATTCAAGTGCTGAAGTTACGACTTTTTTTGAGGTCTCAGATGTAATCTTTGTGTCTTCTTTACTTTTAAGAAACCTGGGACCAAATGTGCTGCTTGTGTTTTCTTTTCAAATTGGCCAGAGTCCTGTAAGATCCTCAGTGTTCATGCAGGATTCTTTTTCTTCACATCTTGCTTTGCTTTTTACACATAATAGTAGTGTAAAATGAGGTTATACGGAATAGGAAATGTGTGCTCTAGCTGGAACCCCTCTCAGCTTTGTATCTGAAAACAATTACTTTTAAATTAGTTCATTATTAGATAACAGGTTTGTTGAGCAATCTGGAATTTTTCAGCAACTTTGAGATGATGATTGTAGTGGTTTCATAAAACACTCCCTTGTTTAAATTTCTGTATTGAATAGTTTAAAATCTTCAGTTATTATCCTTTTAATAAGTGTACAATATAAAAATATATAAGGACTTAACAACTAACTGTAGTAATTTTACCTCTGTCCCTGTTTCACTCCTGAGAGAAATATTTGTAGCCTGTGTGTATCTTTCCATTCTTTTCTTCTATCAATAACAAATATACAAATATGTTATTAGTGTTTTGATTTTTTTTTCTTAAAAAAGGTAGCATCTTAATAAGCTGAAATATTCGAGTGGTATATTTCATGCACAGTTTGAGGGGAGAGCATCTTTGCACTGTGAAAGGGATCAAGTCAATTCTTGCCCTTAGTATAATTAAGTGCATGGAGACTGCCTCCTTTACATATTTAATCACTGTGGAAGAAGAAAAAAAAAGTGGGGAGAGGGGAAAGGATTGTGGGAAGATAGGGCAGCCCATGCTGTTGAAAGTTTAGAAACTGGCAAATATCATTTCGTGTAAAATCTTCTAAGTTCAAATACAGAGAAGGCTTTTTTTAAAAAAAAAAGGTAGCATCTTTTTGAGGTTTAATTCACTTGCCATACAATTCACCAAATTAAAGTCTTTAAATAGGCAACGAGGAGGTAAAATTATCCCTCTATGCTGATGACATGATAGTATACTTAGAAAACCCGAAAGACTCAGCAAGAAAACTATTGGACGTAGTTGACCAATTCAGCAAAGTAGCAGGATACAAGATCAACATACAAAAATCAGTTGGATTTCTCTAC